>NW_006773157.1:527595-539741 GCF_000442215.2 Lipotes vexillifer | reverse complement strand
GAATGAGCCCTACCCTCATGAACTTCCAGCCTACCAGAAGCAGTGTAGTATAGATATCTACATAAAAGATCACAATATAAGCTATAAAGTGTTAAATGACACCATTTGTCTCACACCAATGTTGTGTGAGATCAGAGAGAAAGGTAACTTCCACCTGGGGTGGTGTCAGGGAAGCTTGGTAGGGGAGTATTTGTAGTAAGAAGTAGAATGACATAGCTAGGTAGGTTTAGTCATGCAGTGATGGAGGAAGGTATTTGAGAGGGATGACTGTAAGGACAAGGACACTGAACTGGGAAATCATGCAGCATATGTACAGGGAGCTGCAATGCAGTTTGACCCAAGAGTATGGCAAGTGATGAAGAAACAGAATTACCCAAGGCTATAGCACTATGGGGCCCTAGAATGAGGACTGAATCCCAGGAATCTTCCTTCTTAGTGTTCTTCCCATATTTTGATCAAATCTACATTTTAGCCACTGCATGCTTTCTTTACAACTGCCCATTATATACTGTCCATTAATTAATTGATTCAACAAACATTTATTGAATAGCCACTACAAGCCAGACACAAATGGACTCTGTGGTCTCCAAGGCTGACTTGGTATGTTATAAAATAATTTTTTCCAAATGAGGAGTCAGGCTAATATAATATTTGGCTAAGATAGATTTCCTTTCCCTTTAATTGCTAGAATTTTATTGAGTTATGCTTCAGAGCAAATACTATAAATAACAGAGAGAATTAAATAAACCACAAAAAAGGATCTCTGCATCACGTTTTTCTACATGACGTCAATACACTGAGTCTTAGCATTGACTACACACGTGTTTTTTTTCCATAACTACTTTTACTTAGGTTTGAGCAAGGGGTAACACAGGAGGACCTGAAACCTTCTATTCTTGAGCAAAAGCTTAAAAACATTCCATATAATCTAGGACAAGACTCACTTCCTTTTAGCTTATCAACACCAGAAGACATTTCCCCTTTGTACTCGTGTTTAATGTAACTATGGAGACACCACACTTTCTATGCAACTGACACACATGATTCCAGTTTCATGTGCTCATTTTCTGAGAAACATTTAAAAAAATTGTGATCACTCTTAAACCTTGGAGCTACTTTTGTATTTCAATGTAAATCCAATATATTTATTAGTAATATTCATGAGGGAATAGTTAAGTACCAGGGACTACAGATTCTTTATAATTCCAATGAACTGTTCCTAATTAAAGCTTTGGTGCCAGAAAAAAAAGGGGGGAGGGGTAATTATTATTTGAACAAATTAGGCTATCAGATATTTCTATAAATTGTAGAGTATATAAAGTTGAGTTTTGAGAGTCATATTTCCAGGCATATGGCAGACTAGACATTCAGACTGCCCTTCATAGTGGAAACAATTGTTTTTGGCCATGCCACACAGCTTGCAGGATCTTAGTTCCCAGACCAGGGATTGAACCCAAGCCCCAGCAGTGAAAGTCAAGTCCTAACCATTGGACCACCAGGGAATTCCCTGGAAACAATTGAAAAAGCTGAATTAAAAAAAAAAAAATCCTAAACCTCTTTACCTGCTTTTTTTTTTTTTTTTTTTTTTTTTTTGCAGTCCACGGGCCTCTCACTGTTGTGGTCTCTCCCGCTGCGGAGCACAGGCTCCGGACGCGCAGGCTCAGCGGCCATGGCTCACGGGCCCAGCCGCTCCACGGCATGTGGGATCTTCCCAGACCGGGGCACGAACCCGTGTCCCCTGCATCGGCAGGTGGACTCTCAACCACTGCACCACCAAGGAAGCCCCCTAAACCTCTTAAAAGCACTGAAACATGGACTAGAAAGCTAGGAATTATAAACTCAAAGAGAAGTGAAGTAGGAAACCAGACAGGTATATGCACAACACTGTCCAGGGGCAGAACACCAGAAGGCACCATTTGCAGCCTGTTCACCAAAATGATGCCCCTGGAGTTGCTCAGTCCTGTCCTGAGATCACTTTTGCCCTAAAGGCATTTGCTCAAGCTGGTGAACTTCAGCTTTGGCTTTAGTGGGGTGTGGAGTGGGGGGTGGGACAGAAGGTAAAGTTTAGGCCTTGGAGAATCCTATAGGATACCTCTCTCCCAATGAAGCTTGGACCCTTTAGGTAGGGATGAAAAAAAAACCTACATACCCAATCATCCTCAGATGACTGCAAGGAAAATTCCTGTGGTGCTAATAAGCAAAACCAAAGACCAAAAAATTCTGTCCCTGAAAGATTGTAACCTCGTGATATAGCCAAAATAGGTCCAAGAAAACCCATCACTATAATTTGAGTAGGCCCCGGTGTATGAAAAAAACAAATGCAAATCTTCTCTGGAGGAAAGTACTTCGATAATACACAAATGATTTTCTAAGGAAAATGAGCAGCTTACAGTAACAAACACTAAGCACCCCAAAACTTAAGTTACTATTTTTTTTTTTTTTTTTTTTGCGGTACATGAGTCTCTCACTGTTGTGGCCTCTCCCGTTGCAGAGCACAGGCTCCGGACGCGCAGGCTCAGCAGCCATGGCTCACGGGCCCAGCCGCTCCGCGGCATGTGGGATCTTCCCGGACTGGGACACAAACCCGTGTCCCCTGCATCGGCAGGTGGACTCTCAACAACTGCGCCACCAGGGAAGCCCTTAAGTTACTATTGAGTGAGGACTAGCAGAAACAATATCCAAGAGAAACAAAAGAAAACTCTCACAAAGAATTCAGATATTTAAATTATGAAACACAGAAGGTAAAATAACTATGTTTTATTTTTTGAAGAAATAAAAAAGTGGAAAACACCAATTCAAAATAAGAAACTATAGAATATAGCCCAGTAGATTTTTCAAAAATAGAATTTCTAGAAATGAAAAACACAGTAACCGAAATCAATAACACAATGGACAGGTTTAACAGCAAATTAGACACAAGTGAAGAGAAAGTTAATAAACCAAAGGATATGACTATGATGATAGAAATTGTCCAGCATACACCAAAGAGAAACAGAAGAAAGGAAACTTGAGAGAGTAGTTAATAGATATGGAGGATAAATAAGACATTCTGACATACATCCATTTAATTGTGGAGTTCTGGAAAAAAAGGAAAGAGAAAACAGTGCAGAGGCAATATTTGAAGTGACAATAGCTAAGAATTTTCTAGGACCAATCTGTTTCCAAACACAGATTTAAGAAGCCAACTAAATTCCAAGCAGAATTAAAAACAAAACAAAAAATAATTTTCACTTTAACACAACATAGTGAAACAGCAGAATACCAAAGACAAAGAGACCATCTTAGAAGTAGACTTCTAAATCCCTTCAGGAGAAAAAAATAACTGCTAACTTAGAAATCTTCCCCCCAAAAGAATTCAAAAAAGAAGGTGAAAAAAAAAGACATTTTTAGACAAGCTAAGTGAGTTTGCTTCCATGATGTTCATAAAAGGAAATTCTACAGAATGTACTTAATTAAGAGAGAAAGTGATCTCAGGTGAAAGGTTTAAAAAATAAGAATGAATGAACAGCAAAGAAAGTGGTAAAAATGGGTAAGGCTAAACAAATCTTGACTGTATAGAACAAGAATAATGTTTTCTGGGGTTAAAATGATTTAAAATACAACAGTAACATAAAACTTGTAGGGGAGTATATGGAATTAAAGTATGTAAAAGTGCTTGCTGCCTGGGAGAAGGGTAAACCTTGGTAAGTATGTATGTTTTAATTTCAGTGCACCTGAAATTTTAGCATGCATCAGAATAATCTGAAGGGCTTGTTAAAACACAAGTCTGATTCAGGTTGAGGTGGGCCCAAGAATTTACATTTCTAACAAGCCCCCAGCTTGATACTGATGGTCACACTTTAAATAGCACTGTTGACTAGTCATGAAAAACAAACAAACAAGCAAAACAAACTGAACATAAAATCCAAACTAGCAGAGGGGGAAAATTTGAAATGAGAAAAAATAATTCAAAAAGGTGAAAAACCAAATAAAAATAGAACCAGAAGAACAAGTGGAAAGCACAAAACAAGGTACAAATTTAAATATATTAGTAATTACATTAAATATAAAAGGATTAAATGCTTCAATTAAAAGATAAAGATTGATACAAAAAATGAACTCAAAATGGATCATAGACCTAAATAAAACTTTAAGAAGAAAATGATAGGAAAAAATATTTGTGACCTTGGGTTAGGCAAAGAGTAATTAGATACAACATCAAAAACATGATCCATAGAAGAAAAATTGATCATTTGGACTTCATCAAAATGAAAATTTTTTGTTAAGAGAATGAAAAGACACAATTGAGAGAATGAAAAGATGGGTCATATACAGGAAGAAAATATTTGCAAGTCACATATCTGACAAATGGTGTGTGTCTAGAATATATAAAGAACTCTCAACATTCAATAATAAGAAAAAATAAACAAGCTCAATAAAAATATTTACTTCACCAAAGAAGAGGCATGGATGGCAAATAAGCAATGAAAAGCTGTTCAAAATCATTTGTCACTAGGGAAATATAAATTAAAACCATAATGAGATACTTCCAAACACCTGTTAGAATAATTAAAATGAAACAATCTGATAATACCAAGAGCTGGTGAGAACAGGGAGCAACTGAATTCTTTCATGCATTCTCAGACATTGTTGCGGGCCAATGCACAATGGTACAGCCACTCTAGAAAACAATTTGGCAGTTTTTTATAAAGCTAAATATAGAATTACCACAAAGGCAGCAATATCACTCCCTGGTATTTACCAGAGTGAAATTAAAGCTTATGTTCATTCAAAAACCTAAACACAGATGTTTACAGTAGCTTCACATGTAGTAACCAAAAATTAGAAACAGTCCAGATATCCATCAACTGGGGAATGGATAAACTGAAGTATATCCATAAAATGGAACACTCTTCAGCAATAAAAAAGGAATAAACTCTTGACACACACAAGAACATGGATGAATCTCAAAAGCATTTTGCTTAGCGAAAGAAGTCAGACTCAAAAGAGTACATATTAGGGCTTCCTGGGTGGCGCAGTGGTTGGGAGTCCGCCTGCCGATGCAGGGGACACGGGTTCGTGCCCAGGTCCGGGGGGATCCCACGTGCTGTGGGGTGGCTGGGCCCGTGAGCCATGGCCGCTGAGCCTGCGCGTCCGGAGCCTGTGCTCCGCAACAGGAGAGGCCACGGTAGCGAGAGGCCCGCGTACCACAAAAAAAAAAAAAAAAAAGAGTACATATTATGATTTCATTTATATGACATTCTTGAAAAGGCAAAACTATAGGAACAGAGAACAGATTAGTGGTTGCCTAGGGTTAAGGGTGGGGTGAGGCTCTGGTCACATCAG
Organism: Lipotes vexillifer; assembly: GCF_000442215.2. Classification (NCBI taxonomy): domain Eukaryota; kingdom Metazoa; phylum Chordata; class Mammalia; order Artiodactyla; family Lipotidae; genus Lipotes; species Lipotes vexillifer. Next base: position 534,416 of record NW_006773157.1, on the reverse strand, counting down.
GGTAGCACAAGGGAATTTTGGGGGGTTACATTTCCATATTTGATTGTAGTGGTAGTTCTAACACTATGCATTTGCCAAAACTTATTTTTACTGTATGTTAAATAACTTTTTTTTTAAAAACAAAGATTGTCAGATTGAGCAAAACTTAACAGGGTCTCTGACAGCCTCTGTTGGCCAAGGGCAAACTTTGCTCATGAAAAAGCAAGTTTAGTTCTCATTCCGAAAACCCTTGTAAGATTATGTACAAAACCTTATTAAAAAGTGAACAGTATTTCTATTTTTAGATTGCTAACATATAGCAGGAAATAAACATCAATACACACCAGACTTATATAAGTATAATGTACTATAGTTTTGTGTATTTTATACAACTGCAAAACATATGGAAGTTAAGATCAAACCGGTGGTTGAAATTGTATGTCTGAAACTGCAAGATGAGTCCTTGAATTTTTCACTTTGCATCCAGCTGTTTTGCCATCATCAGAGGGCTAATTTTAGAACGAGTAATCTTCTTATAAAATACAGTATAATTAAGAAAGTGGGAATTTTTTTTGAGATTTCTAATTCAGAGTTGTACAGGGTGCTTGGTTTTCTGAACCAAGCCAGCAGCCCAAGAATAATCTGAACCATAAATCTAAGGCCAAGCCAAGAAACTTTTAGCTAAAGAATCATAGTTAACTTCTAAAAGAGTTGAATTCCAGCTCCTTTATATCAATGGACTTTGAAATGAAGATAAAGTTACAAATAAAATTTTCCCTCAATCCATGAGAAGCAATATGGAAATCATAGCGTGTGATGGTTTATTCTTCCATGCAAATTAAATGACTACATTTGCTTTGTAATGCATGTAAGAGAAATATGCTTGCTTACTCTTGCTGAAGACTATAATAGCTGCTTCCCTTGTTTTCTTTTTCTGACAGGAATCATCAGCAACATGGAACATGTTGCCACATTCTTTGAGCAATGATATATATATATATATATTTTTTTTAATGTAAGGAGTCAAACCCAAAGAGTCTAACCCAAACTAAATAATTGATACCACACTGTCCCAACTAGTTTTCCCCATCTCTCAAAATAACTGGAACTGAGTGCATACCAAATCTCCACTTCTTGTTGTGTCATGTAGAAACTGCCACAAATCTAAGAAATTCTTCATTTTTCAGGTCAAAATTAAGCCATCGTTTTCGTTCTGTTACACAGGTGAACAATAACTTTTCACTAATTAATTACGAAACAGATTAAGAAAAGACAATTTCATGCAACATCTCACAGGTTCAAGTGTTACATAAGGAGGGATTTAAGTGTGTTGATAACAGCTTATATAGTGTATGAGTTTCTATTAAACTACTTAATAAAAATCCTAATTCCTAGAGCAATTCAACCAACCCCAAGGTCAACTAAAGTAAGTTATTCCAACCAGTTATTAACCCAAGAAACTTCTACAGGAAAATAAATAAATAAAAGGACCAAAGGAAACTGGCATCTTACACTGCCCTGGAATCATGCTTTTTCTGAGACTTTGTTATCACCTAATTATCATAAAATGGTGCTCCCAGTCATACAATTAAAGCCGTTAGGTAGATCATGACACCATTAACTGGCTGAACATACTTTTGTGTGGTTAGGAAAACCACATTACTGAACTGTTTGCCACTGGCTTGTGACATTTATAAGAACCCTGGCAATTTACCCACAGCTACTGAAAAAAAGTTTTTTTTAACTTTCTTCAAGTTTCCACATGAAAAATGATCTTATATGCTAGAAGTGGAGAAAAATGTGGAAGAATTACTCTCATTAGGCTGCCTTTGAATGGATACCCCATGTTTACAAAACGTTTTGAGAGAGTCAGATCAGCAGTTCTAATGACAGCATGACAGCATATTATACGGTTATCATGAGCCACGTGCAGCCTAAGGAGAATTTTCAGTCTATCAGAGTGGCCCATATGTTGCTTATTTATCATTTCAATTTCATATCAGAATCAAAATTGAAAAAAAGAAAACTCTGAAACTCAAGCAAGTCATCTGTGGCCAGAGTAATGAGGTCTCTTGCAAAAAAACCCCCCAAAAAAACAAAAAAACAAAAAGAGATTAACACATTTTTGAGAAACAAGCTTTGGTTTCAGAGTACTACTGCAGCTGTTTAATTCACTTGCTGATGCAGCTCAAGCATGTAGACATTTACAGTAAATTTTTTAAAGGGTTTATGTGCCCTTAGTAACTTTTACCATTTTAAAGACAAATGAGAAACACTATGGTAGTGATCAAGTAGTAGCACTTACTTATTTTCAGAAGCTGTATTTTACTGACTAAAGCAGCACTTGTAGATAATAGGGTTATTTCTTGGTTGCAGCACTATGACTGTATGTTACAGCAACTGAGAACTCTTTGATACAGACAAGGCACAAGGTCAGTTAAAGAATAACATTCTTCCAGAAAGGTGATAGCTTTCCTTATAAGAAGAAACACATGAAGCCTAGCACTCACCGATTTGTTTCGTTTATTCCATTACGATTGCCTAAGTTTTCAACTGGGCAGTATTCTATTTAAAGGCCATTCTGTTGCAAAACTTTGCCCGTGTGGTTGTAACATAGCTGTGTCCGTTGTAAACCAAAGAGGACAGGAAAAAAGAAAAAGAGAGATCATGGGAAAGAGTACTCCATGTAACTTTTCATGTTAAGGTCTTAAAGTAGGTAACTGATATCACCCCCCCTATTCCCCCACCGCCACACTGCGCAGCAATGTGGGGATCTTAGCTCCCTGACCAGGGATCAAACCTGTGCCCCCTGCCGTGGAAGTGCAGAGTCTTAACCACTGGACCACCAGGGAAATCCCTGTTAACTGATTTTTAAAGCAAAAAATTCTGAATTCTCTGAGCTTCTACCCTGAATGAGCCCTGTTTTCACTAAAGATTAAGGCGGCTTCTGCAGAGACTCTAAAGTTTAGCACAAAACTGGATTAAGGACAAATGATGGTCTAAATAAATGACTGTCATCTTTATGAGAATTACGAAGACCAATGCAGTAACAACAGTTGATCATCATTTATTAAGTACCCATAAGGTATGTAGTCTTATGTGATTCCTTTTGAGGTTTCAGGGTGTGAGATGGAGTTTAGCAATAAAAGTGGAAGACCAAAAATTTATCATATAAAATAACTGTCTGGGATTTCCTGGGCAATCCAGTAGTTAAGACTCTGCGCTTCCACTGCAGGGGGCGCGGGTTGCATCTCTGGTCGGGGAACTAAGATCCTGCATGCCGTGCCGCTCGGCTGAAAAAATAAAAAATAAAAATAAAAAAATAAATTAAATAATTGTGTTGAGGTTATTTTTGGTTGATGGAAGAAAATATATCTGTGGAATTTCTTTTGTAAATCCCTACCTGTGTAGATATGTAGAGATGTCTGAATGTTTTTAATAATGATGATAATTAACAATTATTCTGCTCAAATACATAGGTTGTTATAAGCCATGTAATGAAGAACTGGGACAACATATATTCACAACATGAATGATGAAAGATCTGAGAAGTCCTTCAAATAATTATAGCCTTGGTCATAACATGCTCAGAAGGAGAGAATGACTAAGCTGTAGTTTGGGTTGTACTTGGAGTGGAAGGGAGATGGTTAATTAAAAATAAAAGGTCAGGGGTTTCCCGCTCTGTCCCCAAATCTGGACTAGGATTTGCTAATATTTTATTAAATTTATTTATTTATTTATTTTTGGCTAATATTTTAATAGCTTCTCAGTTGTGAATAAGACCAAACAAATAGACAGTCCTTCCAGGTCTTCTACTCTAGTCTTCATCCTACACAAGAATTCCTTTCCCTGTTCCCTCAAAATTGGCAAATTTTTTTAATTAAAAAAGTTTTGTATTGAGATATAGTTGATTTACAGTACTATATTAGTTTCAGGTATCAATATAGTGTTTCAAAATTTTTACAGATTATACTAAAGTTACAGTTTTTGAAGGACTTTACAAAAGTTTCTCGGAGGCATCTGCACAGTTCTGAAAACATTAGCATCATAACTTCCTATTCCAAGAAATTTAACTAGGTCAAAAAGAAAAACATTGAGTGAGGTTTCTAAGGCCCTGAATATGAAGCTTCCCTGGAGCTATAAGCTAATAACGTGGTCCAAAGGCACAGTTTTTTCACAAAGAAAACATACATTGCAAGTTTCTTTCCTATTCTAGTTCCAGATCTAGTAGACAGATCTCACTCTACACTTGTTTAACATCTGGAACAAACCTTGTTTCATAAACAGTGCACTTACTCAAGCTATAAATCTTTTTCTCACAATTCAAAGCAGTAATAGTGACAAGGACAAATTATTTTGGAAGATATTTTCAGACCCACTTTAGTTAGCAGCATAGATGTGTCCAGTCTAGGTGATATTCTTATGTATCCAAATTGGCTTCAGGTCCAGTTACTCAAATTCTTTGGAATTCTCAGTTCGGAGGACTGAGGTGGGCATTAGTAATTCTTCCCCAAACTTTCATCAGCAACTATTTCTAATAGACTCTAACCCCCAGATGTGCTTGTTTCAACTTCCTTGTTGCTTTGGAAACCCCTATGTATCATCATTTATTTATTTATTTATTTATTTATTTATTTATTTATTTTTAATAGTTTTAAAGTTTATTTTTTATTTATTTTTTAATTTTTTTAACATCTTTATTGGGGTATAATTGCTTTACAATGGTGTGTTAGTTTCTGCTTTATAACAAAGCGAATCAGTTATACATATACATATGTTCCCATGTATCATCATTTAGAGTTATTTTGCATTACTGTAGTTCCTTATCAATAGACTCACTGTGTTCTCATATGAAGGTATGAAGATTGTTTTAAACTGATTGCTTTTATACATAGGACTTACTAATATTCTAAAATTTTGCTTTTCCTTAAATATATGCATTAGTTGAGTATTAATAAAGCTTCTGCATTAGATTTTATAAATCATATTAAATCTCCATAGGCAAAGCGTTGAATTTTGCACATGTTCTATGGAAAAAGAAAAACAAACCTAAGTAAGTAAAATGAAGGGTCAAGTAAACAATCCAGCAGAGACTCTCCCAAAGCCACAACCCCTTCTTACCCTAATTTATAGTTTCACTACTGACCACACTTTTATTCTGCTTACTTTTTTTAGTTTCTTCCTTAGAGCTGTTATATATGCTTTTGGATAGTAACACTAACCTTTACTGAATTCCTCCTTCTAATGCAACTTGGCCCGTTTCCTTTGCATTCTAGGTGCCCTATATAATACGAAAGGTGATGTTGTGAAGACACAGGAATGTAATGGTAATAATATTATTATTGTCCTTTCTCATCCTCTCTCCTTTAAACATATCACCACTAATGTGAAGCTACTGTTAAACCAGAATGATCTTATTTATATAGTCAACTACATATCCCTGCTTATTTTTTTTTAATACCCTCTTTTGGCTTCACAGAGTACAACACACATATTGATGAACTGCTAAAAGATTCCAGTATTGTTTTATTACATGGAACTTAGTAGTAATGAAAATAGGGGAAAAACATAAATGATGTACAATAAACCAGCCAAACAGTTATAACTGGAATATCTGGACTCCATGAGCCATTAAATTTTGACCAAATTTCTTGTGTAAGAGGAAGTGACCTTGTTAGCTGTCCTTTTGTTACTTCCTGATAATAAAAGTTAAAATGTTTTTTTATAAATGTAGATTTTCTGCAGTATTAATTCATTGAACAAAATTCAATTTTAAAATATTTTAAACATTCAGAAAACTGAAAAAAACCCAAGTCCTCACATAAATTTAATAAATACTATCATTTTACATATTTGTTTAGATGCTTCTTTAAAAAACAACACAATGGGGCTTCCCTGGTGGCGCAGTGGTTGAGAGTCCGCCTGCCGATGCAGGGGATGCAGGTTCGTGCCCCAGTCTGGGAAGATCCCACATGCCGCAGAGCGGCTGGGCCCGTGAGCCGTGGCTGCTGAGCCTGCGCGTCCAGAGCCTGTGCTCCGCAACAGCAGAGGCCACAGCAGTGAGACGCCCACATACCGCAAAAACAAAAAAACAATACAATGCCCCAGTTGAAGTCCCAATTTCATCTCATTTCCCACACTCCTTCTCCAGAGGTAGGCACTATCCTAAAGTTGGTAAGTATCCCTTTATTTTAGAGATTTGTCCTTGTTGATAGATGTCAGTAGATTTCACTAATTTTTTTCTTAGACTATTTTTAAAAAATTTTTTATTGTAGTATAGTTGACTTACAACATTGTGTTAGTTTCTGCCGTACAGCAAAGTGAATCAGTTATACTCTTTTTTTAGACTCTTTTTCCATATACGTCATTACAGAGTATTGAGTAAAGCTTCCTGTGCTATACAGTGGGTCTTTATTAGTTATCTATTTTATATATAGTAGTGTGTATATGTCAATCCCAATCTCCCAATTTATCCCTTCCTCCCTGGTAACCATAAGTTTGTTTTCCACATCTGAGGTTTCACTAATTTTAATTATTGTACAATATTCCATTGCATGACTATGGAGATTTAGTTTCTGTCATCATTAATATGAATAATACCCCAACGAACATCCTCATAGTGTCTCCTGGTGCATATGTACAAGAATTTCCCTAGGTGCAGTTTTTAAGCTTTTACGGCCAATATGCATGGTGAGAAATAATTTTACATTAAGATCCTGTACGTGCATATATATCATCACAGGCTGAGTTGCTTGGGAAGAAGATCTGAGACAGAAATTTGTGTACAAGACGTTTATGAGGCAGTGTCCCGGTATCAGCACCTGTTGGGGAGTAAAGCAGCA
>NW_006773157.1:509757-527585 GCF_000442215.2 Lipotes vexillifer | reverse complement strand
AATGTGGGCAGAGGTAGTTTTGGGCTCTAATGAAGTGACAACAAAGGCCTCAGCTGATCCTGCCCTGGCTACAGTGATTATTCAGAGTAATTTTGAATTAGGGCAAGGGGATCAGGCCTTTATACACCTGCATAGATCAGTTAGTGAATACAGCTGCACCCAGGAAGAAGGTGTGACCTTGAGCAAGTAGCTCTCTTCCTGGAGAGAGTCCTGGAGAGGGACTCAGCTACAAGCTGTTGGCTGCCAACACTCCTAGCAGCGGAAATTAATGTTTCAATCCTGGAGAAGGAGAATCTAGGTGGTGCACAAAAATTCACAAAACAATCCTTACCCTGATATTTCTGTTCTATTTCATCTGTAAAAAAAAATGTTCATTGTAACCCTTAAATTGATTTCATAATCCACTAATGAATCATGAATCACAGTTTGAAAAAAACTGCTTTAGAGTATATACCCAGAAATGGAAGCTGGATTGTAGGGTATATGCATTTTAAATTTTACTAAATATTGTCAAACTGCTTTCCAAAGAGGTTAGGCCATTTGACATTCCCACCAGCAGAGCATGAGAGCTGCACTTTTCCTACAGCCTCGATAACCCTTGGTATTGTCAGATTTTTTTTTAAAATATATTTATTTATTTATTTTTGGCTGCATTGGGTCTTCGTTGCTGCGCACAGGCTTCCTCTAGTTTCAGTGAGCGGGGGCTACTCTTCGTTGTGGTGCGCGGGCTTCTCACTGTGGTGGTTTCTCTTTGTTTCGGAGCACGGGCTCTAGGCGTGCGGGCTTCAGTAGTTGTGGCACGTGGGCTCAGTAGTTGTGGCTCACAGACTCTAGAGCGCAGGCTCAGTAGTTGTGGCGCACGGGCTTAGTTGCTCCGTGGCATGTGGGATCTTCCCGGACCAGGGCCCTAACCCGTGTCCCCTGCATTGGCAGGCGGATTCTTAACCACTGGGAAGTCCTTGTCAGATTTTTTAATACAAAAATACAGTAGAGAGTAATACAGTAGAGACTTTGAAACCAATCCTTTGCTGAAAGTGAAAACATTTCTAATGCTGTAGAATATTAAGACTTACTTCCTGCTAGTTATCAACCACCAAAAAGCATGTGTACTTCCCTGATAATTAGGTAACGTTCAATTTTTAGTCTTGCAAAATAGAAATCTAGTCTTGCAAAATAAATCTTTTAGTCTTGTAATCTTTTTTATGGCGCCTAGCAGGTAACAGCACAAAGTAAAATACCTGTAGGTTGAAAGAGTGAATTCTATGCCTAGGCCCATGGCATTCAAGATTTCACTTTTTTGGGCTTCCCTGGTGGCGCAGTGGTTGAGAGTCCACCTGCCGATGCAGGGGACACGGGTTCATGCTCCGGTCCGGGAAGATCCCACATGCCGCGGAGCGGCTGGGCCCGTGAGCCATGGCTGCTGAGCCTGCGCATCCGGAGCCTGTGCTCCGCAATGGGAGAGGCCACAACAGTGAGAGGCCTGCGTACCGCAAAAAACAAAAACAAAAACAAAACAAAAAAAATCCTATGCTCTGGGTTATAGAAACATGAAGTCAATTTATGAAAACATCATTCTCATAAAGCCATCACGACACGGGTCAGATGAGATGATATATTTTAAATCCACTTCTAATTGCCTGACCCACCTCAATCACTCTATAATCCAACCCATTTAGTCCTACCCTTATCCAGCTGCCCTACAATGTTACCTGAACTCCACCCTTGAGATTCTCATTTGCAACTGACAACCATCTTTATTACCTCTAGTATTACAATATTTGTGGCAAACAGAGCCTCGTGCTGTGTCATCACCAGGAAAATCTGAAATGGAAGAATATGTCTTAACTTTTTTTATAACTCTACTAATTTCCCATTCCCTTTTAGCACAGAATTGGTTAAAGATGAGCGGTACTGTTACATATTCTCCTCAGCCTGACATCGAGGATTCTATGGCTCTGCTTTCTCCACTACGATTCACTACCTTCCAGACAGCATTGCACATGCTGGCAGGAGTTTGCCAGTACTATTGTGCCTTCTCTAAAAGCCTTTCTTCCACTTCAGTTCTAATACATTCAAATAAAAGAGAGCCTCATCTCAACTTCTTTCTGCTTCCCTTTCAGCATAATTTAAAACACTGCAAGTTACTATTACAACATCTAAATTCTATTAAATCAATAAGCTGATGTTTATTAAATTTCAAATGTGGTTAAGATAGTTACAATCAAATACGAAAACTTACAGGCTTATTAGCCAAGAATGTAGAGGAAGGATATCTGTTTCTAGGAGATAGTTAAGTGATATTGACATTAAAGGGCCTAGGAGTGGTTCTGGAGATCTTAGGAGTGGTTCTGGAGATCTTTGTTTCTAATTTAAATCTTTATTACTAAAAGTCTATTATTCTCCAAATCCTGAATAAACTAGTTGCAAGAGTTTTTCCCTTCTGGATTAACTTTGCCCTTAATACAACTATCTTGATATAACTAACCAATCCATCTCTTTGTCTGTATGCACATGTGTGTTTATGGACAGTAGAGGCTTAAATGCTTTCTCTCCATTAAGAGCCTCCTGTCATGAGTCTGAAAGTGTTCCATACGAGAGGCTGTCTTCAACATACTGGAGAGGGGACAGGGAGAACCAGGAATAGGCCCTAATGCCCTGCTTCTCTTAGGTAACATCAAGACTGGACACTGATGAACTTTTCCACCAAGAATAGAAAGAAAGGAAAAGAGGAAGTTAGCAACCTCAAACTACCTCTGGAACAAATGATATTTCTTCTTTAGAAAGATCAGCCTGGCAACAAAGGGAGGGATGGATAAAGAAGAAAAGACAGGAGATTGGGAATCCAATCTCCTAGATGTGGGTTTGAACTGGGTCAGTAGGACTGGAGATAGAGAGGTGAGGAGGGATATGCTTGATGTTAAGGAGGTGGTTATCAACTGGTTTTGATGATTGTTAAGGAATAAGCAGAAAAAAGATGAGTTGATTACTCACAGGTTTTGACTTCTGTGACTACTGCATAGTGAATACTATTCAAGAAATTAGAGAATATAGGAGAAATAGGTTTGGGGTCAAATAGTGAGTTTACCTTTGAAAATGTTGCGTTTCAGGCGCACTTGGGAGTGAGATGTCTGGAGGCAACTGAATATACAATCCTGAAGCGTAGAAGAGACGTGCAGACTAAAGATGTTTGTCTCCTAGTCAGAGGGATTATAAAGAAAACAGAAATACAATTGCAGGTGTCTCCCCTTGCTGGCAGGGTTCCTTAAGCCTTGACAATAAGAAGGGCATGGGGATATGTGTATATGTATAGCTGATTCACCTTGTTATAAAGCAGAAACTAACACACCATTGTAAAGCAATTATACTCCAATAAAGACGTTAAAAAAAAAAAAAGGGCATCCCTGTCGTCTACCCTTGCAGGATACACGCCTGGGCCAATCAATAAAAATAAAAGACTTACAGTGTCTGATTTGTTCAGCTTCGTGTTTCCCAAATATCCTAGCTGTAACAACAGTGCTGAGTACATGAGAAGAGCTGACTCATATTTCCTGTAAGTCAGCACAGATATCCATCCATCCTTCCAAATTATTTGAACCTTTGGCCACTCCCAAAGAGAGTCAAAGTGCTGGAACAATATTTGAGCATTTCTTTCATTTGTTGAGAACAATTCTAATACATCTGTTATAAAGATTCAGAGAAAAAACAAAAGCTTTTCCTATTTTGTATCACTCCCACCCTCACATCCCAAACAATGATGCCCTCACATAGGCATCAAAGTCTAAGGCATAGAAAGTCTAAGTTCTCTCTGGATTGGTTCAAATGTCATCTATTCATCACCTTCAATCCCCATACTCAGAATTAATCACTCAACTTCCCTAAGCTCCAACAGCAATGAGTTTAAACATTTAGTGCAGAACTTCTCATAGTTTGATTTTTATTAAAGTTACGTGGCCTGGGAACATACTTTGTGCCTCTAATATGCGCTTATCTACCTTCGTTTCCTTCTGTGTCCTGCATAGTGCTTTGTGTATAAATGCTGACTGAAGTGAATTTGTTAAACGTTCTGAAAATACTTGACTGTGGACAATGATAGCTAAGATACTCTATAGAAAAATAACTTTCTTTTGCAGATCATTTAAAAAACTAAAAGTTGAATTTAAAAGGAATTGTTGAGAGAGGTAAAAGCATTAACTTGAGGAAGATGGTGAGAGGTGATAATTTTCCAATTTGTGAAAAAGTGCTGACTCAAAGATATAACTCCTCAGCCACCAAGAGGGTAGAGAGAACAGTAGCTCAGACTGCTGCAGCCCTCCTGTCCCTGGACACTCCTCTCAAGTGTCAGATTTCGAATTTGTTATTTGCAACATGACATTTCTCACTATTATTCTTGCAAGTTGTTCAGATAATTTCTCTTTGAAAAGTATGTCATCAGGTTTGTGTTTATAAGAAATAAAATGATAATCTGACAACATTGCCAATAAATTTTAGTTTGTAGATTAAATATACTGGAATGTCATTCTAACACTTTCTCACAATGAATAGAATTTGGTACTGTGTGTTCTGCTTTGGGACACATCCAAAGATTTTCTAAAAGACCATAAATTCCTAGTGGAAGGTTTTCTTACCCATAAGGAAGCCACAAGGGATAGATATCAAGAACAGCTTTATAGAATACTCTTCCCAAGACATGGGTAACTTTAAAGACATAAAAAACTTCTGGTCTAGCAATTAAGCTGAATAGATTTAACAGGTGGAGAGGATTAGGTGGTACAACAGCTTGAGCTCCCGGTGCTTTAAACTGTTACTGGTTTCATAGTTTTCCTTCATGCATTGTTCAAACCACAGCATTTAAAAATAATTTCTAAGAAATAGCCAGATAGAGTTCCAGGTGTAAGAGATGACATAATTTCAGAAATGGCATGGGGCCCAAATTTCTAAGCCACACTTTTCCATCTGGCCATGACTGCATTGTTAGACTCCCTTGACCAAATCACATTTAGGGTTCAAGTTTGTTTAACTGTGACTATAGTGACATATGCTGAAAGGACTCCTTATATGACTGTTAAGGGCGGTGAGGTACTTAGAAGCATTTCCTGAATATGCAGTCAAATACTGCTTATTGTTTTTCTACTGCTTTTTAGTATGTTCTTTCAGAAAGTGTTATCCTTGATTAAGAAAAAAACACTTCAAAACTTTTCAACTTTTGAAACTTTTTAGAATTCCATTCTGTAAACTATGCTTGCAATTATATGTCTATAGTATTTTAATTGGTATTCTGTAATGTAATGAAAATGTGAGTTCCTTTGCCAGTTAAAAGAGTGCTTTTTGTTGCTAGTCAAATGTTTGATACACCAAGCTACTCCTCGAAGAGGAACTGACCCGATAGATCTCACAACAATTAAAACCAATAAAAGACTAAATCTGTGTCCAATGGGGAAAGAATGGGAGGTTCCCAATTGGACTTCTAATTTTTTTTTACAGCTTTATTGCGAAATAATTGACATACACTGGACTACACGTTTAAAGTGTGCAACTTGATAAGTTTGATGTATGTACACATCTGTGAAACCATCACTACAATCTGGATAGTGATCTAGATATCCATCATCCCCAAAAGTTCCCTCTTGAGCCTTTATGCTATAACCTCTCGCTTGTAATCACTGACTGGCCTACAGCCTTATCCTCACATTGGGGATAAGAACACTGTGAATGAAAATGGGCAGCAGGGAGGAAGGGTCTGGCCTGAAAAAGAGATTTAGCTTTTTGTTTAGTGGAGTTAAAATGCTGCATGTAGGATGTGCTTAAAAATACAAAAAAAGTGGTCGACTCAGTATTTTCAGGCCAAGATCTTGATCTTTTGAACTTTATAATTTTATGGAATGCTGGGTTATCTGAAATGTAGCAAAAATAGGCTTCCTTCTCTCTGCCCTTTTCTAATCCATTCTTCACAGAAGAGTACTTCTTAAAATTAAATTTACCCAGAGTTGGAATCACTTATTTTTTAATGAAAATTAACAGCATTAAAAAGATACGCATTTATAGTAGTTATACATAGAGGGGCAGGGTGTTTGGGTCATCTTGGAGCACACATTTACAAGACTATAGAGCACGTTTTACGGTCACGGAACAGTTTTTCAGTGCTAAAAATTAACTGATCCTATATTATTCCTCATTAGTAGTATGATGTGTTAGCCATCTGAGCTAAAAACTTACACTTATTTCTTCCTCTTATTTATTGGGTGGTGGTTTCTAAACTTACATGGGGGAATTCCGCCGTGGTCCAGTATTTAAGACTTGGCGCTTTCACTGCCATGGGCCAGGGTTCAATCCCTGGTTGGGAAACTAAGATCCCACAAGTCGTGGGGCGAGGCCAAAGAAAAATAATCATCATAATAAATTTATATGGTCCATTAAACCCTTCAATGGGAGCAAACAATCCTACTGATCACCAAGGCCACTGCCATTTTGTGGGGTTTTTTTGGGTGTTGGGGGGAACTCACCAGATACCTTTCAAAAATACATGTCTTAGATATGGGGATATATGTATACATATAGCTGATTCACTTTGTTATACAGCAGAAACACACCATTGTAAAGCAAGTAAACTCCAATAAAGATGTTAAGAAAAAAAAGATACATGTCTTAGAAAGTAGAATAGGAGTTATAATTTACTGGGTCCAGAGTTTCAGTTTGGGATGATGAAAAAGTTCTGGAAATGGGCAGTAGTGATGGTTACACAATAATGTACTTAATGCCACTGAACTGTACACTTGAAAACAGTTAAAATGGTAAATATTATGTTTTGTATATTTTACCACAGTGAAAATGTTTTTTAAAAATTCATGGCTTGGGCTTCCCTGGTGGCACAGTGGTTGAGAGTCCGCCTGCCGATGCAGGGGACACGGGTTCATGCCCCGGTCTGGGAAGATCCCACATGCCACGGAGCGGCTAGGCCCGTGAGCCATGGCCGCTGAGCCTGCGCGTCCGGAGCCTGTGCTCTGCAGCGGGAGAGGCCACAACGGTGAGAGGCCCGCGTACCACAAAAAAAAAAAAAAAAAAAATTCATGGCTTGATATCAAACTTCATGAGAAAGTGCAGAGCTAAGCAGTTAACACATTTGGAACTACAGCATCAGTAAACTACACATTTATAACAGTTCATATTCTTTTCTTTAGTAGCACTCTGTGCAAAAATGAGTAAGAATCACCGATTTGGATTACTACTTGTAATCAGTTAAATAAACCAGTAAATGTACTTATCAAATAGCACTGATTAGGCAACTGTACATGACATACAAAACACTCAGTAAGAAATTACATTACTTAATAATTTTCAGTGAAAGTAGTACTTTTCTGTATAGTCTTATGTGATGCTCACTTTTTTTTATCAGTAAGGAAATTGAAGATCAGAACATATAATTTGAACAATTTAGTGTTGAAGAGGCTCAACCCCAGGTTTTTTTGTTTTGTTTTGTTTTACCATTAATCCAGTTCTTTGGCCAATATATTGCCTGAAATATAGATATGATGTCATACCCCAAACATCACTGTTCCCAATTCCCTGCTCTAACAGGCATCCCTTACTCTTCAGTAGCTTTCAGCAGCAATTACAATAAAACCCAATCTTGTTTTTATGTCTTCTTAGGGCCTGGGGGAATGGGCCCTCACTTGCTTACACACTCACCTCTCCAATCTCAGGGCAGGCTCCTCCTTGCACCATGGACTCCACTTAGTTCCAACAGCCAAGTTCCCTCCTACCACAGGTCCTTTGCACAGCTGTTTCCTCTGCCTTAAACAATTCCCCAGGGCATTTCTCTACTGGCTCCTTCTCATCCCTCAGATGGGCCTTTCTTGACCACTCTGTTTTTTTTAAGATATCCTGGTATTTGCTCTCCCAGATTTCTGTTCATAACATTTATAGCATGTTTCCTTCAAAATGTGATGAAGTACTTTTGTCCCTCTTTTTCCCACCAGACTGTCAGCTCCATGAAGGCAGACCTTTTCTGTTTCCCTCACCAGTGTATCCCCTCAGTGTCTGTTTGAGTTTCGGTGAATGTTTGTTGACTGACTGACTGAATACAATGAAAGAAGTGGAGATAGGAAATAGAGCTGTAAACCTGGTTAGTACAAGGGATTAAAGCGTATTCTGCACAATTTAGGAGAGTTGACTTGAAACCTTTTAGGGTCCTATTTCTTCCTTCATTTGTCCATGTAATAATATCTAACATTCACTGAGTACTTTCAGGTACTATGCTAAGCACTTCCCATATATTATAGCATTTAACCTTCAAAGCAACCCTGTAGCAGTAATCAGCCTTTATTATCCTCATTTTTCAGAGGCAACTTGCCAACAGCCACTGATGGTGGAACCACAGCCAGGTGTAAGTAGGCCATATCCCATTAATCCAATGTAATCTACACTCCTTCAGTCAACAATAGGTGTTTTATCAACGTACTTTTCAGAGAACCCTCCTGAATTCCCCATTTTACCTGACCTTCAGTATCTTGGGACCGAAACCTACTAGAGGTGGTTGCTAACCCCTCAGGGGGTTTCTTGGGGAATCTGAGTGCTCTTGGTAGAGGAGCGGCCTTTCAGGCAGACGCGACGAGCTCTGGCTAGCCAGTCAGGACTCCTGGGACGGCTGGGGAGGAAGGAGGGAACAAGTCAGTTGGCCCATGACGGATCCCTGACCCTCGGGGTGGTGAAAGGGGAAGGGAAGGTGTATACCGCCCACGCTCGCCTAGGGCTCCGGATTTCCCAACACGACGGGGAACCACGGCGCACTTCCCCAACTCTACCGCGCGACAAGAGAGAACGCCCCTCAGCTCCGCCCACCTTCTACGCCCATAGCAGTATCGGGCGCTAGGACCCCGCGCCCCTCAACCTGTCCCTGTCCTGCCCCCTCGGGCAAGGGACTGGCCCTCTATTGGCGCTCGCAGGCCGCGATCCCCGCCTCCGCCCACTCCGTCACTGTCAAGATGGCGCCGGTCGCAGCGGCGGCGGCCGCGGCGGCTGGAACCAGAGAAGGAGGCGGAGGCAGCGGCGGCCGCGAGGGGAGGGGGAGTCCCGTCTGACTGAGACGGCAGGCCTGGGCGGGCGGGGGTGCCGCGCAGGGCGGAGCGCCGGGCTGGGGATGAGCTAAGCGGGTTCTGAGCCCCGCGGCATTCAGCCTCTCGTGTCCCGCCGCCGCTGGTGAGTGGACGCGGCACCGCTCTCCAAGCTCGACCAGCTGCTCGCGAGGGAGCCAGCGGTGAGGTGAGTGTGGGGGCGGCAGCGCGGACAGCGGTGGCATGTGGAGCTGTCACTGCCCGGAGTGGTGTCAGCCGCGGGCACGGGAGTGGGGCCGGCTGGCTCGGAGATGTGGCGTGGATGGCCGCGACCTCCGCCCGGGGATTTCTCGGAGCCTGGCCGTCCTCCGAGAGCTGGGTCTGCTCCGGATGGCGCGGCGGTGCTGAGAGTAGCGCCCGCGCCTCTGCGTCGGATGCTGCGGGGGGACTCATGTGTTTTCATTCCGGATTTTCTATTCCGGGCTGGCCTGGGTTCTTGTTGGGAGCTGGGGGTGGGGGCGGGGGCGGTGAAAGGGGAGGTCCTGGAGCTGGGATTTTGACAAGCCCGTTACGTAAGACGGAGGTGGCCTCCCGGAATCCCACCTGTTCGCTGTTTTAAACAGGCGGCAGCTGGATCCTGGCTGGCCCCCAGAGGCCCGATTTTCCTCCCAGAGGTCTGCCTAGCCTACTCCGGCCAGCGTGAACCTGCTAAACGTGCAACTTGTCCAGTTTGGGTTTTTTTCCCCAGTCCTTTTTGGGGGGGCGGGGGCGGGAGAGGGTAAACAATTACTGGTAGCCACTGTTCCCTTTGAAGTTTACCGCTTTCTTGGGGCGGGGGAGGGAAAAAAAGCTTGTTACCTAAAACTGGGTCGCAGCGACAGCGTTTCGTTATCGTACTTTTAATTGACAGATGTGCTGGAAGATTTTTGTTATTGTTCCAGTGTGCTTTTAATTCAAACGTATGGTTACGCCTGGAGCCTTAGAGAAGGGTTTTTGTCTTATAGGACAGTTATTTTTTGTTTGCAGCAGCAGGATAGGCATCAGTCAACAGGCATGTATTTATCTGAGGAGAAAACGCGTGTCAGCTAGCTAGAGACCCGTGAGGGCAGAAATTGTATTACTACGTGAATATGTTATTCTTTAAAATATTATCTGTTAATGAAAATAATAGTCCAAGTTTAAAAGAAGCAATTTTACAAGATTACAAGCTGTTGTTTGGTGTATATGGTCTCCTATTTTCTGCTTGCCCTAGTCTACCTCTTCTCTCCTCTTGGGGGAAGGAGGCGGAGACACCTGTAAACAGCGTAACCCAGGTTACACTAATCTATTGTAGTACATTTGAGATTATTGTAAAAAGTAGTCTCCGGGGGACCTAAGATTGGGTAATAAGTAAGGACTCTTGGGGCAAGTTATACAGTTTTATGTTTAGAGTAGATACTGGGATTTCAGCCTTTGAAAACCTAAGTATACATAATTTCTGAGCTATTTGAACCCCGTTTGAATTTATAATGAGACAAAAGATTGTATTTGGCCGCTTTTACGGGAACTTTGTTTTGTTTTGGCCAAAATTAAACATTTTTGGTAACTTTTACCTCATTTTCACATTCTCCCTTTGAACTGCAGCTCTCAGTAGGAGTCCAGAATAGTATATATTATCATCATCGTCATTATTGTACATACTATATGTTACATAATTTTCTTTTTCTGAATGATTAAACATAGACTTAACTTCATTGTGGGTTTTATAAGAATGTAATTGATCTTGACAGCAGCCCAGTACTGGGAATAAATGTAAGTAAAATTTGGCCTGAGTTTTAAATTTATGTACACAAATTTACACTTTTGAAAATTGGTGAAGCGTTATAAATTTTCTGATTGTGCAAGAGAGCCAGGAAGCTGATGCTGATTTGTTCTGAACTTTTCCACATGAATTACCACTGGCTTAAATAGTTATTGATTCTTAAGCTCCTGGAGCTGTTGACCTATTTGTGGCAGCTTGAATAAAATTTGGAATAATTGGGAGGCTATAAGAAGGAAGAAATAGAGTACATGACATTTTCTAATTCATTCAAAAAATAATAAAAATCATGGAGGAATTGTAAAAGAAAACTGTGTTCTCACTGAGTGATATATTAGTTACATTATCTTTTCTGTTCGCAGAATTTTTCTAAGCAGTCTACTTACTGTGAAAACCTAGATTTAAGCACCAGTACAAACAGAGATGTTTGATATATTATAAATCTTGTTTATTCCTATTTAAATTGATGGCTCCTTATTCTAAGTGGAAAACAGAAGTGGCTGTAGCAGGAAGATTGGCTTGCTGCTCTTGTCCTCTCTGATATCAGAGACTTACCTTTCAGGACTTTTTCCTCCTTCCTACAAGGAGTAGAAGAAGAGAATGAAGAAAACTTGATAAAATTTCTTCCTTTCTTGTTTGTTTGTTCAGTGTCCTACTGATTATTGCTCAGTAGAATTTGTGGGTTGAGGGAAGTCAAGCACTCCATGCTTTATTACTTATTATTACTTTATTACTTATTACTGTGTATCATAATTACCACTTTGAATTCTACAATAGCAGTGTAGAACTTTATACATAAGAAAGGATTAATTTATATAGTTGTTACTATAATAGTGAAAAATTTGTAATAGTTAAAATGCCATATAATAGAGGATTAGTGAAATTAATGATGGTTAATCTATGTGGTAAATGCAGTTATTAAAAGTCATTTTAAAAAATATTTACTAACATGAGAAAGCACAATATAATCTTGAGATAAAAATCAGAATATAAGGAATTACTATCTTATTACTTATAATATATCACATATATGGCAAAATGATTGGCAGGAAGTACATAAAATATTAAAAGACATTATCTCTGGATGATAGGATTATAGGTAACTTCTATTTTAGTGTTTGTACTTTGTTCTGTCTTCTGAATAGTATTACCCTAATAATCACTAAAATGACATTAAAATATTTTCAAGAGTCAGAGGAGAAAATCCTGAAAATCCCACATAACCACTGCCCCAACAGAGAAACTACCTTATGATTCATTATTAGCCAAACTAACTGAAAATACGGTGCTTATGCAATATACACAATAATGGAAACAGCCAATAATACAGGTGAAGGCATTCTCCTAGCTACCAGCACCAGCCTGGTAATAGTTTTCCATATGTGGATGCTCCTATTAATGCACATCGTTACTCTCCAACTTCTTTTCTGTTTGTCTTACACCCTAACTGTTCTGTGTTGCCAGTGCCACCTATTGATGGACTGCTTGACTCAAGTCTTTTCCTCATTACCTCATCAGTCAGCGGTTTGTGAATGTTTATGAGGTGCCAGGTATTTTGCTAGTCACGGAGTATACAAAGGTGAATGAGTGAAATGTAGTTTCTAACCTCAAACTCTGGTAGAGAACCTTTCTTTTCTTCTTGGTTCATCAGTGCATATTGTATACTCTGCTTTTTCTGTCCCACTGCTCATGCCCTGGCACCTCAGACAGTATCTTTTTCTTGGTGCTCACATCCTCTTTTAACTTTCTTTATGGGAAAGTATGTTCTGAGTTCCAGACAACCAATTTACAAATAAATTTTTGGAACATTACTTGATTGTATGTGGGGGAATCTTAAGTTCAGAAGGGCTGCATATATGTTCATCTCTGGCTATTGTTATTTTTTAAAGTATGTGACAATTTCTTGGTACTTTCTTCTTGCTTCCTTCTTTTAAAAACCACCAACAAGTAGAAGGCAGCAGAAAAAAGAGGTAGAAAGGTATCAAGGGAGTTTTCTTGCTAGTGCTATATATACTTCATTTTCACTGAGAAGAGTGAGTCATCAAAATGTAAAGTAAGAGATACTGTTTCTGATATACTTCTAGTATATCTCTTTTGAGCCCTGTAAAAATGCATTTTCCATATGTATGTTAAAGTATATATACATACATAAACTCACAGTTTAGCTGTTTGCATTTCCAAATAAAACCTGAAATATGGAGATTGGAAATTTCTTAAATTTCTTTTTATTTTTTAAAAAATTATTTGTTTATTTATTTATTTTTGGCTGCATTGGGTCTTCATTGCTTTGTGTGGGCTTTCTCTAGTTGGCAGCAAGCGGGGGCTACTCTTCGTTGTGGTGCACGGGCTTCAGTAGTTGTGGCACATGGGCTCAGTAGTTGTGGCTTGCGGGCTCTAGAGCTCAGGAGCAGTAGTTGTGGTGCAGGGGCTTAACTGCTCCACAGCATGTGGGATCTTCCCGGACCAGGGCTCAAACTAGTGTCGCCTGCATTGGCAGGCAGATTCTTAACCATTGCACCACCACTGCATCACTCTTTTTATTTTTGTTACAATATTGTTTTATAGAGGAGGTATTTTGTTTTTGAAAAGTTTAAAAAATACAGAAAATTACAAAAAGTAGTGAACAATGCACATACCATACAAAACGTTGACATTATTTTCATTTTTGCTTGAGATGTGCATTTAATATAAAAGAACCACATATGGGGCTTCCCTGGTGGGGCAGTGGTTGAGAGTCCGCCTGCCGATGCAGGGGACACCGGTTCGTGCCCCGGTCCAGGAAGATCCCACATGCCGTGGAGCGGCTGGGCCCGTGAGCCATGGCCGCTGGGCCTGCGCGTCCGGAGCCTGTGCTCTGCAACGGGAGAGGCCGCAACAGTGAGAGGCCCGCGTACCGCAAAAAAAAAAAAAAAAAAAAAAAAAGAACCGTAGAACTTTATATTTTACTTGAACATTGCTGATAAAGTTAAAGCCCCTTTTGTTCTCCCCAACTTCATCCTCTTCTCTCCTTACATCCCCTCCCTGGCAATTGTTGTGATAAATTTGATGTGTATCCTTCCAGTTTACCTTTTAATAAATTGTATGTATTTGAGTAGTACATGACATTGCTTTGGATGCTTTTGAAGAGTGTGGACTTTGGAGCCATAACTCCCTAGGTTTGAATCTTGACTCTGTTACTTAATAGTTTTGTGACCTCAGGCATGTTTTAAAATTTTTCTGTGCCTCATTGTCCTCATCTATCAAATCTGGATAATAGAAATGTCTGCCACATAAGGTTGTTGTAAAAAGTAAATGAGTTTATTTATATAAGCTGCTTAAAACTGTGCCTGGCACTTTTTTTTTTAAAGTGTGCTGGTAAATTTAACCAGCTATTAATATGATTATGTCATGGTATACACATTTTGAAACTTGTTTTCTTTATTTTACTTTTTTTCCCCTCAATTCTTGTTGGCACTACAGGTCTAGTTCATTCATTTTTTACTGATTTGTAGTTTTCCATTGAATAAATATACTGCAATTTGTCATTTCTTCTATTGATAAGCATTTAGATTCTTTCATTTTTTATCTGTTATAAATAGTGCCTCATGAAATCCTTGCATCTCCTCAAGCAACATGCCAGAGTTTCTCCAGGTCATATACCTGATTGTCAAATTGTTGGGTCTTGGGGTATATGCTTTTTCCCCTTTACAGGGTGTTTATAGGATACTGACAAACAATTTCTATTTCTCCGTATCTTTACCAGCAGTTGGTGTTGTCAGACTCTTGGATTTTTCCAATCTGATTGCCATCTGAAATGGCATTTCATTTGTGTTCTATTTTTATTTCCCTTCATATTTTCTTATATATGGGCTTTTTTTTTTTGGCTGCTTTTGGGTCTTTGTTGCTGCACGTGGGCTTTCTCTAGTTGCAGTGAGCGGGGGCTACTCTTCCTTGCGGTGCGTGGGCTTCTTATTGTGGTGGCCTCTCTTGTTGCAGAGCACGGTCTCTAGGCACGCGGGCTCAGTATTTGTGGCTTGGGGACTCTTGAGCACAGGCTCAGTAGTTGGGGCGCACGGGCTTAGTTGCTCCGCGGCATTATATGGGCATTTTTGGTTAACTCTTCAGTGATTTGCCTATATCCTTTACACATTTTCTGTTAGACTTTTTTGTAATAGGTTTTTTGGTTTTTAAATATGTTCAAGGTAGTTACAAACGTTAGTGAAGTGTTCTTTTTATTTTTGGAGTTTACAAATCTCTTGAACAGTGACCATTATGGACCCAAGTTATTGTGAATTTTACATTATAGTATATTGTTATTAGTGAACTTCCCAATGTACTTTCTTAAAATTTGTATAGTTATATTTCTCTCCCTCTGAAACTATGAGAAAATGTTTCAGTAATGTACTGTGGATATATTTTAACTAAAACTATTTCAATTTTGTGGACTTCAAAAACCAGGTGGAATTTTTATTAATAATAATTAGTACCACAGTTTTGTTTTAGTCTAAAATTTGAGTGGCTTCCTGCTTAGAGGAGAGTTTTCTGCTCCTAAAGTGCTTATCAACTAAGGAATAAAAATATGCACATATGAAATGACTTTAGGCACTTACATATACAATATTATAAATTGTTCATCAGTGTTGAGATTGTTTTGCATAGTACTAACTGTTTCTGTTTTTGTCCAACCCTCTATACATGACTTAAAGGACTAAAGTCAGTCTGGTTAAGGCAATAACTTCCCTGCTATTGTTATTATTATTATTAATTTATTTAAATAAGCTTTTAATTTTAGGATAGTTTTACATTTACAGAAAAGTTTCAGGGAGTTACCACATCCCCTGCACCCAGTTTCCCCTATTGCTAATATCTGACACTTCTGTTTTACATTTGTCACAACTAAGGAACCAGCACTGGAACATTACTATTAACTACAGTCCATACTTTATTCAGATTTCATTAGTTTTCACCTAATGTCCTTTTTCAGTTCCAGGATTCCATCCAGAATACCACACTACATTTAGTCATTATGTTTCCTTTGGCTCCTCTGGTCTGTGACAGCTTTTCAGATTTTCCTTGCTTTTGATGACCTTGACAGTTTTGAGGAGTATGGGTCAGAGATTTTGTAGCATGTCCTTCAATTTGGGTTTGTCTGATGTTCTTCTCATAGTTAGACTAGGGTTATGGGTTTTGGGGAGGATGACTGCAGAGATAAAATGCTGTTCTCATTATATCATATCAAGGGTACATACCATCAATATGACTTATCACTGATATTTTTAACCTTGATCACCTGGCTGAGGTAGTGTTTGCCAGGTTTCTCTACTGTAAAGTTTTCCTATATGCTGCTTTTTGGAAATAAGTTACTAAGTGCAGACCATATTCAGTGGGTAGGAAGTTAAGCTCTAACTCCTCGATGGTTGAGTATCTACAAAATTACTTGGGATTCTTCTTTAAGGGAGATTTTCCTTTTCTCCCGCATTTATTTATTTAATCATTTATATCAATATGGACTTACGTATATTTATTTCTAAATTTGGGTTTTACTCCTATACTACCTTATTTTGTTGCTCAAGTTGTTCCACCTCTTTCAGGTTGGTTCCTGTGACCAACAGGACATGAACCATTGTTTTGTTTTTTTGAGCACTTCCATACTTTCTGGCACTACAAGATGCTCCAGGCTAATCTTTTATATTCCCTGCCCCAGCCCTATAATACCATTTCTTCAGGGATCCCTGGTTACTTTTATTAGAGAAGGATATTAGAAAACAAGACTTGGGCACTGAGTATGCTCATTGCTGTTGGGATATCATTGCTTTTAGACCTCAGTGTACAGACCTAGGAAATATATGTATGTATACTAACACATGTATACAGATATATAACTTTTTTTTTACCTATATGTCCATCTGAATCTAAATGAAGCTAAACATGAGTTCATACTGATATCTTTGACTCTGCTTTAGTACCACATGGTTCATTCTGTCCTTACCCCCATGCTTATCTGTAACCTTACTCTCCAGAAATGAGAAACCTGGTTCTCATCATCCGCATTCCACTTACTTGTTTGTTCAGTCTCATTATACATGCACAGTTTCATAATTGTTAACCATATCCCAGTGAGAAATGACTTTAACAACTAGAGAAGTTTTATCTTTTTTTTAAATCCTTTTGTTGTTTAGAGTTCCCAGTCAAAACACTATTTTCCAAAGTTACTTAGGTCAGGACCTTTCAGAACCCTTTTTTCTCTGTCCTCCATATTTTAATTTTACTTCTTATAGGCTGGTCTAAATTACAAGTAATTATTATATATAAAACTTATCAAAAAAATTTCCCTTACTAATTACAGAGCCTTAGCTCTGTATGGTTTTCTTTCTATCTGACTTTCGTGGCCAAAAAAAAAAAATCCCTTTTCTGAAAGTAAAACTTCCTGAGGTTTAGTCAGAATAGTACTCTGTCATTTGGTTATTGGTTGATATATTTATGATTTGGACTTAGAGTTATTCCAGCTTCAAATATTTTTCATAGTACATTTTGAGAAATGCTGTTTAGTGGAGCATTAAGTTCCTTGCAGGTAAACAAATATATAATAATATTTGAGTGCTCAGAATTTACCTGTGTTCTTATAGTAATTTTATATGGATTAACTCATTTAATTCACTCAAGAAGTCTGTGAGGTAAGTACTTTATTATTTTGCCCCTTTTAAAGATGAGGAAATTAAGACACTGAGAGATTTAGCAACTTGACCACAGTCACATAGCTAGTAAATGGCAGAGCTGGAATTCGTATGTAGCCAGTCTGATTGTGGAGCCTACACTCTCAATCACTTTGCTATATTACCTCTAAATAAGAAATGTTCAAAGTGTTGTAAGAGTTACAGAGGAAGTAAAACACAATGATGTGAGAGAATGACTGAGAGGGTCCTTAGGGTACTTCTTAGGGAAGTCCTCTCTTAGGTGGATATTTGACAGATGAGAAAGAGCTAGTTATGTGAAGAGCTGAGGAA
>NW_006773157.1:483037-509747 GCF_000442215.2 Lipotes vexillifer | reverse complement strand
GAGTGATTCTTTTGGGAGAATATCAAGTGCAAAGGCTTCCTGTGAAAAGGAGTTTGAGATGAGAACAGAAAGACACCCAGTGTGGCTACATGCAGTGAGCATGAGGGCCTGTAGCGTTACTTACAGGTGAGGTTACATGTAGTAAGTCATTTAGTGCTCAAAATAACCGATTACCTCAATTTTATAGATGAGAAAATTGATAT
This sequence comes from Lipotes vexillifer, assembly GCF_000442215.2. Lineage (NCBI taxonomy): Eukaryota > Metazoa > Chordata > Mammalia > Artiodactyla > Lipotidae > Lipotes > Lipotes vexillifer. The sequence goes on along the minus strand of NW_006773157.1, from coordinate 509,544 downwards.
GGTAATCTGCATTGGCTGAAATTACGTCTTTTCTCTCCCATTTACTCTTTATCCCACTACAGTCTAATTTCTACTTCTTTTTTTTTTTTTTTTTGCGGTACGCGGGCCTCTCACTGTTGTGGCCTTTCCCGTTGCGGAGCACAGGCTCCAGACACGCAGGCTCAGCAGCCACGGCTCACGGGCCTAGTCGCTCTGCGGCATGTGGGATCTTACCAGACCGGGGCACGAACCCGTGTCCCCTGCATCGGCAGGCGGACTCTCAATCACTGCGCCACCAGGGAAGCCCTAATTTCTACTTCTTATGTCACTAAACTTGCTAAAGTAACCAACGACAATAATACCGTTGGCCATTTTCTCATGAAACTCAACCCCTTGACTTCCACCCTGCTGCCCTCTTCTGTTTATCCTGGAGCTTCTCATTGTGTTGATCATTCCCTTTGAGGGCTTGCCTTCCTCTGCCTGTCCCAAAAGAAGTGGTGGTCCCAGGGTTAGCCAGTTGCCCTTCTCAGCCTTTACAGTAAGCAAGTCGTAGTTATCCCTGTGGTTTCAGTTACCGTGTATCTACCAATCACCCACCAAGCTGTTTTTCCAGCATTAGTATTCAAAGCATCAGAGATTGTCTTATCTAACTGCTTATGTATCTTCACTTTAAACTCCGTTTTTCCACATTGAACTTATTTACCTGTCTAAAGTTTTTCTTTGACTTATTGTTTTTCAAACACATCTGGACTATTGACTTCATCATTCAAGGAACTTTGGAGTCTTTCATGTTTCCTCCCTCTTTCTCTCTCCTCACATACATTCATTTACCATTCATTCTGCTGATTTTGCCGCCTGAATATTTTTTGAATCTATCATTTCCCTAGTATCCCTGTTTCAGCCACTGCCTTATTAGGAACTACTTCCTTACCTTCTCACTGGTTTTCCTGTCTTCATTTTTATCTCTGTAATATTCACATCAGAATTGCTGGACTGGTAAGTCTAAAACACAGTTAGAAAATTCTTCTTTAACACCCCATTGTCAACTGAATAAAGTCTGAACTCTTTACCAGGTCATTAAGCCTCATCATGATTTGGGACTGGTTCTCTATCTTAACTCATAATTTCTGATTTCCATTTTCCACTCTAGTCATAAAAAACTACTTTTTGAAGATTCCTTGAATGTACATGCTAGTACTGAACTGTTGACCATTGCTTATGTAGTCCATCTCCTTGGAATGACTTCATTTTCTTCCGCCCTTTTCTTTTTGCCTGTCTAACTCCTTTGCATCTTTCAAGACTCAGCATAGGCTTTATCTCCTCCAGAAAGCCTTTTCAGACCCATACTTTTTTTTTTAGTTTTTATTGGAGTATAGTTGATTTACAATGTTGTATTCGTTTCTGCTGTACAGCAAAGTGAATCAGTTATACATATACATATATCCACTCTTCTTTAGATTCTTTTCCCACATAGGTCATCACAGAATATCGAGTGTAGAGTTCCCTGTGCTATACAGTAGTCCTTATTAGTTATCTGTTTTATTTTTATTAAAAATATTTTTTTAAAATTTATTTTTGGCTGTGTTGGGTCTTCATTGCTGCGCGTGGCATTCTCTAGTTGTGGCGAGCGAGGGCTACTCTTCATTGCGGTGAATGGGCTTCTCACTGCGGTGGCTTCTCTTGTTGCGGAGCTGGGCTCTAGGCACACGGGCTTCAGTAGTTGCGGCATGCGGGCCCTAGAGCGCAGGCTCAGTAGTCATGGCTCATGGGCTTAGCTGCTCCGCAGCATGTGGGATCTTCCTGGACCAGGGATGGAACTTGTGTCCCCTGCATTGGCAGGTGGATTCTTAACCACTGTGCCACCAGGGAAGTTCAAGTTATGTATTTTATATATAGTAGTGTGTATATGTCAATCCCAATCTCCCAATTTATCCCTTTCCCCCCCTTTCCCCCCTGGTAACCATAAGTTTATTTTCTATATCTGTGACTCTGTTTCTCTTTTGTAAATAAGTTCATTTGTATCATTTGTTTTAGATTCCACATATAAGTGATATCATATGATATTTGTCTTTCTCTGTCTGACTTCACTTAGTATGATAATCTCTAGGTCCATCCATGTTGCTGCAAATGGCATTATTTCAGTTATTTTTATATGGCTGAGTAGTATTCCATTGTATATAAGTAGTACATATTCTTTATCCTATTCATCTGTCAATGGACATTTAGGTTGCTTCCATATCTTGGCTATTGTAAACAGTGCTGCTATGAACATTGGGGTGCATGTATCTTTTTGAATTAGAGTTTTCTCCAGATATATGCCCAGGAATGGGATTGCTGGATCATATGGTAGTTCTATTTTTGGTTTTTTAAGGAATCTCCATACTGTTCTCCATAATGGTCGTACCAATTTACATTCCCACCAACAGTGTGGGAGGGATCCCTTTTCTGTACACTCTCTCCAGCATTTATTGTTTGTAGACGTTTTGATGATGGCTACTCTGACTGGTGTGAGGTGATACCTCATTGTAGTTTTGATTTGCATTTCTCTGATAATTAGCAATGTGAGCATCTTTTCACGTGCTTTTTGGCCATCTGTGTGTTGTCTTTGGAGAAATGTCTATTTAGATCTTCTGCCCATTTTTTTGATTGGGTTGTTCGGTTTTTGTTTTGTTTTTTTTTGTGGTACGCGGGCCTCTCACTGCTGTGGCCTCTCCCATTGCGGAGCACAGGCTCCGGACACACAGGCTCAGCGGCCATGGCTCACGGGCCCAGCTGCTCTGCGGCATGTGGGATCTTCCCGGACCAGGGCACGTACCCGTGTCCCCTGCATCGACAGGCGGACTCTCAACCACCAAGCCACCAGGGAAGCCCTGGTTGTTTGACATAGAGCTGCATGAGCTGTTTGTATATTTTGGAGATTAATCCCTTGTCAGTTGCTTCGTTTGCAAATTTTTTCTCCCATTTTGTGGGTTGTCAGACCCATACTCTTGTCTGGATTGTCAAGTTCCTTCTGAAATAATCTGTTAGTAACTATGTTATGTCTCAAGCAACTAGAACAGTGTCTGGCACAAGAGAAGACACTCAGTTAAGAATTTGTTGAATGAATTATTTTAGTATTGGAGAGGCAGTATAAAGTAGTTGCTCTGGACCCAAACTGTCTGGGATTAGCAAACCTGACTTTGCTATTTGACTATCTGTGCTCTCTCCCTGTACCTCAGTTTCTTCCCTTGTAAAATGAAGATAATGATATCTTCATAAGATTGTTGTGAAGCTTAAATTTACTTAGTGTTCAGTAAATAAATGTGTTATAGCCATTGCTGCCCTTAGAATGTTTTAATTTATGTATTCGAGTTCCCCCACTGCCCTAGAATTAGGGAATGAATAAACAAACCAACTAATCCTGGGTTTTAAAATGAAAAGACAAATTCCTAACTTTTGAGAATGTCTTGCGAGCTAACCATTAGTCTTTCTTGCAGCTCCAGCATTTGGTGTTCTGTCACAAATTTGAAATTGGCATTAGTGATGATTAGCATTTCTTAATTGTTCTACTTAATTAGTTTTTAAAATTCCTGCACACTTTTCTTATTAATAACACTGTTTAAACTCTAGGAATGCCCTTTATTTATGCTTAGTCTTCATATAGCCTATCCTGTAGCATTAACCAGCCTTTCCTGTTACGGATTAAGGTGTGAGGGTGATAGCTCTGCTGATATTGTGCTTTTTATTAATTTGGGAGATAAACTGAAGTATGTTGCAGAGAAAGATTGAACAACGGGGTAGAATGGGGAAACTGGAAAAATTCCCACTTCAGAGTCAAACCTGCACATTATCCCTTCACTCCTTGGCTTAAAATAAATTCTGAGAATATTGGACACTCATAATCAAATGTAATTTCAGTAAACACAGTCTGGAGGCAATATAAGTCATTAAAAATGATCGATGCCTCTGCCTTCTTCCATTATTGTAAACAATTGGGACTTGTTTACTTAAAATCTTTTTTATGGCAATCACTGTTCAATTTTTCATAAGCCTTTCCTTTTACTTTAATGTCTCATTTTTTTCTGAACACCAGAACTGTCTAAATAATCTTGGCAAATTTGATAGAAGTACTGTTTGTTTTGGTTTGTTTGTTTTTATCTCTGAACTTGCTGTTACATTTGTAGATTTTCCCAGTCTTGCTAAATCTTGATTATGTGAAACTAGTCAGTTTTTCTTATAAACGTTTGTTTTGAACAGAAGTTATCAATATTCATTCTTCTTCACTATCCCTTTGAAAATACTAAAGAAACTAGTTTTTTTTTTTAAGTCTGAGTTGCCAAAGGAAACTTCTTACTAATAAACTAATTTCAAAGAAAAATGGAAAACCTAATATTATCAGTGTTTTTTTAGAAACTAATGCCATAGAATGATTGTGCTGTTGGAAAACACTTCCTTTTTTTTTAAAGATCACTGTCTTCTGCCACTGAGCATTTTAGTTGAGGACTCTGAAGTGGCATGTTTGTATGAGAAAAGCGTATAGATGGATGAGGAAAACGGTATAATGATACTTAGGCTTGTTAGATAGGACTGGCTGTTATCATGAGAAAAGACATATTCCCACCCCCTTTTTGGTCAAAATTGTAGTAAATGGTATTATTTCTCTTTATAAAATAATTTGTTCTAATAAGCTCTGAGATACTCCCTATTCTTTAATCTCTCTTTTTTACCCTGAACTTTGAAATATAATTTTATTCATACTGACTCACAACTATGCTGAAGTTGGATTTATAGGTTGTTGTTTGAACCTGTTATGGTTGGTGAATATTTTTCATTTTCTTACGCTGAGAAATGCCTGAAGATACCAATGTAACAAGGGTTTTTTTTCCTCCTCTGGTTAACTGACATTTTTATATTCCTACTTGACCTTTTCTTTTTTGAGGTTTTTAAAATCAAATTTCTTTTGTTTGTGAGTATTAGAAACGAAATTCAAACTAATTTACTCAAAAAAGGGAATTAGTGTTGATGGCAAGGGTACTGGGGATTTCATAGTACTGTACTTTGAAGGTAGAAGTGCAACCAGGCTTTGTGAGGGGGAGGGGAACCAGGAACTGAAAACTCATCAGTAACTCAGGCAGCTGTTTTCTCCCCACCCTGGGGCAGCATTATCTCTTCTGCCTCTCCCTACTTGTCTGCCTCATTTTTCTCTCTCTGCATGTTGTCTTTTACCACTGCGCATGGCTAAACAAGTCCTCTAACTGTTAAATTCTTAATATTCACTCATGGTTCTGTGATCCCATGCTAAACCCTGGGAAAAAATCCAGTTTGAGGCAAATGTCTATGTCTGGTCCAATCAGCTATGGCAGATGAAACCAAGGTTTTAGAGAACTTTTCAGGCCCCATTTCTATGGTAGGGGAGTGCATACAGGGCATACAACTCTCAGGGGAGAGGTATGTTGGTAGGCTACATAGATACCGTAAAAGGTGGTGATTGCAAAGGCATACTAAATAACGTGAAATAAAATTAAGGTTTTTTTGAAATAAAAAGGAGACCACTCATTAGCTTCATGTAGTAGTAAAGAACTTAATTTCATCCCCAGTCCATAGGTGGTTATTCTGAAAGCTATAAAAATCTCTCCCTTTTTCAAATAAGAGCTGATTATTTAGCTTCTGCATATAGAATTTGAAGTTTGAATCATGCTATTTCATGAACACAAATAATCTTATATTAATATTATTATTAATACATCATGTCATTTTCTATTTAACAAGCGTTTACTGACTGCCTGTCCTTTTTTAGGGACTGTGCTAAAACATATTTACAGAGCTAGAGATGTAACATTGCCTACTCTCAAAGAATTTCTAATCTAGTTGAGAAGAGTGGATGTTCAAAGAAATGATTACAGTGTTAATGTGATAATTGTAATAGAGATACGTACAGGATGGTCTTAAAGTATAAGGAAAGAGAATGACAATCTCTTCTAGGGAAGGGGATCAGGAAGGGCTTCAAAGAGCATGTCTCAAATATTACATAGGAGCTGGCCATTTGAACGGGCATTCTGGCAGAAAGAACTGAATTTACAAAGGTGGTGTGGAGTTTGGTATGACTGAAGTGAATTTTACATCATTCAATTTACTGAAGCTAAAATGAAAACTTACTTTTTCATATCTGTCCTTCACATGATAGTGCATACTTCTTTTTTCAAAGGAGGATTATAGATTTTAGAATACTCATCATTTTGTTTGTAACTGTGATGTCACTTTGGAAAATCAGTCTTCACTGATCATTTGCTTTCAGGCTCCTTTATCAAATTTTTCTAATAGTGGTTAGTTGGTTAGTTTACTTTTATGGTTATTTTTTTCCTGTTCAAGCATAGAACTCCATACAGTGGATGACTGAAAATGCAAGGGCTTATAAAACTTATGAATATCACAGTCTTTATAAAAGTAAACAGTGAAAACAATACATAGCATAAGCCTAGTATAATTTTAAAAGATAAGTCTCTAAAACTGATCTATGTCAGTACTGAAATTACACACACAATTATTTTGTAAAATACTTTACGTCAGTTTTTTCTCCTGTAGAGTCGTACCTACCTTTAAGCAAAAGGAGTGTGAGCAGTTGGCAGAATGCTTTTTGCTTCACTACTCTGATCAGTTGATTAATGCCTTTACTTCTCTTTTCAATTGCTTTATCCACCCATTCATGAGTCCTGTTCCACAGCTGTCACAGATAACCAACCACCCAAAAAACAAAAAACCCCAAAAACCCTAAATTCAGAGGTCCATAGTTGACTGTTCTGAGAAGTGACTGAGATAGGTGAGAAGGAGAGAAAAGATAGTTGTGGCCAGCTTTGCGGTGGTGGGAGTGGTGATGGTGAGTGTGTGTGTTTCGAGTATGAGGTTGTTTTCCTGTAGCAAGTTCAAAAATGCCACCATTGTCACCCAGGTCACAAGTTGTAACTGTTTCTCATACCCTTCCACAAATCTATCAGTCTGCCTTTTGTCACTTTTATCCTTCAACTATGCTTTTGATACTGTGTAGGAAGGAAGTGATGAGCAAAGAAAAGGCCATATGCCTCTTATTTGTTGCTCCTTTTGTTTGGAAATGCCCTTCCATCTCTCCTCTATTACCCTACTCATATTTCAAGATTTAGATGATAACTCTTTCTCTTCTGACTCCTGAAGCCCAAACTGTGTGTCCTTCTTGTGCTTTCTGTGATTACTTCTGTTATAGTCTTATCACTTACAGTGATTGTTTGTTTACTTGTCTGCCTTCTCTATTAAACTCCTGTAAGGCAAGGCCATACATATATTATTTGTCTTTGTGTTCCCAGTGCCTGGTACAGAGCCTGGCATATGGTAAGGTTGCCATTTTGGGATTCTTGTTTACAAACTACAGAAATCAACTTTGGTTAAAAAGAATTTATTGGAAGGATAGTAGTTAGCTTACAGAAATGACTGAAAGACTGGAGAACCAGACTCTGAGACCAAATAGGAAACCAACTAATCAACCTCAGGGCTAGACCATAGCCAAAGTAATGCCACAGAAATGTCCTTTTTGTTTAAGATACCTTTGACTCCACAGGATGCTGGATGCCGTTGCTGGAACACTGCCTCTGGGTACTGTATGTCACTGCCCTTAGAATGAATTTTAAACTGTCTCTGCAAGTTTAGCTCTAGAGTCAAATTCTTCATGAAAGCATCTAATTGACCAAGCTATGTGCCTGGTTCCTAAATAGCAAAGCAAGTATCTGCTCTTTTTGGCTTCCATGGTTGACTCTATCTGGGGCTTACCTTCCTTCCAAGACACACACAGTGGCAGATTTTTTAAATATAGTAAAGGAGTTCAGATGCTGGACGGTCAAAAATAAAATGCTAACACATGTCGTTTTCAATAAACGTTTGGTAAATGTTTAATAGACGAATGATTGAGAGAATCAGAGTCATAATTTCCTGTCTCTAAACCTTTACGTCATCAAGTCTCGAAGTATTATGATGCTACTTCTATAATTCAGAACAAAATCATTTCCAAACCATCAAATAAAGATAAGCAAAATCAGCAAAGTTCTGATTTCTTAAAATAATGATCCCTCATTGTTAAATTATTTAAATAAAATTATTTGAATTAAACTTTTCTTGGTGCACTTTTTTACCATAACCTAAGCACATGTTTATTTGCTTGTATGATAATCTAACACTAACTGGAGCTAGGATTTGAGCTTGGCCAAACTGATTGCCGAGCACTTAACTCCTCTTTTTATAGTGTTCATATAGTTGTATTCAGCAATGACTTAATTGAAACAAAACAACAACAAACTAATATTTTAGAGAGGTCCATCAGAGAAATGTTTCTGCTTGCAAAAAACAAGTTTTTATTTCCTAAGCCATCTTACTCATCCAATATAAGGTTTTTTGTTTTTTGTTTTTTTGCTGTACGCGGGCCTCTCACTGTTGTGGCCTCTCCCGTTGCGGAGCACAGGCTCCAGACGTGCAGCCTCAGCGGCCATGCCTCACAGGCCCAGCCGCTCCACGGCATGTGGGATCTTCCTGGACCGGGGCACGAACCCGTGTCCCCTGCATCGGCAGGCGGACTCTCAACCACTGCGCCACCAGGGAAGCCCCAATATAAGGTCTTATTACAACTACTTTGGAACACTGTTTGGCATTATGTACCAAAGTTGGGTATACATTGACCCTGTACCCTAGCACTTATATTTGTAGGTATTTTTGGCAAATGCATGCATTTGTGCATCAAAAAACATGTACAATAATTTACACATGACTTTGTAATTATTTATAATACCCTAACATTGGAAACAAGCCAAATGTCTATCAATAATGGAATGGATACATAAAATTATGATATTCTCAAAATGAAAAACTATACAGAAATGAAAATGAACAAACTGCTACACATACGAGTATGACTGAATCTCAAAAACATATTGTAGAGTGAAAAAAACTGGACCATACACATACTGTAAGAATCCTTCCACGTTCCATTTAAATATATAAAGTTCAGAAACAGACAAAACTAGTTCAAGATAGTGGTTCTTTTGGGGAAGGTTGAAGGGGGATTGGGGACTTCCAGTTACTGGTACTGTTCTATTTCTTGACCTGAGAGGTATTTGTAATGGTGGTATTGTGTTTACTTTCCTAGAGTTGTACTTATCTATATGTATATGTTAATTAAAAAGTAAAAACAAACAGAAAAACCCCAAACAGACTTGTGTATGGATTAGCTTGGGGAGCATGGCTCAGTGACCCCCCTAAAGTTGTATGTAAAGTTCTATCTGAATATCTATATGTGTATTTTAAGGGAGAGAAGACCCATAGCATTAATCAGATTCTCAAAGAGGTTCATTACCCCAAAAAAGTTAGAACCCACATCACCAAAGCCTGCATATTCAGAAAAATCATTGTTAAACATATTATTATGGAAAGCTTAATAAGAGATAACTCCTTGTCTCTGGTCCTCTATGTTTTGGATCCCATCCTCTCATACTTTCTCAAGGCTTTTACAGTTATCTTTCTTTTCTTCATCCTCATTTTCCATCTCTGCTGGATGATTGCCCTTGGCATACCCCCCTTTAATTTTGTTTATTTATTTTAAAAAGTCCTCTGTTGATTCCATGTCTTCTGAAGTTACCACTCCATCTCCCTGCTCCCCTCTACATCGAAACTTCTGCAAAGGGTTATGTATACTTCCTCACCCCCCATTCTTTCCTCAGCTCATTCCAGTTGGGCTTTCTTCTTACTAACACTTTACTGAAATGGGTCTTCTCGAGGTCACAGTGATTTGAGTTTTGCTGAAACCAGTGGCTAAATAGCTCTTTTTGGGAGCAAGTGGGGTGAGGGCTCCTCAAGTATAGAGAATTGATTTAATCATATTTCTGATTTCATGGTTCACTTTCGTCATTGGCTTGTGTGGGGGCCTGCTTTAATTTTATTTTATCTTCTTTTACCCTCCATCTTCACTCCCATTCCCTTTCCCCCATAGATATCTACTTTAATATGTTTACTTAGCATGCCATCCTGGATATATTTTTCAAAACTATAGTGCTCAACTCTAAGCCAATAAAATGGACAATCTGGAAGAAATGGACAAATTCTTAGAAATGCACAAACTGCCAAGACTGAATCAGGAAGAAATAGAAAATATGAACAGACCAATCACAAACACTGAAATTGAAACTGTGATTAAAAATCTTCCAACAAACAAAAGCCCAGGACCAGATGGCTTCACAGGCGAATTCTATCAAACATTTAGAGAAGAGCTAACACCTATTCTTCTCAAACTCTTCCAAAATATAGCAGAGGGAGGAACACTCCCAAACTCATTCTACGAGGCCACCATCACCTTGATACCAAAACCAGACAAGGATGTCACAAAGAAAGAAAACTACAGGCCAATATCACTGATGAACATAGATGCAAAAATCCTCAACAAAATACTAGCAAACAGAATCCAACAGCACATTAAAAGGATCATACACCATGATCAAGTGGGGTTTATTCCAGGAATGCAAGGATTCTTCAATATACGCAAATCTATCAATGTGATTAACCATATTAACAAATTGAAGGAGAAAAACCATATGATCATCTCAATAGATGCAGAGAAAGCTTTTGACAAAATTCAACACCCATTTATGATAAAAACCCTGCAGAAAGTAGGTGTAGAGGGAACTTTCCTCAATATAATAAAGGCCGTATATGACAAGCCCACAGCCAACATCATCCTCAATGGCGAAAAACTGAAAGCATTTCCACTAAGGTCAGGAACAAGACAAGGTTGCCCACTCTCACCACTCTTATTCAACATAGTTTTGGAAGTTTTAGCCACAGCAATCAGAGAAGAAAAGGAAATAAAAGGAATCCAAATCGGAAAAGAAGAAGTAAAGCTGTCACTGTTTGCAGATGACATGATACTATACATAGAGAATCCTAAAGATGCTACCAGAAAACTACTAGAGCTAATCAATGAATTTGGTAAAGTAGCAGGATACAAAATTAATGCACAGAAATCTCTGGCATTCCTATATACTAACGATGAAAAATCTGAAAGTGAAATCAAGAAAACACTCCCATTTACCATTGCAACAAAAAGAATAAAATATCTAGGAATAAACCTACCTAAGGAGACAAAAGACCTGTATGCAGAAAATTATAAGACACTGATGAAAGAAATTAAAGATGATACAAACAGATGGAGAGATATACCATGTTCTTGGATTGGAAGAATCAACATTGTGAAAATGACTCTACTCCCCAAAGCAATCTATAGATTCAATGCAATCCCTATCAAACTACCACTGGCATTTTTCACAGAACTAGAACAAAAAATTTCACAATTTGTATGGAAACACAAAAGACCCCGAATAGCCAAAGCAATCTTGAGAACAAAAAATGGAGCTGGAGGAATCAGGCTGCCTGACTTCAGACTATACTACAAAGCTACAGTAATCAAGACAGTATGGTACTGGCACAAAAACAGAAAGATAGATCAATGGAATAGGATAGAAAGCCCAGAGATAAACCCATGCACATATGGTCACCTTATCTTTGATAAAGGTGGCAGGAATATACAGTGGAGAAAGGACAGCCCCTTCAATAAGTGGTGCTGGGAAAACTGGACAGGTACATGTAAAAGTATGAGATTAGATCACTCCCTAACACCATACACAAAAATAAGCTCAAAATGGATTAAAGACCTAAATGTAAGGCCAGAAACTATCAAACTCTTAGAGGAAAACATAGGCAGAACACTCTATGACATAAATCACAGCAAGATCCTTCTTGACCCATCTCCTAGAGTAATGGAGATAAAAACAAAAATAAACAAATGGGACCTAATGAAACTTCAAAGCTTTTGCACAGCAAAGGAAACCATAAACAAGACCAAAAGACAGCCCTCAGAATGGGAGAAAATATTTGCAAATGAATCAACTGACAAAGGATTAATCTCTAAAATTTACAGGCAGCTCATGCAGCTCAATAACAAAAAAATAAACAACCCAATCCAAAAATGGGCAGAAGACCTAAATAGACATTTCTCCAAAGAAGATATACAGACTGCCAACAAACACATGAAAGAATGCTCAACATCATTAATCATTAGAGAAATGCAAATCAAAACTACAATGAGATATCATCTCACACCAGTCAGAATGGCCATCATCAAAAAATCTAGAAACAATAAATGCTGGAGAGGGTGTGGAGAAAAGGGAACACTCTTGCACTGCTGGTGGGAATGTGAATTGGTTCAGCCACTATGGAGAACAGTATGGAGGTTCCTTAAAAAACTACAAATAGAACTACCATATGACCCAGCAATCCCACTACTAGGTATATACCCTGAGGAAACCAGAATTCAGAAAGAGTCATGTACCAAAATGTTCATTGCAGCTCTATTTACAATAGCCCGGAGATGGAAACAACCTAAGTGCCCGTCGTCGGATGAATGGATAAAGAAGATGTGGCACATATATACAATGGAATATTACTCAGCCATAAAAAGAAACGAAATTGAGCTATTTGTAATGAGGTGGATAGATCTAGAGTCTGTCATACAGAGTGAAGTAAGTCAGAAAGAGAAGGACAAATACCGTATGCTAACACATATATATGGAATTTAAGAAAAAAAAAATGTTATGAAGAACCTAGGGGTAAAACAGGAATAAAGACAGAGACCTACTGGAGAACAGACTTGAGGATATGGGGAGGGGGAAGGGTGAGGTGTGTTAGGGCGAGAGAGAGACATGGACATATATATACTAACAAACGTAAGGTAGATAGCCAGTGGGAAGCAGCCGCATGGCACAGGGAAACCGGCTCGGTTCTTTGTGGCTGTCTGGAGGGGTGGGATAGGGAGGGTGGGAGGGAGGGAGACAAAGAGGGAAGAGATATGGGAACATATATATATGTATAACTGATTCACTCTGTTATAAAGCAGAAACTAACACACCATTGTAAAGCAATTATACCCCAATAAAGATGTTAAAAAAAAAAAAAAAAAACTATAGTGCTGTTTTAGGTATGTATTTTTAATTTATATAAATGATATTTTGCTTTAGATTCCTTTTTGTTTTATACCATTTTAATTCAACACTACATTTTAAAAAATTATCTATGTTGCTATGTTTACATCTATTATCGTTGCTTCTGACTGTTACATGATATTCAAATCATGGTATCTGCCACATTTTAAAATGATTCCTTTACTTATGGACACCTTGCTTTGTCCATTCATTCAACAAATTGACCACATACTATTCTTCAGGCACTGTTCTAGGTGCTGGTTATATAGCAGTGACTAAAATGGAAAAATTCCTACCCTTTTTGAACTTCCTAATCTTGAGGAAAGAGAGAGAGATAATAAATGAAATGAATATGTATAATATGTAGCATGTTAGATAGTGAAAAGTAATAAGGTGGGAAAATTAAAAGAAGGAAAGAGCAGATATGAAGTATTGGGTGTGGGAAATTGTTGAAATTTTAAAATAGGGTGGTCATGGAAAGCCTCATGGAGAAGGTGACTTTTTAGAAGGAAGGACCTGAAGATGCAGCTGGCTCAGCTGGCATCCGAGAAGGCTATTCCAGGCAGAGAGAGCAGCAAGGATAAAAAGGCCCTGAGGCTGGAACATGCCTGGTTTGTTCAAGGATCAGTAAGAAGACTGGCATGTTACCTCCAAGAGTGCTTTCTAAGAGTTTTTTAAGTATGTCTCTTACTATTATATTAAGACTTATTCCTGCCATCTTATTCTGTGTTTTCTATTTACACTAATTTTTTTTCCTTTCTTTCTCTTTTCCAATTTCTGAGGATAAATAATTTTTTGTGCCAGTTTGAAAATTATGTATTCTATTTTTATTCTTCTACTGGTTACCCTTTACTTAGATTCTTATTTATATTTATAAATTTTTAAGCTTATTGATTATATATATCTTCCTCCTGAATAAAGCATGTATCTTAGTAGGCTCTCCCTCCTCTCTGCCCCTACAATGTTAGCATTCTCTAGTCTTTTAATACTCAGGATTATTATGGGTATACTATACTTTTTTTTCCTCTTCATTTTCCTTCTTCATTCCCTCCCCCCACTTCCATTGTTTAATTAGCAATAGTGAACCTTTAAGTTATTTACGCACCCTTTCTTGCCATATCTTATCGAGTCCCCTAGATTTATAACCTTTAGACCAATAGTTTGAGTTTTTATTTGTTTGTTTAGCTGCTTTCTTGGCAAGCCATCTGAGTACTTATATTCCTAAGAATATCTTTATTTCATCCTTGTATTTAAATAATAGTTTAACCATATATTAAACTTCATTTTTTACAACATTTAAAAATATTACTCCATTATCTTACTAATTGGAAGTCTGGAGTCAGATTTTTTTTTGGTAGGTGAACTACTTTTTCTTTCTGGGAATTTTTAGAATTTTTTCTTTGAGATGTTCTAAGACTTCCTTATAAGGTGTCTAGGTATTTTTTTCTTATCTGTTATATCAAACTGACATCTTACATCTTTAATTCTTAGAAATTATTGGTCATTATTTCTCGAGTATTTCCTCATCTCTGTTTTTTTCTCACATTCTGAAAGCCCTATTATTTAGATATTGGCTCTGTTTTTCCTAGCCTCCATATGTGTTCAGAACTAATTCTTTTAGTTTTTTTCCTTTTAAATACACTTTATTTTTTAGAGCAGTTTTAGATTCACAGCAAAATTGAGCAGAAACTACAGAGAGTTTCCATATACTGCTATCACCACACAAACACAGTTTGCTCCACTGTCAACATCCCACACCAGAGTGGTACATTTGTTATAATCCATGAACCTACACTGGCACATCATTATCACCACAGTCCATAGTTTATATTAGGGTTCCTTCTTTGTGTTGTAGATTCTGTGGTTTTTGACAAATGTATAACATATATCTGCCATTGTAGTATCATACAGAATAGTTTCACTGCCTTAAAAATCCTCTATGCTTATTAGACTATTTATCCCTTCTTCCTAACTTGCTGGCAACTGCTGATCTTTTTACTGTTTTCATAGTTTTGTCTTTTCCAGAATGTCATATAGTTGAAATTATATAGTATAAAGCCTTTTTAGATTGGCTTTTTTCACTTGGTAATATGCATGTAAAGTTCTTCCATGTCTTTTCATGGCTTGATAGCTCATTTCATCATAGAACTGAATAATATTCCATTGTCTGGATGTACCACAGTTAATTTATCCATTCACCTACTGAAGAACATTTTAGTTCCTTTCAAGTGTGGCAGTTATGAAGAAAGCTGTTGTAAACATCGTGTGCAGGTTTTTGTGTGGGTGTGTTCCCAACTCATTCGGGTAAATACTAGGAAGCGTGATTGATGGGTCATATGGTAAGAGTATGCTTAGTTTTGCAAGAAACTGCCAAACTGTCTCCCACAGTGACTATATGATTCATCTTGCATTCCCACCAGCAATGAGTGAGAGTTCCTGGCACCCCAGATTCTTGCCATTATTTGGTGTTGTCAGTGTCCTGGATTTGGGCCATTCTAATAGAGTGTGATGATTTCTCATTGTTATTTTACTTTGCATTTACCTAATGATATATGATGTGGAGCATCTTTTCATATGTTTACTTGCCATCTGTATATCTTCTTTAGTGAGGTATCTGTTCAGGTCTTTTGCCCATTTTTTAATTGGGTGGTTAATTTTCTTATTGTCAAGTTTCAAGTGTTCTTTATATATTTTGGATAACAGTCCTATATCAGATACATCTTTTGCAAATATTTCCTTTGTCTGTGGGTTGTCTTCTTATTCTTTTAAGCCTCTGTATTTTTTTTTTTGCGGTACGCGGGCCTCTCACCGTTGTGGCCTCTCCCGTTGCGGAGCACAGGCTCCAGACACACAGGCTCCGGACACGCATGCTCAGTGGCCATGGCTCACGGGCCGAGCCACTCCGCGGCATATGGGATCCTCCCGGACCAGGGCACGAACCCATGTCCCCTGCATCGGCAGGCAGACTCTCAACCACTGCGCCACCAGGGAAGCCCAAGCCTCCATATTTTTAAACTTTTATAATATATATTTTCAATTGCTTTATACCTTCTTAATATCTCATTCTGATCATCTACTCATTGATTTTATTTTCAACTATACTCATTTTTTCCCTCATATCAAATATAATATTCAACTATATTTATATTCATTTTGTTATTTAACCTATCTGACTTAGAATTTCAGTTATTTTATTTGTAATACCCAATATCTGTAGTTGGTTCTTCATTGTTCCTTATTATTTTCCTAATATCCTACTTTAGTTTCCTGAAGATGTTTGTCCTGCTTATTTAAGAAATATGTTTGGTCTGGACCAAAAATTCGGTTTCCTCTGGGATAGGTTGTTCTGTTCTTGGCCTTTTTTTTCTTTAACCCCTCTTTTGTATTCCTGCAGTGTTTATTTTTTTCTTTTCTGGAGCCCATATTCACTTGAGACTGTCAACTACCTTGACTGATAATATGTACAGGCAAAGTCCCAGGTTCAAATTTATGCCTTTCCTGCTGAATTTATAGAGTATAAGTATGTGTGTGGGCAGAGAAGTAGGTTTAGGTCTAAAGGTGGAGATATGCCAGAGAAGTAGTTCTGGTTTGGCTAGTAGATGTGCAGGTAGAGATATCATGCTGGCATTTTGTTTTGTTTTGTTTTGCGGTACGCGGGCCTCTCACTGTTGTAGCCTCTCCCGTTGCGGAGCACAGGCTCCGGACACGCAGGCTCAGAGGCCATGGCTCACGGGCCCAGCCGCTCTGCGGCATGTGGGATCCTCCCAGACCGGGGCACGAACCCGCGTCCCCTGCATCGGCAGGCGGACTCTCAACCACTGCGCCACCAGGGAAGCCCCATGCAGGCATTTTGGATCTCAGTAGAGAGTCATGGTTGGTGATATAAATTTGAAAGTGAGCAGCAGTTAGTGGAACTAAAAATTTTCCTGGGAATAAGAAGAAAGAGAAGGTCCTGAAGTTTGGTTTGATTGCTGAAAGGTTAAGGGAGTTTAAAGAATAGAAGTGTATCTAGGGCTGGTCCTGGCCATCAGAATGTTTAGAAGGAGCAATGTGTCATCTAGCCTCACCAACCTGATCTACTTTATCTTTGTCAAATCTGGGTCATTGATTCAGGCTTCTGTGGAATAGTCTACATGGTGTGTAGTAGCAAGAGACCTGGGATAAGGAGTTTTCCTGCTCTGCTAGTGATTAACTGTGCTATTTTGGGCAAGTCATATTTACCTTTCTACCTTTTTTACTCTAAAACTTCTATGAATCTTTAAGGAGGTATGGTTATAAATAATCTAGACCAACAGTTTGCCTAAAAATATATATATGTTCTTGAGATGTTTCACCAAAATAGAATTAGTTAATAAGAGTACAATTAGGGCTTCCCTGGTGGCGCAGTGGTTGAGAGTCTGCCTGCCGATACAGGGGACACGGGTTCGTGCCCCGGTCCGGGAAGATCCCACATGCCACGGAGCGGCTAGGCCTGTGAGCCATGACTGCTGAGCCTGCGCATCCAGAGCCTGCGCGTCCGGAGCCTGTGCTCCGCAACGGGAGAGGCCGCAACAGTGAGAGGCCCGTGTATCGAAGAAAAAAAAAAAGAGTACAATTAGTTTTAAGTACTGATGGATTACTTTTCAGAAAAATTGTTCTAATTCACGGTGCCATTAGCAATTTTTTTGTTAAGTATTTATTTATTTATTTATTTGGGCTGCACCAGGTCTTAGTTGTGGCATATGGGATCTTCATTGCAGCATGCGGAATTCTTAGTTGTGGCATGCAAACTCTCAGTTGTGGCATGCATGTGGGATCTAGTTCCCTGACCAGGGATCAAACTCGGGCCCCCTGCCCTGGAAGCATAGAGTCTTAGCCACTGCACCACCAGCGAGGTCCCAACAATTTTTAAAAATGTTTATTTATTTATTTGGCTGTGCCAGGTCTTAGTTGCAGCACGTGAGATCTTTAGTTGGGGCACACGGGATCTTTTAGTTGCAGCATGAAGGCTCTTAGTTGCAGCATGCGGGATCTAGTTCCCTGACTACCCGGGTCCCCTGCGTTGGGAGCAAGGAGTCTTAATCACTGGACCACCAGGAAAGTCCCCCACTCACAGTTTTTAAGTGTGCTTATTTCTTGACAGCACTACAGCATTGGGTTTAATGTTTTTTTTCATATTTGTTAATTTACTGGACATGATGTAAAACCTTGAAGTTTAATTTCTGTAATTATTTGCAAGGCTATCAATTCTTCCAAGTACTTGGGTTTTCTTGTGTATGAACTATTTGTTTTTAGTCTTTGATCATCTAGTAAATCCTACAGATTAAACAATTGTATCAGTCATTATTAAGTGGGAGAGTAACAGATGTCTCAAAGTTATTTTCAAGTATTAATTCTCAAAGTTCTTTTCAGGTGCTTATTAACAAATAAATATGTTACTTGTTACAGTTTGTGGGGAAAAGTGGATTTTAAGCCTTTAAAAGGCTTAAAGTACTATATTTAAATAGGTGGTGAAATGAAATAGTTAAGAAAGTGAAATGTTCAGCATTAACCAAATGAGAGAACTATAAATCTTGATATCTACTTTTCAAGAAAGGTGATATTTTTAATCAGTGAATCTCATTTGTATTATATGTTAATATAACTGAATTTTAGATTACTTGTCTTCTGAAAATGTATTTTTAATCACCCCAGTGAGTATTATTTCAAGTAACCATAAAATGGAGAAGAAAAACCAGATATTTTATGTTTAAGAGAAGCTTTTGGGAACATCCCATTGGTGGCAACAGTTCATTTTAGATACCAGCTAACAAATGTTTATGATGATTCAGGGGACTTCCCTGGTGGTCCAGTGGTTAAGAAGTCACCTTCCAATGAAGGGGACATGGGTTCAATCCCTGGTCAGGGAACTAGGATCCCACATGCCATGGGGCAACTGAGCCCACACACTCTGGAGCCCGAGTGCCACAACTAGAGGCCTGCACACCGCAACTGCTGAGCCTGTGCACTCTGGAGCCCGTGCGCCACAGCTAGAGGGAAACCTGCATGCTGCAACAAAGGTCCCACATGCCACAACTAAGACCCAACGCAGCCAAATAAATAAGTAAATAAAAATAAATACTAAAAGAAAAGTTAACTCCTATCAACACATTAAAAAAATGTTTATGATAATTCAAAGAGGAGGCAAGAACTTTGTGATATGGGAGTGGTATTCATATGGGAAATTAAGTAAAAAAAAAAAACAAAAGGTGCAAGAGACAAAATTTAAAACCAGACTTCCCTCTCACTCTAGACTGGTAAGCATCATATATTTGCATTTCATATATAGTATTGAATATGAACAGATTTTCAGTATGAGACTGGTAGTTGTTTATAGGGAATTGTTTATAGGAATGATAAATCTAATAGTTTCTTTATTTAAAAAGAATGTAAATAGCATTAAAAATTCTCCAGGGCTTCCCTGGTGACACAGTGGTTAAGAATCTGCCTGCCAATGCAGGGGACACAGGTTCGAGCCCTGGTTTGGGAAGATCCCACGTGCCGCGGAGCAACTAAGCCAGTGTGCCACAACTACTAAGCCTGCGCTCTAGAGCCTGTGAGCCACAACTGCTGAGCCCGCAAGCCACAACTGCTGAAGCCTGCGTGCCTAGAGCCCATGCTCCACAACAAGAGAAGCCACCACAAAGAGAAGCCCACACACCGCAACGAAGAGTAGCCCCCACTTGCCACAGCTAGAGAAAACCCTCGTGCAGCAATGAAGACCTAACGCAGCCTAAAATAAATTAATTAATTAAAAAAAAATTCTCCGGATACAATTTTCCCATACCTCTCTAACCATTTCTCACTTTTCTCCATCCCATTTCTGCACTATTTTTTTACTCATCTTTTTTTTATTACTTTTCTTGCCATATCTCTTTGTTCAACTTCTTTCATTTTCTGTTTTACTCTTTTCTCTGATTTTTAGTCATTCATTCTTTTTCTTACCTGCCAATTGCCCCACTCTCTTCAGCCAGTTTAACGTCTCCCACTTACCTGTTAACTTTTTTTGTCCATCAAAGCCCACATTCACGAATTAACACACAGGGCTCCCCAAGGACTTACTTTCTTCTCTTTCATTCTTAAATTGAAGTATGGTATAGAAGAACTCCAAATTAAAGGCTATGAGAGTTGAGTCATAAATTGATGTATTTGGTCTTAGGCAAGCTGTTTAATGTTTATGCCTCAATTTCTTCATTTATAAAAAGGATTCAAACTAAATCTCCAAGGAGCCTCCTAGCTCTACAATCCTATGATTCTGTGGTGTCTTAACTTTCACATGTTTTTCCTACTGTGCTGACCTCATTTATTTAATAAATATTTATACACCTACCATGTATTTATAACTCCTATAATTTATGTGAGGAATCAAAAGAAATAAAAGACAGGGTTCCTGCCTTTGAATTGTTTATAGTCTGTCTGGAGAGACAAGAGGTCTCTGCATATTAACCTTCAGTTATTTCCAGTCTGTTCCTGTTCTTTCTACACCAGATCCATTTCTCAAGGGAATACCAGCTATTTTATTTTCTTTATTTTTTAAAATATCAGTTTTACAGGTTTTGTTTTGTTTTGTTTTGTTTTTCCGGTGGCCACGCCTCGCAGCATGTGGGCTGTTAGTTCCCCGACCAGGGATCGAACCTGCTCCCTCTGCATTGGAAGCTCAGAGTCTTAACCACTGGACCACTGGGGAAGTCCCTGCTACCTTAGTTCAAACCTAATTTCTGGGGGAGGGGCAGGTTTACCTCTGAACACAGTAAAAGACTCATTTTTATTTTCTTATACATGTAGGAATCCCCACTGTAGTTGTTCTGTAGCATTATTTTATGTTGTCCTCTTGATTCCAGTCTGGAATTTATTCATGATAGGAAAATTTATCTCAGAACCAAGGGGATTGATTTTTATTGTGATTTAGTAGATGATCACTCTCTGTCCCTATCTTTGCGTGCATACGTATGTCTGTGCATTTATGTTTGTATAATCATATTCAAATGTAGTGTTCCAGATGGCTGAGTGAATGTGACCAACAAGTCTTTCCACACGTATATGCTTTTTTCTCTGGTTTGTTTCTGCACCTGTGTTGTAAGGGGGTACTGCTTTTAGAGAGTGGTCTTTTCCTTTCATTGGCCCTATGTGCTCTCTGGTAAAAATATACCACTCCACAGAGATTAGAGACAGTGTAGGGAGGACAGGAGGGAAGTGGGCGTACTTATAAAAGGTCTACACTGGGACTTCCCTGGTGGTCCAGTGGTTAAGACTCTGCACTCCCAATACAGGGGACCCCGGTTCGATTCCTGGTCAGGGAACTAGATCCTGTGTGCCACAACTAAAAAAGATCCCGCGTGCGGCAGCAAAGATCCTGCATGCCACAACTAAGACCCGGCACAGCCAAATAAATAAATATTTTAAATAAATAATTAAATAAAAAATAAAAGGGCAGCACTAAGGATCCTTGTGATGGAACTGTTCTGTATCCTGACTTTGTTGATAGGTACATGTAGCAACACGTAATAAAATTGTATAGAACTAAGTACACACACGCACACACACAGACAAACACATATACACAAATGAATACAAGTAAAATTGGGGAAAACAGAATAAGATAGGGGAATTGCATCAATGTCAATATCCCTACTGTGATTGTACTATAATTTTGCAAGATGTTACAATTGGGAGAAACTGGGTAAAAAGTATACCAAATCTCTATTTTTTTCAACTGAATGTGAATCTACAATTATTTCAAAATAAAAATTTCAATTAAAAATAATAGCAGTTTAAAGGGATCTGTGCTGAAAGATAATTTAACATATATAGCTGCAGGAAGCACATTGACATATCACTTTGAGGAGCATGACTTGCCATTTACATCAAAGGATGCTCTGCTAAATAGATTTTACACATTTTTTATTGCAAGTTTTCTTATGCATGTATGGAAAGTGAAGGAGTAGCTGTGATGTGTTGTCTCCATTAACAGAAGAACTTTGTAAACACTTAAGTGATGCCAGTTTTATATCAGTCTCATCTTCTGTGTACTGGGAAATCAGTTAATTCTAATAATGGGTCAATTTTTTCATACAATTCATGGAATCAAAGTAAAGGTTTTGGAAGTTCATACTGTCAAAGAGGAAACATTGCATATTGTGAATGCTGCTGTAAATCTAAAACTTTCAACATTGAACAAAATGCTTTTTTTTTAATAAGTTTATTTTATTTATTTATTTTTGGTGGCGTTGGGTCTTTGTTGCTGCACACGGGCTTTCTCTAGTTGCAGTGAGCAGGAGCTACTCTTCATTGCAGTGCTCGGACTTCTCACTGCGGTGGCTTTTCTTGTTGCGGAGCATGGGCTCTAGGCGCGCGGGCTTCAGTAGTTGTGGCTCGTGGGCTCAGTAGTTGTGGCTCGCAGGCTCTAGAGTGTAGGCTGAGCAGTTGTGGTGCACGGGCTTAGTTGCTCTGTGGCATGTGGGATCTTCCCGGACCGGGGCTCGAACCTGTGTCTCCTGCATTGGCAGGAAGATTCTTAACCACTGTACCACCAGGGAAGCCCCATTGCTTTGTTTATTGAGTAACAAACAAATATTAAGTTTAGTGGAGCATAGAGTCATGGTCAAAAACAAAATGTTTGTACTATATTAAGAAACTCAATGTAGCAGAAAATTTATTTGGAATTGGTTACATACTACATTCACAATTCATGATTGCATCAAAACAAGCCTGATATTCTATCAATAAAATAGGAGCTGTAGTTTTCAAAATTTGCAAGTGTTTTTACATACATAGAGTATTTTGGCTAGAACATTTTTGTGATAATCTGATGGTGAATTTAAAAAATGTTTCAGCAGGTCAATATTTACATTGTTTCTTTGCTGCCTGTCAGCAATAAGATTTTAGAAATATTTGAAAAATATATGTACCACTCCATATTTACTGACTGAAAATACTCAGTGAATCTGAGGTGGAGTGGTATCCTAGTTTTTAAAACATATATATCTATTTTAACCATTTTTAGCAACTTAAAATGTAACAAGATTGTACTTATGTTACTTCTCATTCATTCTTTTCACCCTCCATTCCATTCTAAGACACTTTAATCAAATCTTGACTCAAATGATTTTGGCCTTTTCCCCACTCCTCTCCTACTTCCCAGACACACACCAAGCACCAACCAAGTTAGGTAAATCTGGTGTCTACTGTTGTTGCTATTTCCCCATTATTAGTAGATATTCAGTATTGGATAAAGCTATGGTTTCTTCCTCTTGTGCTCGTGCTTATATTTTTCTTCTAGGAACGAGATACTATACATAATGCCTAAGAAATAGGCATGTTTTTCTTTCTCCTTGTTCCTGTACACATTTAGTCTTTTGTGCCCTTATTTTTTTGTTTTCTCTCTTTGTCCCCCTTATTTGCTTTTGTTTTTTTAAAGTATGTATCTATTCTGGACTGAAAAGTGTTTTCTTGAGGAGCTGGTATATGAAAATTACTTGTTGACTCTTTAACCATATGAAAACAATATATGCAACCATTTTGTTTGAAAATTATCATTGTTAATAGGACTTTTAAGTATCCACAGGCATCTTAGGGGGAAATATTTGATTGGAATTAATTTAAGCTTAATTCTTATTCTTTTTAATACAGTATTTCTCAAACTCCAAGGCTTGCAGAATTCACACATTGAGATCTGGCATCGTTTTCAGAGAGAGACTTTCAGTAATGTGTAAGTAGTTTTTTTTTTTCATTTCGATTTGTTTTTATTAGCTGTTTTCTGTATAAACATAGTGAAATGTTAATTTACCAGATCTCTTAATAAGAATTTGGCATATATTCACCAAGTAACGATTATGAGTAACAAGTGACACAAAATAACTTACTGAAAGGAGATGTTTTAAGTGTGCCCTGGGTCAGTATTAACTGAACACCATTTATTAGAAACAGCATCTCCAAATATAAAGAATACTGGTTTAAGGGACTTGAGTTCTTGTCCAGGCTCTACCACTAACTAGCTGGGTCTCCTTAAGTAAGCCATCTTCTGTGCTTCAGTTTCTTTGGCTATAAAATAAAGGATAAGACTATCACTGAGGAAAAGATCCTTCCCCTTTAAAGGTCTATTATTCCTATCTTAATTTTTTTAAATATAAATTGTTAATCTTTCAAAAAGGAACCTTCAAATTACATAGCTGTGTTTTGATTTTTTTGTTGTTGGCTTTTGCTTGGGAATAGATATTGAGAGAGGAAGTGGTTCCAGAGTAGACTAGAAGACAAATAAGTGCCCCCTTGCTTAAGAAATTTGCCCCACATAGTCCATCAATTTGGGTTACTAAAAACTTACTTTTAAAAAGTCAAGTTGGCTTGAGAGTCCGCCTGCCGATGCAGGAGACGCGGGTTCGTGCCCCGTTTCGGGAAGATCCCACATGCCGCGGAGCGGCTGGGCCCGTGAGCCATGGCCACTGAGCCTGCGCGTCCGGAGCCTGTGCTCCGCAAATGGGAGAGGCCACAACAGTGAGAGGCCCGCATAACGCAAGAAAAAAAATAAATAAATAAAAAATAAAAAGTCAAGTTGGGAGATTTCCCTGGTGGTCCAGTAGTAAAGAATCCACCTTCCAATGTTGGGGATGCGGGTTCGATCCCTGGTCAGCGAACTAAGATCCCACATGCTGCGGGGCAACTAAGTCCATGCGCCACAACTACTGAGCTCACGTGTCTCAGCTAGAGAGCCCGCATGCCACAAACTACAGAACCCACACACTCTGAAACCCGCGCGCCACAACTACAGAGCCCATGCACCCTGGAGCCTGCGTGCCACAACTAGAGAAGAGAAAACCCACACGCCAGAACTAGAGAGAAGCCCGCACGCTGCAATGAAGAGCTTGCGCGCCACAACAAAAGATCCTGCACGTCTCAGTGAAGATCCCACATGTGTTGCAACTAAGACCCGATGCAACCAAAAAAATAAATAAATAAATAAACCTTAAAAAAAAAAAAGTTCACAATTCAAGTGAAAAAAAGAGCAAGGAGCATATTGTAGTAGATACAATATGCAAAAAGAAAAAAAAAGTCAAGTTGGCTTGGGTGGGTTAAACCTTTTATTTTTTTTGCGGTACGCGGGCCTCTCACTGCTGTGGCCTCTCCCGTTGCGGAGCACAGGCTTCAGACGCGCAGGCTCAGCGGCCATGGCTCACGGGCCCAGCCGCTCCGCGGCATGTGGGATCTTCCCAGACCGGGGCACGAACCTGTGTCCCCTGCATCGGCAGGCGGACTCTCAACCACCGCGCCACCAGGGAAGCCCTAAACCTTTTTTAAAAGAAAGCAAACCTACTGTTAAATATGATATACAAATAAGATTCCTTTGCTTTCAAAATCTCCATAGAATACTGATGCTGAAGTAGTGCCAATTTTCAAGGAGATGGGGAAAGGAACAACAAAGTAGGAGTCACTTCTCTGCATGGGGCTTTCAGGAGAAACTGGTAGAAAAACTTTGGGGGCTTCCCTGAAGCCTGTGCACCTAGAGCCCGTGCTCTGCAACAAGAGAAACCACCTCAATAAGAAGCCACACACCGCAACGAAGAGTAGCCCCTGCTCTCTGCAACTAGAGAAAGCCTGCATGCAGCAACAAAGACCCAATGCAGCCAAAAATAAATAAATAAAATATGAATAAATTTATTTTTTAAAAAAAGAAAAACTTTGCGCAGGGTGAAGGCAGGCACTTGGGATCTGGAAGGGTGGTAGGAGAAAAGATGGCTAGAGGTGGAATAAAGGAATAGAAAGAGATGTGGAAAAATAAAACTAAACAAGAAACTCTGAAGGCAGAGGCTAGCTTTCATCAGTATCGTCACTGGCTCTTAGAATAGTGTCACATCTTAAAAAGTATTTATGAAAAATTCATTGAATGAATGAATCAATTACTTATTCAGTAAATTTCTAATTTCGCCCAAGGCCCCGATGGTTAGACTCAAATCATCTAGTTTTATCTGTGTTTACCCTACATTCAAAAACTATAGTATTTAAGGTAGTTGGGGTTCAGAAAATGGACTCTGAATTATAGAAAAAAGATATTACATTTAGTATAATATACTTGAGGAAGGTTATAAAGTGAACTATTTATTCACTTAAAATTTTTTTAAGCACCTACCTACCATACTTTGGGTACTAGCTGGGAAAGGAAAAATGGGGTACTGATTATAGTGTATATTTCTATTTGATGGAATATTATGCAGTCATTTAGTATAATTATGAAGATTATAACAGTTTAGACTAATGCTTTTTAAATAAAATAAAAATATTTATATTCTATATTGTAACTGCATATAGAAGAAGACTAGGAAACTTTGTTAAATATAAACCAGATTTATTATTGTGAATGGGATTATAGAATTTCTTTTTCTTTCTACTGTTCTGTACAATTCATAAAGTTTAAATGAAAATCCACATACATTTAAATTGTTTTAAAAATAAGATGAACATATATTGACTAGAAAAAGGTAATAGTGTATCATCAAAGGG
>NW_006773157.1:481161-483023 GCF_000442215.2 Lipotes vexillifer | reverse complement strand
GAAAGAGCAAAACTGTATTTGAAGGACAGTGGATAGATTACCTTGGTTGGAAGAAAAATGAGAGGTGAAGTTTAGAAAAAGATGGGAATGAAGGTCTCTAGCTTAGTTTTCATAATGTAAGAAAAGATGAGCTAGGTTAGGTTTTTAACTGTGGAATTACATTGTTTTTAAAAAAGAAAGAAAATTTCTTCTAGCTTACTTATTGAAGTGAACTGGAGTGAGGGGGAGTTGAACTGGTCCATTGTGTTATCAACCGTTTTCATGTATAATCTTGAGTTTATGACTATACTAGGCCCTGTCTCAAAGACTTTGCTCCTTTTACCATTTCAGTAATAGTATATAATTTTGCAAAATTTTATGTTCAGATTCGTTTTTCATATATCTTTAAAATGTTATCCCTGATTTCCACTCTTGCCTTTTCTTGTCCTTAGAGTTAGCCTAGGTAGCAAATGCTTTACTACTTGACCTAATGGAGTGATAGAAGAAATAAAAAAGAATCTGAATTGATGGGGCAGAGATAGAAAGGGAGAAAAACAGGTCAGTCTCCCTTAGTTGCTGATTAGGTAAGAGCTTTCTTGTAATGATTTCTCAGTTTCGCTCCCATGAACCTTTTAGGAGTAGAGAGCACATCCTTTTTGTTTTCTAATCTCAAAGAAAACAGATGTAATTTGAAATGAAATACTAGCCAAGTAGGTATCTGAAATTTTAAGATGTCTGTAAACATCTTATGAGCTAACTCCTTAAGTTATCTGTATCATGTTGAACAAAGAGGAATTAAAAAACAATAACTGCTTAATGATGTAGTAAGTATTATTACTTGAACTTTAGTAAAGTTGTTTCAGGGTTTTATACTACTGTGATTATTTCGAGAACTGTTGGATCAAATATTTGTTTTGTGTGGCCCCCCCCCCATTTCCAAAACGAATTTAAGGAAATTTACCTTCTAAAAAAAAGAAAAGAAAAGAAATTTACCTCCTAATTGTTAAGGGTTTTTGCTCTGAGGTACTACACTAAAAGTCCAAGTTTTGTACATGACTACGAATGCTTTCCTCAGATGCTCTTTCCAAGTAATTTTTGTTCGCTCTTACCAACATAAGGCATTTTGTCCTAATATATGTTTCGTATTTTCCATGAGGATTGTAAATTTTACACTCCAATGGAAGTCTCTTGGTTTCTTGAAATTGTTAGGAAATACTATTCATTATTTATTTCTGTGTTAAAGATTTTCAGTATTTTCTCTGCCTTTTAATTTGTAACAATGTCTTCCCCCTAGTTTCTAAACCTCAAACTTAGTTTAAAAACAGTTGATTTAAAATAAAAAGTAGAGGTGCATTTTCAGTATTATAGACTCTTTCTGAGAGAATTAAAGAGCATTTAGATCTAGAAGTCACCTGGGATGTTGCCAGCTGTGCTCTGACGTTATATGCTTTGTCACCAGTGAGTGCCTTCAGATATTTTTGCCTACCTTCTTTACCACTCTCCACACCCGAATGAATAAATGGAAAACAACAATAACAACAAGTTAAGGGAACTGGAGTAATATATAATTTACTATTCTGTCAATAAAAGTAAGAATATTTTATCACCACTTTAAAATTGATTGCTCTTATATGTATTGATGAAGAACTTCAACTTGTTCCCTTTTAGTAGTTATTTACTGTATTCAACCTTAAATCAGATCAAATGATAAAAATTTGTAAACCAGGAAGATGTAACAAAAACAATTTTCATGCAGTTTTTTCCCAAATATCTGCTTATTCATATAATAGCTGTTTATTTCCAATGGCTAAGGCAGTAGCTTTCAAAAGAACCTATTAAACATATATATGTTTTCATCATAGTACTATTTCCATTCTCTTTCC
>NW_006773157.1:477561-481130 GCF_000442215.2 Lipotes vexillifer | reverse complement strand
TCTTTCCCTTCTTTCTGCATAGCAAGACATAAAACTTTATTGCATGTAATAGTAACTATACGCTTTAGTTTAAATAACACGAAGATAGAGTCTAAGAAAAAGGAGAATATTTAAATCTCTTCATTATGATGAAAGGAAAGTGCTCTACTAAGGTAATTTTTGAGACTCTATCAAGAGCTTATAATTTAAAATTTATGCACACATAAAAGCAAATAAACACTTATAGAAGCTGTAAGTGTATGTGTTGCTTTGACCCAATAATTCTACTTCAGTAAATTTATCCTGAAAAAAATAAGAGTTGTAACCAGAGGTTTATGTTCAAGGTTATTCATCTTAGCATTTAAAAACTATTAGCAAAATAAGTAGGTGTAATAAATGATCAACAATAAGGAAGTAGGTCAATAATGTTATGTCCGTTAAAATACTGTGCAGCCATTGAAGAGTTATTTTCAAACACTATTTCATGAAGAAAATAAGTTAAATACAAAAGTTCTTTGTTTTCCTACTTTAAAAGAATGGATAGATGGTCAGCTGTTTTTTGTAAAACACCTGTAATAGACCGTCAGCTGAGGGTGACTATCAGTGTTTAACAGTTTTCCAGGAGAACAGGTTATTACTTTCCTTTACTGTCAGTCTGGGACAGCAGGGATTTCTGAAGAGTTTAAGCCGTTTGTTTTGTGCAGAAATCTTATGTGTAAGGGAATTGCTACATAGGAGCCATATATACCTAAATAAAACAAGTAGGAACATTCGATCCTTTTTTAGGTGTGTTTTCTAAGCAAAGAGTGAGAATATAGAGTATATTTAAGCAATGGATACAAATTCCAAAAAATGTGGCATGAATTCTGAAAACTCATGACATTAGCCATATAGGAAATTAAATGAATTTTGGGATTATGATGAAAGTGGTGGTAATTATATTATAAACAAGTATATTACATAAGAATTTCTTTGCCTCCAGGTATTTTATAGTCTACAAAAGAAGGCTGTTTACTTTAAATAGCATTTTATAAAGCATGTTCTGAGGGTTTTTTCTAGTTTTTAAGTGGGAAAATAGGGTTTGTTGTTCAAATAGACTGGGGATATCCTGGATTGAGGGAAGTTAATCAGGTACCTTTATCAAAAGATTTCCAAGGGTTTAATTTTTTTATATATATTATAAATATACAGTACAATATTTGTCCATAAAATCCTTTCTTTGAATTTTTTGGAACTAAGTCTAACATGAGACACATGTTTGGAAATTTCTGTTTTAGGTTAAACTTTTTTTCCTATAATTCTTATATAAGTAATGACAGTACTGTGGCAGGGGCTGGGGGTGGGAATGTCTTCTCCTAGTTCAAGAAACAAACAAGGTTTAAGTGATACTAGACAACTGAAGGAGATTTTGCTATTAAAGTGTTTGCAAATACACGATGAATTCCACTTTGTGTATTTTTTCTTTGTATTTGTTATAAGCATGCATTACTGTTATAATAGCTGCCCTACTTTTATTATTTGTTTTGAAATAAAAGTTTTGTAAGATACAAAACTTCTGTTTTTTGTATCTTTTGAAACTCATTCAGGGTGGATTTTTCTTTGTGTGTTTTATAATTTTAGATAGGAGGTCATCTTCAACAGGGCTTTATCTGTGGAAAACCTGTGTTGAGGGTACCCTCTAGAACTTTTGCATTTGCTTCCCCAGGGCTATCACTAGCCTTGGGAACACAGTTATCATTAATATCTCAGTTTGGAGCATCCTGGGACCATGCAGATGGCTTAAGATCAAACCTCAGATCCAACTGTGAGTAGGCCTATTGTTATACATTCTCAGAAGAGACTTTTTACTCCCCCCAAAGTAGGGCTCAGATTGAGGCAAACTTTATTATCTCCCTGTACCAGTGGATGGATTTTTAAAATCCACTCCTTAACTGGGGATGTAGTTCTTTGAGGCTCTTGGTTTTATACAGATGTCTCAGTTCTAGTCCCCTATCTTATGTGGTCCCAAAGCATTGTCTCCTGTCCCTGTAATACCTTTTAAAAATACACACCCCTTGATTACTGAGGAGATCAGCCAAATTCTCCCACCCAGTATGAGCTTATACACTGCATTCTGGCATTTTGGTTTCCTCACTGTTTTGGGGCCCTGGGAATTTCCCCTTACATTTTTACAAGTTAGTCTATGCATTTAAAAGAATGTGTGTTTTTTTGTTGTCTACTTAGGTAATCTAGGTTTCCATATTGCCAAAAATGGAAATTTATGCATTAATTTTATAATCAAAAAATAATGCTAAAAATAGTCCTGTTTTTTTAAAAAAGCATACTTTTAACATATGAAAGTGACGTGTAATACTAGCATGTTTAATCAGGGAGGTAGTGCACTTTTTTTAGTTTTTTGTTCTTATTTGTACACAAACCACTTATATTTATTTGACTTATTATAGGAGAATACTATCTTTTCTTTCAGATGTAACCTTCTGTAATGGAAGATGATTGAAGATAAGGGGCCTCGTGTTGCTGACTACTTTGTTGTAGCAGGGTTAACTGATGTTTCAAAGCCTCTTGAAGAAGAAATTCACTTCAATGATGCTTGTCATAAAGTAGCTAAACCAAAAGAACCTATCACAGATGTTTCAGTTATTATTAAATCTCTTGGGGAGGAAGTGCCATGGGATTACACGTGTATTGATGTTACCCCAACTGGACTGTCAGCTGATCTCAATAATGGAAGTCTTGTGGGGCCGCAGATTTTCCTTTGCTATAGAAGAGGAAGAGATAAGCCTCCACTTACAGATCTGGGGTAAGTAATTTTTAAAAAGAATTATTGGGCTTCCCTGGTGGCGCAGTGGTTGAGAGTCCACCTGCCGATGCAGGGGACATGGGTTCGTGCCCCGGTCCGGGAAGATCCCACATGCTGTGGAGCGGCTGGGCCCGTGAGCCATGGCCGCTGAGCCTGCATGTCCGGAGCCTGTGCTCTGCAACGGGAGAGGCCACAACAGCGAGAGGCCTGCGTACCGCAAAAAAAAAAAAAACCAAACAAACAAACAAAAAAGAATTATTGATCCAAATAATACACCTTATAGATTTTGAAGTTAACTGTTCAATTTGTTTATTAATAGATACATGGCTGCTTTAGAAAAATAGACATGTTTATATCTAGAATCCTGTATTCTCTTCCTGTGTTCTTTATATCTTTTTAGTGTCTCTTCATTCTACAGGTTCTAGCGTTTGTGTCTGAGTTTCTTTCTATTAAAGATAGGAGATGGACTTCCCTGGCGGTCCGGTGGTTAAGACTTCGCCTTCTAATGCAGGGGGTGTGGGTTCGATCCCTGGTCAGGGAGCCAAGATCCCACATGCCTCGCGGCCAAAAAAACAAAATATAAAACAGAAGCATGGGCTTCCCTGGTGGCGCAGTGGTTGAGAGTCCGCCTGCCGATGCAGGGGACATGGGTTCATGCCCCGGTCCAGCAAGATCCCACATGCCACGGAGCGGCTGGGCCCGTGAGCCATGGCCGCTGAGCCTGCGCGTCCGGAGCCTGTGCTCCGCAACGGAAGAGGCCACAGCAGTGAGAGGCCCGCGTATTGGAAAA
>NW_006773157.1:455516-477341 GCF_000442215.2 Lipotes vexillifer | reverse complement strand
CAAAAAAAAAAAAAAAAAAAAAAAAAGATAGGGGAGATCATTTGAAAAACATTTATAGGAAAGTATAAGAAATTAATGTATTATCCTGCTCATAACATTTTTTATTATTTTTAAAGTATGATAAAAAGGTGGCTTTTAAGGATCGGTTGTAATGATCATTATAGTTGGGTGCTTAAGTGTGTATGCATCAAACAAGGATCTTGGGTAAATTAGTGCCTTATTTAGGATATTGTGTTGAACTTGGAGCTCCCTTTTTATATAATAGCTTTACTGAGTTATAATTCATACCATCCAACTCACCCATTTAAATTATACAATTCAGTTGTTTTTAGTATATTTATAGAGTTGTGAAACCATCACCACAATAAATTTTATAACATTTTATCATGCCCCCAAAATAAACAATCCTGTATTCATTATAGTTTCTGTCTAATTCTCCCTAACCCCCTCAGCTGTAGACAGTCACCAGTCTACTTTCTGTCTCTGTGGATGTGCTTAATTCTGGACATTTTATATCAGTAGAATCAAACTGTATATGGTTACCTTGTGTCTGGCTTCTTTCACTTAGCATAATGTTTTCAAGGTTTATCCATGTTGTAGTATGTGTCTGTATTTTATTCCTTTATATGGCTGAATGATACTCCATCTTATGGGTCTACCACAATTTATTTATCCATTCATCAGATGATGGACATGTGAGTTGTTTCTACTTTTTGGCTCTTGTGAGTAATGCTACTGGAAATGTTAATGTACAGGTTTTCATATAGACATATGTTTTCATTTCTCTTGTATATGTACTTAGGAGTGGAATTGCTGGGTCATATGGTAATTCTGTGTTTAACCTTTTGAGGAACTGCCAGTCTGTCTTCCAAAGTAGCCGTACCACTCTGCATTCCCATCAGCAGTGTATGAAGGTTCTGATTTCTGCCAGTCCTAGCCAACATTTTATATTATCATTTTGATTATAGCTCTCCTAGTGGGTATGAGATGGTATCTAACTGTAGTCTTGATTTGCATTCACCTGATGGCTAATGATGTTGAGCATCTTTTCATGTGCTTATTAGCCATCTATATATCTTTGGAGAAATGTCTATTCAGAATCCTTTACCCATTTTTAAATTGGGTTGTCTTTTTATTGTTCAGCTTTGGGAGTTCTTTATATATTCTACATGTAAGTTCCTTATCATATAAATGGTTTACAAATATTTTTTCTTATTCTGTGGGTTGTCTTTTCACTTTCTTTATGGTATCCTTTGGAGCTGAAAAGTTTTTATTTTGATGAAATCTGATTTATGTATTTTTTTCTTTTGTTGCTTGTGTTTTGGTGTTGTATCTAAGAAGGCTTTAACTAATCCAGAGTTACGAAGATTTACATTTAAGTTTTTGTCTAAGAGTTTTATAGTTTCAGCCTTTACATTTAGATCTTTGATCCATTTTGAGTTAACTTTTGTATATGTTGAGGAAAGAGTCCAACCTTACTCTTTGGCATATGGATATCCACTTCCAGCACCATCTGTTGATGAGAATATTCTTTTCCCATTTTCAAAAATTGGTGATAAATGTATGGCTTTATTTCTGGACCCTCAATTCTATTCCATTTGTCTGTATGTCTCTCCTATCCAGTACTACACAGTTTTGGTTACTGTGGCTTTGTAGTAGGTTTTTACATTAGGAAGTGTGAGTCTTCCAAGTTTGTTCTTTTTCAAAATTGTTTTGGTTATTCTGAGTCCCTTGAATTTTCCTATGAATTTTAGGATCACCTTGTCAATTTCTGCAACGATTGGGTTTTTTAAAAAAAAGAGGAATATATATGTAAAAGAGGAATATATAAATGTAAAAATATATATACATATGTATTTATTTATGTAGAAGATTCTCCCTGAAAAACTGAAAGAAAAAGGCCAAAGGTAGGCTAAGAGTAGCTCTAATAATGTCTTCACGATAGATGAAGGGTTTATAGGGAATGAAGATTAACTTTCTTGTTTCCATGGCTCTGTTGCAAAAGGGGATAGGCTTAACTTAAAATATTCTGGTTAAAAATAAGGACGATAGCAATGTCCCTACTAACATCAGTAGAAGGGCTATAAAAGTTCCATCTCCAAATATATTAAGTCTGAAAGTGAATAGCCATGTTTACTCATACCTAAGGGGAGATAGGATGAATTGGAAGAGCTCCTGAGCATTCTTCTACTTTTAAAATTCTATTACTTAATGTTTGATAAAAGTTATATTAAACTCAGTCTTTATTGTGTTAATTCATGAATTAATTACAGTAACTTTAAGTGGGTTTCAGAACAGGTATAATATTGCTTCATATGAAGTTTACATATTTGGGAAAATAAGCCAGCTATTAGATCTTATTTTTAAAAGATTACATTAAGTTGCTCCTATGATCACTGATCACTGTCAGAATTCTAGTTTGCAGATAAAATGAAGGGAATGTTGCAGATTCTTGTTAGACAAGGTGTTGGAGCTGCCTAAATTAGAGATGAGGAATTTTCCAGGCATAGGAAGGATTCTCCAACAGGAAAGGACTTGAACTGGAATGAATAAATTAACCACTCTTATGGCTATTTTCATATATTTGTCATTGTGGAGGATATAACATCATTATTGCCTTTAAACTAAGCTTATAGTTTAAATAGATAAGAAAAGTTACCCAACAATATAAAAATCAAAAATAGTGATACAAGTAATATATACAACAGCACAATACCTGATTAAAGAAAATAGGTAGCTTATATATAAAATGTACTTATATTCCATATCTTTTAAGAATTTGAGGTAGTAAATAGTGGTTTGTTGTTCTGTGTGTTGTATTTTTCTTTTCTTGTTTTCAGTTGAACATCTGTGTGCCAGCCATTATTTGGGAGACCCTACTTGTACTCTCATCTAATTCTGCCAAGATCCTATGAGTTAGATTTTTAAATTTTATAGTTGAATAGTATAAGGCTCAGAGAAGTTAAGTAACTGCCTAAGGTAATACAGCTGGTACCAGGTGGTAGGGGTTCGAATTCAGATATGTCTAACTTCTCTGTTATAATGCCTTTAAAAATTTTTTTACTTATTTTTTTTAAAATTGAAGTATAGTTGATTTACAGTGTTGTGTTAATTTCTGCTTTACAGCAAGGTGATTAGTTATACATATACATACATTTTTTATATTCTTTTCCATTATAGTTTACCTCAATATTGAATATAGTTTCCTGTGCTATACAGTAGGACCTTGTTGTTTATCCATTCTATATGTAATAGTTTGACAATGCCATTTTTTAGGATTAAGAGAAAACAAGACAGAAAAGCAAGATCAAGAGGAGGAGGAGTAAGCAATTAGGCTAACATTGGGATATACATAGCTGCTATGATTAAGCATCAAATTTCACTCTAAATTTTCAAAATAGAATGTTTAAAGAAAAAAAATTTTTAAGTTTGCTGACAGCTGAGACAAAAGGGAAATTAAAAATTATATTAGAAATAATTTGACCAATTTTTGACACTAAATTTTATTTGTATAATGGGATTTTATAAAAGGGAATACTGATTGATGTTGGGGACATCACCTTCTATAATAATTTTTATAACAAATGAAGAAACATTTAATATAATAGGGCTTTAATTTTTTTTGCTAATGCCGAAGACTTAGCATTAAAGTACAAATTAGTGAATTCTGTGAGGGAATAAACTAATATTATTCAAGCATGATGTTTTCTTTGTTTTCCAGAGTACTTTAAGTAATAGTATTTAGAAAACTTAAGGAATGGGTGCCTGGCCTGTCCTTTATTAAAAACGTATGATTTTACCATAAAGGAGAAGGGGGAAACTTTCACTTGTACTTTTGATGAAAGATAGACTTAAGGTCATTTACTCTTTTGAAAGCCTTAAAACTCTCTCTTAAAGCTGAAGGAAGTATTGGAGGTAAAAGTGTGCAAGCAAGTTCTCTACTGTATGGCAAGGAGCCTTTTGTAAAATTTTAACTTTGGTCAAAATACAAGGTTGCTTTTTCTAAAGATGATGCTTGGTTTTAGAGACATACGTACATACATACACCTATCTGTCCATCTGTCTATCTAGCTTTCTCTTAAATGGAATGCTAAAATAAGTACCTTTGCACAAAATTGCTATTCTGTGGTTTATGTCAATAAACAGAGGTTAATATAAATTTTCCTTACATTATTAATTTTTGGTAGGGGAAACAGTTATTCTTTAATTTTTAATTTAATTTATTTTTATTTTTAAAAATATTTATTTGGTTGTGCTGGGTCTTAGTTGTGGCAGGCAGGCTCCTTAGTTGCGGCACTTGGGCTCCTTAGTTGCAGCTTGAGGACTCCTTTAGTTGCGGCTCGCTGGCTCTGTAGTTGTGGCATGCAAACTCTTGGTTGCGGCATGCATGTGGGATCTAGTTCCCAGACCGGGGATTGAACCCTGGGTCCCCTGAATTGGGGGCACGGAGTCTTAACCACTGTGCCACAAGAGAAGTTCCCAGTTATTCTTTAATTTTATATGGGACGGTGCATTCAAACTTGCAGTACAATTGGAATATCTGCTACATTTAAGGATCAGTTTATGATTCCTGACAATATTACCTTTCATATTTGCAGGTGCTTTGTAATTGTGTACTAATTTATTTTATTTATTTTTTAGGGTTTTATATGACTGGAAAGAAAGATTGAAACAGGGGTGTGAAGTTATCCAGAGTACTCCTTACGGACGCCCTGCAAATATTAGCG
The DNA here is from genome assembly GCF_000442215.2 of Lipotes vexillifer. Classification (NCBI taxonomy): domain Eukaryota; kingdom Metazoa; phylum Chordata; class Mammalia; order Artiodactyla; family Lipotidae; genus Lipotes; species Lipotes vexillifer. The sequence goes on along the minus strand of NW_006773157.1, from coordinate 472,614 downwards.
GCAGTACCTCATCACAAAGAATTTATATCACTTACCGAAGAGCCTCTGAAAACATGACTCAGAATACGTTGGCTGTTACAGACATATGTATTATTATACCCAGTAAAGGAGAAAGTCCACCACACACATTCTGCAAAGTTGACAAGAATCTCAATAACAGTATGGTAAGTGACTCTTTTGCACTGATAAAATTAGCCACGGATGAAAAGAGCATAATTTAAAATAAAGCTGTGGAAAACAGCCTAGCACAATTACTGAATTAAAAAATAGATTTTTTAAAGATGTCAGATATTTTATTTTTAGGACAGTAATTTAGTTGTACTTTCAAAAAGAGCTGTGCAAAAAGCTTTCTTTTTTTTTGTAATTAAATAATTTTTCCCCCTTACTGCAAAAGTGATGCACTCACCAAGGGTAACCCCTCCACTTGTGCACTAGATCCTGTATACTCACCTATTTGAGACATAGATTCAGCAATCCTCCCTACTTTTTTTTGAATCATCAGTTTTTCATTCTCTACTGGGTTATTTCCTCCAGCATGCAAAAGCATGTTACAATACCTCCCATCTTTACAAAGCTTCTTGATCTTTATATCCCACTCCATCTGTTCCCCCATTTGATTGTTCTTTATAATTAAACGTCTCAAGAGTTCGCTGTATTCTGTCTCCTTCCTCAGTTTGACTCTTTCCAGTTAGGCATTTGTCTCCATCATTCCACCAAGATTGCACTTGTTGAATCCAGTGATCAACTCTTCATCTTAATTTTTTAGTACATTTAGACATAGATGATCACTTCTCCCTTCTTGAAACAGTGGTGGGAAGAGAAGATTCAGTCTCTATCCTCTGTGCTCTCTGGCTTTTTTCCTCCTACCTTACCAGTTACTCCCCTTCTGCCTTTGCTGATTTCTTCCCAATTCCCTAACTGCAACACAACAGAGTGCCCCAGGGTTCAGTCCTCAGACCATTTATCTTTAAATCTAAAGTCACTTCGTTGATGATCTAATCATTTAAATACAGGCTATGTGTGGATGACTTCTAAATTTCTGTGTCCCCCCTGGATCTTTCTAATTCATTATCTCTTCTTGGATATCTTATCAAATAGGTTATCTCAAATTTAACATGTCCAAAACTGAACTCCTAGTGTCCCTCTCCAAATCTACTTATCCCCATAATTTTCCTCCTCTAGTAAAAGGAAATTCCACTCTTCTAGTTACTCAGACTAAAAATCCTTGGAGTAATCCTTAACCTTTATCTTCTACCTCTCATTCACTTCTTCTGTAAATTCTGTTGACTTTCATTTCAAAACATATTTTGAACTTGAACACTTCTCAGCTTCTCCACGTGCTGCAGCCCTGATTCAAGCCATAATCATCTCTTAACTGGATTATTGCAGTGGTCTCCTAATTCAGGAGTTAGGCAAACTTTTGAATAAAGGGCTAAATGATAAGTTAGCTTTTGCAGGTCATATACAGGCTCTGTCGAAAGTTCATCCTTTGTTTTAAAAACAACCTTTTTACCAGTCTTAGCTCAGTTGTACAAAAACAGGCCTTGGGTCAAACACAAGCGGTAGTTTGCCAGACCCCTGGTTTAGCTGATCACTGCTTCTGCTTCTTCCTACAACCTATTCTTCACATAGCAAAACAAATTAGATCATATCTCTCTTTGGTTTACAACCCTTAATGGCTTCCCATCTCACTCTTAGTGAAAGCCAGAGTCCTTCCAGTAGCCTTAAGGCCATGCATGATCTGTAATTGTAATTAGCTTTTTTTAAAATTGCTGTTTTAAATTTTAAAAAGAAATATGTACTCAAAAAAAAAAATTGAGGGGGAGGGGAGCAAATCATACATCTAGGAAGTAAAGAGTGAAAGTTCTTGTTCTTGCTTCCATCTCTTGTGATCCTTTGCCAGGATTAACAATTAACAATTTGGCTTGTATCCTTCCAGACCCTTTTGTGTGCACATATGTGGAGTATATGTAATATGGATAAATTCATCCTTTATTTTTCAAAAATTGGAGATTTCAATATATTCTGATATAAGCTTTTTTTTAACTATCCATCTTTATCATTTAATATAACTCTCTACTTAATTCTTTCAATGATTGTATAGTATTCCAGAAAATACAAATGAAGAATGATGAATACAAGTTATTTCCAGTTTTTCCCATTACTCATAATGCTGCTTTGATCAGTTTTGTGCCTTTTTCTTTGTATATTTATTGGAGTGTTTCTGGAAGAGTAAATAATTGTAACTAGGATTGATGGGTATGGTGTACATTTTGAGAAGCGTTGACAGATTGCTCTGAAAAAGTTGTGACAGTTTATATTCCCAGCAACCGTACTGTATAAGAATGTCCTTTCCCAGGTCCTGTACCTCACCAACACTGGTTGTTATCAATCCCTTTTTAATTATTGACTATCTAATAAGAAGAAATCATCCTAATTTTAATTTGCATTTCTTTGATTATTGTGGAGGTTTAACATCTTTTCATATATAACAGCTTTGAATGGCTAAATATTACTACATTAAGTGGATGTGCCATAATTTATTCCATCTTCTATTGTAAGACATTTAGATTCTAAGTTTTTTATATTACAAGCAAAGCTGTTATGACCATAGTTAGAACTACATACTTCCTAAAATAATTTAAATTTATTGAGCTCTTATGTGCTCTCTTCTTTTAAGCTAGCAAGAAGAGAAATACTGAAGCTTTAGGTAAAGCTACAAGAAAAAGAAATGGAGTGTATTGATATGTGACTGGATACAACACAAATTTTAGGAGTCTGAAAATGTTTTTAACCCCCTCAATGAGATAGTAAAATAGATCTGTATTGTGTAGTGGTTAAGATCAGTATAGCCAAGTGGTTCAAAGCACAGACTCTGGAGCCGGAGTGTCTGGATATGAATCCTATCTCTGACACTTATTGGCTTTGTGACCTTGAGAAAGTAACATAACTTCTCTGTGCCTCAGTTTCACAATTGTAAAATGAGAGTGATAGTAGCATCTACCTTATAAGTAATTGTGATGGTTAAATGAATTTAGAATCATGTTCCAGTACATATAAGAAAACACTGTATATGTGTTAGTTTATTATCTATAAATATCTTTCAATTCCAAATTTTCTTTTAGAAAAATCTGCAGTTTTAAGGTAGTAGCAGTATTTGTTTAAAATGTTTAAATAGGTAATTTGAAAAATGGATGCTGACGGTATCTCAGTTGTATCCTAAAAGAGTTATTTGCAGCTATGTGACCCCTACTTGTCAACAGCCATTCATATACAAAATACCCTATTCTTTCATGCTATCCTTGCATTTTGATTTGATGATTACATGTGACAGTGGAGACATTATGGTGGAGGAAGAAGATCATGGTAGCAAATAAGTTTTACAAGCCTCATGTGGTACTGACAGTGACGGCAAGAAGGGTTTTTGAACTCTTCCATAATCTGATGTCCAGCTTAACCTTGTTTCAAGATTTGGTTTGGTGTTTTAGCAAGACTGTTCAGGCTCACAAATACTTGCCCTTTTCCCATTGATGAATTTTCCTCTATTTTATAGATTTGTTGGTTTTGTGTTCAAAGGAAATTGACAGTGTCATTAGAACCATTTCTAGGTTTTATTAATTAATCAAAGTGTTCAAGGTAGACTTGTTGCACTGAAACCAAAACCAGACACGAGTTCCTATTTTTCCTTACTCTGAAGTATTGGTCCCAGTATTGTCAGAGAGCATTAATTCTCTGCTGAAAGAATAAAGAGGCAGTGTAACATAGTGTGAACAGAATGGACTCCAGCTAACCTGCTGGATTTGCATTCCAGATGCATGTCTTGGACAAGTTCTTTGACTCTTTGTGCCTCAGTTTCCTCATGCATGAAAGAAGGATAAAGTAGTATTTTATTTCACAGGCTTTTTGTGAAGATTAAATGTTTCATATCTGTAAAGAACTTAGGATAGTACCTAGTAAGTGCTATGTAAACGTTAGCTGTTATTAATTATTCCTTCGTTAACTCTGCTTATTCAGTCCCTTTTATGTGCATTTAACGACTGAAGATGAGATTTTCTTTTTTTTTCAGTTTTATTGAGATATAATTGACATACAGGAAGTAAGAGTTGTTTTATTTTATTTTTGCCCAGTGTTTAAGATCCTCTCAGTTCTCTTAAGAAACATTATAGGAATAAAAACCTCTTAAATGTTTATTTTCTTAACTGTTTTTTCCTTAATTTTTGAATTTTATTTTTTTTTTTATACAGCAAGCTCCTATTAGTCGTCAATTTTATACACATCAGTGTATACATGTCAATCCCAATCGCCCAATTCAGCACATCTCCATCCCCACCCCCCCGCGTCTTTCCCCCCTTTGTGTCCATACGTTTGTTCTCTACATCTGTGTCTCAACTTCTGGCCTGCAAACCGGTTCATCTGTACCATTTTTCTAGGTTCCACATACATGAGTTAATATACGATATTTGTTTTTCTCTTTCTGACTTACTTCACTCTGTATGACAGTCTCTAGATCCATCCACGTCTTAACAGATGACCCAATTTCTTTCCTTTTTATGGCTGAGTAATATTCCATTGTATATATATACCACATCTTCTTTATCCATTTGTCTGTTGATGGGCATTTAGGGTGCTTCCATGACCTGGCTATTGTAAATAGTACTGCAGTCAACATTGCGGTGCGTGTGTCTTTTTGAATTATGGTTTTCTCTGGGTATATGCCCATTGCTGGGTCATATGGTAATTCTATTTTTAGTTTTTTAAGGAACCTCCATACTGTTCTCCATAGTGGCTGTATCAATTTACATTCCCACCAACAGTGCAAGAGGGTTCCCTTTTCTCCACACCCTCTCCAGCATTTGTTGTTTGTAGATTTTCTGATGATGCCCATTCTAACTGGTGTGAGGTGATACCTCACTGTAGTTTTGATTTGCATTTCTCTAATGATTAATGATGTTGAGCATTCTTTCATGGGTTTGTTGGCAATCTGTATATCTTCTTTGGAGAAATGTCTGTTTAGTCTTCTGCCCATTTTTGGATTGGGTTGTTTGTTTTTTTGGTATTGAATTGCATGAGCTGTTTATATATTTTGGAGATTAATCCTTTGTCCGTTGATTCATTTGCAAATATTCTCTGCCATTCTGAGGGTTGTCTTTTCATCTTGTTTATGCTTTCCTTTGCTGTGCAAAAGCTTTTAAGTTTCATTAGGTCCCATTTGTTTATTTTTGTTTTTATTTCCATTTCTCTAGGAGGTGGATCAAAAAAGATCTTGCTGTGATTTATGTCAAAGAGTGTTCTTCCTATGTTTTCTTCTAAGAGTTTTATAGTGTCCTGTCTTACATTTAGGTCTCTAATCCATTTTGAGTTTAGTTTTGTGTATGGTGTTAGGGAGTGTTCTAATTTCATTCTTTTAAATGTACCTGTCCAGTTTTCCCAACACCACTTACTGAAGAGACTGTCTTTTCTCCATTGTATATCCTTGTCTCCTTTGTCATAGATTAGCTGAACATAGGTGCGTGGGTTTATCTCTGGGCTTTCTATCTTGTTCCATTGATCTATGTTTCTGTTTCTGTGCCAGTACCATATTGTCTTGATTACTGTAGCTTTGTAGTATAATCTGAAGTCAGGGAGTCTGATTCCTCCAGCTCTGTTTTTCTTTCTCAAGACTGCCTTGGCTATTCAGGGTCTTTTGTGTCTCCATACAAATTTTAAGATTTTTTGTTCTAGTTCTGTAAAAAAATGCCATTGGTAATTTGATAGGGATTGCATTGAATCTGTAGATTGCTTTGGGTAGTAGAGTCATTTTCACAATATTGATTCTTCCAATCCAAGAACATGGTATATCTCTCCATCTGTTGGTATCATCTTTAATTCCTTTCATAAGTGTCTTATAATTTTCTGCATACAAGTCTTTTGTCTCCTTAGGTAGGTTTATTTGTAGGTATTTTATTCTTTTTGTTGCAATGGTAAATGGGAGTGTTTCCTTAATTTCTCTTTTACATTTTTCATCATTAGTGTATAGGAATGCAAGAGATTTCTGTGCATTAATTTTGTATCCTGCAACTTTACCAAATTCATTGATTAGCTCTAGTAGTTGTCTGGTGGCATCTTTAGGATTCTCTATGTATAGTATCATGTCATCTGCAAACAGTGACAGTTTTACTTCTTCTTTTCCAATTTGTATTCCTTTTATTTCTTTTTCTTCTCTGACTAGGACTTCCAAAACTATGTTGAATAATAGTGGTGAGAGTGGACCTCCTTGTCTTGTTACTGATCTTAGTGGAAATGCTTTCAGTTTTTCACCATTGAGAATGATGTTTGCTGTGGGTTTGTCATATATGGCCTTTATTATGTTGAGGTAGGTTCCCTCTATGCCCACTTTCTGGAGAGTTCTTATCATAAATGGGTGTTCAATTTTGTCAAAAGCTTTTCCTGCATCTATTATGATGATCATATGGTTTTTATTCTTCAGTTTGTTAATATGGTGTATCACATTGATTGATTTGTGTATATTGAAGAGTCCTTGCATCACTGGGATAAATCCCACTTGATCATGGTGTATGATCCTTTTAATGTGTTGGTGGATTCTGTTTGCTAGTGCTTTGTTGAGGATTTTTGCATCTATATTCATCAGTGATATTGGTCTGTAATTTTCTTTTTTTGTAGTATCTTTGTCTGGTTTTGGTATCAGGGTGATGGTGGCCTCATAGAGTGAGTTTGGGAGTGTTCCTCCCTCTGTAATTTTTTGGAAGAGTTTGAGAAGGATGGGTGTTAGCTCTTCTGTTAATGTTTCATGGAGTTCACCTTTGAAGCCATCTGGTCCTGGACTTTTGTTTGTTGGAAGATTTTTAATACAGTTTCAATTTCATTACTTGTGATTGGTCTGTTCATATTCTCTATTTCTTCCTGGTTCAGTCGTGGAAGGTTATACCTTTCTAAGAATTTGTCCATTTCTTCCAGGTTGTCCATTTTATTGGCATAGAGTTGCTTGTAGTAGTCTCTTAGGATGCTTTGTATTTCTGCAGTGTCTGTTGTAACTTCTCCTTTTTCATTTCTAATTTTATTGATTTGAGTCCTCTCCCTCTATTTCTTGATGAGTCTGGATAATTTTTTATCAATTTTGTTTATCTTCTCAAAGAACCAGCTTTTAGTTTTATTGATCTTTGCTACTGTTTTCTTTGTTTCTGTTTCATTTATTTCTGCTCTGATCTTTATGATTTCTTTCCTTCTGCTAACTTTGAGTTTTCTTTGTTCTTCTTTCTCTAGTTCCTTTAGGTGTAAGTTTAGATTGTTTATTTGAGATGTTTCTCTTTTCTTGAGGTAAGCTTGTATAGCTATAAACTTCCCTCTTAGAACTGCTTTTGCTGCATCCCATAGGTTTTGGATCGTCATGTTTTCATTGTCATTTGTCTCTAGGTATTTATTGATTTCCTCTTTGATTTCTTCAGTGATCTCTTGATTATTTAGTAACATATTGTTTAGCCTGCATGTGTTTGTGTTTTTTAAGTTTTTTTCCCTGTAATTCATTTCTAATCTCATAGCATTGTTGTCAGAAAAGATGCTTGATATGATTTCAATTTTCTTAAATTTACTGAGGCTTGATTTGTGACCCAAGATGTGATCTATCCTGGAGAATGTTCCGTGTGCACTTGAGAAGAAAGTGTAGTCTGGTGTTTTGGGATGGAATGTCCTATAAATATCAATTAAATCTGTCTGGTCTATTGTGTCACTTAAAGCTTATGTTTCCTTGTTCATTTTCATTTTGGATAATCTGTCCATTGGTGTAAGTGAGGTGTTAAAGCCCCCACTATTATTGTGTTACCTTTGATTTCCTCTTTATACCTGTTAGCAGTTGCCTTATGTATTGAGGTGCTCCTATGTTGGGTGCATATATATTTATAATTGTTATATCTTCTTCTTGGATTGATCCCTTGATCATATGTAGTGTCCTTCCTTGTCTCTTGTAACATTCTTTATTTTAAAGTCTATTTTATCTGATATGAGTATAGCTACTCCAGCTTTCTTTTGATTTCCATTCACATGGAATATCTTTTTCCATCCCCTCACTTTCAGTCTATATGTGCCCCTAGGTCTGAAGTGGGTCTCTTGTAGACAGCATATATATGGGTCTTGTTCTTGTATCCATTCAGCAAGCCTGTGTCTTTTGGTTGGAGCATTTAATCCATTCACGTTAAGGTAATTATCGATAATGTATGTTCCTGTGACCATTTTCTTAATTGTTTTGCGTTTGTTTTTGTAGGTCCTTTTCTTCTCTTGTGTTTCCCACTTAGAGAATTTCCTTTAGCATTTGTTGTAGAGCTGGTTTGGTGCTGCTGAATTCTCTTAGGTTTTGCTTGTCTGTAAAGCTTTTGATTAGGGTTTCTCCATCAAATCTAATTGAGATCCTTGCTGAGTAGAGTAATCTTGGTTGTAGGTTCTTCCGTTTCATCACTTAAAGTATATCATGCCACTCCCTTCTGGCTTGTAGAGTTTCTGCTGAGAAACCAGCTGTTTACCTTATGGGAGTTCCTTTGTATGTTATTTGTCGTTTTTCCCTTGCTGCTTTCAGTAATTTTTCTTTGTCTTTAATTTTTGCCAGTTTGAGTACTATGTGTCTCAGTGTGTTTCTCCTTGGGTTTATCCTGTATGGGACTCTCTGAGCTTCCTGGACTTGGGTGGCTATTTCCTTTCCCATGTTAGGGAAGTTTTCAACTATAATCTCTTCAGATATTTTCTCTGGTCCTTTCTCTCTTCTCCTTCTGGAACCCCTATAATGCGAATGTTGTTGCACTTAATGTTGTCCCAGAGGTCTCTTAGGCTGTCTTCATTTCTTTTCATTCTTTTTCTTTATTCTGTTTGGCAGCAGTGAATTCCACCATTCTGTCTTCCAGGTTACTTATCCGTTCTGCCTCAGTTATTCTGCTATTGATTCCTTCTAGTGTAGTTTTCATTTCAGTTTTGTATTGTTCATCTCTGTTTGTTTGTTCTTTAATTCTTCTAGGTCTTTGTTAAACATTTCTTGCATCTTCTCGATCTTTGCCTCCATTCTTTTTCGAGGTCCTGGATCATCTTCACTATCATTATTCTGAATTCTTTTTCTGGAAGGTTGCCTATCTCCACCTCATTTAGTTGTTTTTATGGCATTTTATCTTGTTCCTTCATCTGGTACATAGCCCTCTGCCTTTTCATCTTGTCTGTCTTTCTGTGAATGTGGTTTTTGTTCCACAGGCTGCAGGATTGTAGTCCTTCTTGCTTCTGCTGTCTGCCCTCTGGTGGATGAGGCTATCTAAGAGGCTTGTGTAAGTTTCCTAATGGGAGGGACTGGTGGTGGGTAGAGCTGACTGTTGCTCTGGTGGGCAGAGCTCAGTAAAACTTTCATGGGCTTGACTGTTGATGGGCAGAGCTGGGTTCCCTCCCTGTGGGTTGTTTTGCCTGAGGCAACCAAACAGTGGAGCCTACCTGGGGTCTTTGTTGGGGCTAATGACAGACTCTGGGAGGGCTCACACCAAGGAGTACTTCCCAGAACTTCTGCTGCCAGTGTTCTTGTCCCCATGGTGAGCCACAGCCACCTCCCGCCTCTGCAGGAGATGCTCCAACACTAGCAGGTAGGTCTGATTCAGTCTCTTATGGGGCCACTGCTACTTCCCCTGGGTCCCAATGTGCACACTACTTTGTGTGTGCCCTCCAAGAGTGGAGTCTCTGTTTCCCCCAGTCCTGTTGAAGTCCTGCAGTCAATTCCCACTAGACTTCAAAGTCTGATTCTGTAGGAATTCCTCCTCCCGTTGCCAGACCCCCAGGTTGGGAAGCCTGATGTGGGGCTCAGAACCTTCACTCCAGTGGGTTGACTGCTGTGGTATAAGTGTTCTCCAGTCTGTGAGTCACCCAACCCGCTGTTATGGGATTTGATTTTACTGTGATTGCGCCCCTCCTGCCGTCTCATTGTGGCTTCTCCTTTGTCTTTGGATGTGGGGTATCTTTTTCGGTGAGTTCCAGTGTCTTCCATTCGATGATTGTCCAGCAAATAGTTGTGATTCTGGTGTTCTCACAGGAGGGAGTGAGAGCACGTCCTTCTACTCCCCCATTCTATTTTCTTACTCTTAAATATAGTATCAGTCCTGAATATAGAGAAAGTTCCCTAATCTTAGTGGTAGGGTCTTATTTTAAGCAATGGGTTGTGGTTTATAACTTTTAACAATCTTTGTTTCCATTGACTATAAGGTAGTAAAAGCAAATTTAGATCTCTGTAGTAGACGTACAATGACTTCTAACTCGTTCAGAAAAACTAAAATAGACATGCAATGCAGGAAACTTGTTTTCATATCTGCCAAATGTGTATACAGAGAATCAGACAAAGGTTAGATTTAAATTATTGATGTGTTGATAATACTCAAGAGTATAGTTATTATAGCTTATTTTTGATTTGGGGAGATTAGGTAGCCTGATTGAAAGCATCTACTAGTTTTCAAAACCAGGAGGAAAAAAAATCAAAAACCCAAAACCCAAAAAACAGTCTAATGGACATGAGGAAATGCATGTTGAGTCTTTCCTCAAGTTCATACGTGATTTTTGTACCAGGTTTACAGCTTTGGCCTCAAAAAATATTTCCCCCACTTCTCCACCTCCCATTAAAAGCTTATGGCGGGCTTCCCTGTTGGCGCAGTGGTTGAGAGTCTGCCTGCCGATGCAGGGGACACGGGTTTGTGCCCCGGTCTGGGAAGATCCCACATGACACAGAGCGGCTAGGCCCGTGAGCCATGGCCGCTGAGCCTGCGCATCTGGAGCCTGTGCTCCACAACAGGTGGGGCCACAACAGTGAGAAGCCCACGTACCGCAAAAAATAAATAAATAAATAAATAAAAGCTTATAGCATGGAATATCTTTTTCCATCCCCTCATTTTCAGTCTATATGTGTCCCTAGGTCTGAAGTGGGTCTCTTGTAGACAGCATATATACGGGTCTTGTTTTTGTATCCATTCAGCCAGTCTATGTCCTTTGGTTGGAGCATTTAATCCATTTACATTTAAGGTAAGTATTGATATGTATCTTCCTATTACCATTTTCTTAATTGTTTTGGGTTTGTTTTTGTAGGTATTTTCCTTCTCTTGTGTTTGCTGCCTAGAGAATTTCCTTTAGCATTTGTTGTAAAGCTGGTTTGGTGGTGTTGAATTCTCTTAGTTTTTGCTTGTCTGTAAAGGTTTTAGTTTCTCCATCAAATCTGAATGAGATCCTTGCTGGGTAGAGTAATCTTGGTTGTAGGTTTTCCCGCTTCATCGCTTTAAATATGTCCTGCCACTCCCTTCTGGCTTGTAGAGTTTCTCCTGAAAGATCAGCTGTTAACCTTATGGGGATTCCCTTGTATGTTATTTGTTTTTTTTTAAATATTTTTTCTTTGTGTTTAATTTTTAATAGCTTGATTAATATATGTTTTGGTGTGTCTATTCTTGGATTTATCCTGTATGGGACTCTCTGTACTTCCTGGACTTGATTAGCAATTCTCGTATCAGACAAAATAGACTTTAAAACAAAGACTATCACAAGAGACAAAGAAGGACACTACAGGGCTTCCCTGGTGGCACAGTGGTTGAGAGTACGCCTGCCAATGCAGGGGACACGGGTTCGTGCCCCAGTCCGGGAAGATCCCACATGCCACAGAGTGGCTAGGCCCGTGAGCCATGGCCGCTGAGCCTGCGCGTCCGGAGCCTGTGCCCCGCAACGGGAGAGGCCACAACAGCGAGAGGCCCGCATACCGCAAAAAAAACAAAAACAAAAGAAAAAAAAAAGAAGGACACTACATAATGATCAACATATCATTCCAAGAAGAAGATATAACAATTGTAAATATTTATGCACCCAACATAGGAGCACTTCAATACATAAGGCAAATACTAACAGCCATAAAAGGGGAAATAGACAGTAACACAATCATAGTAGGGGACTTTAACACCCCACTTTCACCAGTGGACAGAGCATCCAAAATGAAAATAAATAAGGAAACACAAGCTTTAAATGATACATTAAACAAGATGGACTTAATTGATATTTATAGGATATTCCATCCAGAAACAACAGAATACACTTTCTTCTCAAGTGCTCATGGAACATTCTCCAGGATAGATCATATCTTGGGTCACAAATCAAGCCTTGGTAAATTTAAGAAAATTGAAATCATATCAAGTATCTTTTCCGACTACAACACTGTGAGACTAGATATCAATTACAGGAAGAAATCTGTAAAAAATACAAATTCATGGAGGCTAAACAATACACTAGTTAATAACCAAGAGATCATTGAAGAAATCAAAGAGGAAATCAAAAAATACCTAGAAACAAATGACAGTGGAAACATGATGACCCAAAACCTATAGGATGCAGCAAAAGTAGTTCTATGAGGGAAGTTTATAGCAATACAATCCTACCTTAAGAGACAAGAAACATCTCAAATAAACAACCTAACCTTACACCTAAAACACTTAGAGAAAGAAGAACAAAAAACCCCCAAACTTAGCAGAAGGAAAGAACTCATAAAGATCAGATCAGAAATAAATGAAAAAGAAATGAAGGTAACGATAGCGAAGATCAGTAAAACCAAAAGCTGGTTCTTTGAGAACATAAACAAAATTGACAAACCATTAGCCAGACTCAACAAGAAAAAAAGGGAGAAGACTCAAATCAATAGAACTAGAAATGAAAAAGGAGAGGTAACAACTGACCCTGCAGAAATACAAAGGATCATGAGAGATTACTACAAGCAACTATATACCAATAAAATGGACAACCTGGAAAAAATGGACAAATTCTTAGAAATGCACAACCTGCCGAGACTGAACCAGGAAGAAATAGAAAATATGAACAGACCAATCACAAGCACTGAAATTGAAACTATGATTAAAAATCTTCCAACAAACAAAAGCCCAGGACCAGATGGCTTCACAGGCGAATTCTATCAAACATTTAGAGTAGAGCTAACACCTATGCTTCTCAAACTCTTCCAAAATGTAGCAGAGGGAGGAACACTCCCAAACTCTTCCAGGCCACCATCATCCTGATACCAAAACCAGACAAAGATGTCAGAAAGAAAGACACCTACAGGCCAATATCACTGATGAATATAGATGCAAAAATCCTCAAAATACTAGCAAACAGAATCCAACAGCACATTAAAAGGATCATACACCATGATCAAGTGGGGTTTATTCCAGGAATGCAAGGATTTTTCAATATACGCAAATCAATGTGATACACCATATTAACAAATTGAAGGAGAAAAACCATATGATCATCTGAATAGATGCGGAGGAAGGTTTTGACAAAATTCAACACCCATTTATGATAAAAACCCTCCAGAAAGTAGGCATAGAGGGAACTTGCCTCAACATAATAAAGGCCATAAATTACAAATCCACAGCCAACATCATCCTCAATGGTGAAAAACTGAAACCATTTCCACTACGATCGGGAACAAGACGAGGTTGCCCACTCTCACCGCTATTACTCAATATAGTTTTGGAAGTTTTAGCCACAACAATCAGAGAAGAAAAAGAAATAAAAGGAATCCAAATCGGAAAAGAAGAAGTAAAGCTGTCACTTTGCAGATGACATGATACTATACATAGAGAATCCTAAAAATGCCACCAGACAGCTACTAGAGCTAATCAATGAATTTGGTGAAGTAGCAGGATACAAAATTAATGCACAGAAATCTCTAGCATTCCTATACACTAATGCTGAAAAATCTGAAAGAGAAATTAAGGAAACACTCCCATTTACCTTTGCAACAAAATGAATAAAACATCTAGGAATAAACCTACCTAAGGAGACAAAAGACCTGTATGCAGAAAATTATAAGACACTGATGAAAGAAATTAAAGGTGATACAAATAGATGGAGAGATATCCCATGTTCTTGGATTGGAAGAATCAACATAGTGAAAATGACTCTACTGCCCAAAGCAATCTACAGATTCAATGCAATCCCTATCAAACTACCACTGACATTTTTCACAGAACTAGAACAAAAAATTTCACAATTTGAGATACAAAAGCCCCCGAATAGCCAAAGCAATCTTGAGAACGAAAAACGGAGCTGGAGGAATCAGGCTCCCTGACTTCAGACTATACTACAAAGCTACAGTAATCAAGACAGTATGTTACTGGCACAAAAACAAATGTACATCAGTGGAACAGGATAGAAATTCCAGAGATAAACCCACACACATATGGTCACCTTATCCTTGATAAAGGAGGCAAGAATATACAGTGGAGAAAAGACAGCCTCTTCAATAAGTGGTGCTGGGAGAACTAGACAGCTACATGTAAAAGAATGAAATTAGAACACTCCCTTACACCATACACAAAAATAAGCTCAAAATGGATTAAAGACCTAAATGTAAGGGCAGACACTATCAAACTCTTAGAGGAAAACATAGGCACAACACTCCATGATATAAATCACAGCAAGATCTTTTTTGATGCACCTCCTAGAGTAATGGAAATAAAAACAAAAATAAACAAATGGGACCTAATGAAACTTAAAAGCTTTTGCACAGCAAAGGAAAGCATAAACAAGATGAAAATACAACCCTCAGAATGGGAGAAAATATTTGCAAATGAAGCAACTGACAGAGGATTAATCTCCAAAATTTATAAGCACCTCATGCAGCTCAATATCAAGAAAAGAAACAACCCAATCCAAAAGTGGGCAGAAGACCTAAATAGACATTTCACCAAAGAACATATACAGATTACCAACAAACACATGAAAGAATGCTCAAAATCATTAATCATTAGTGAAATGCAAATCAGAACTACAATGTGATATCATCTCACACCAGTCAGAATGGCCATCATCAAAAAATCTATAAACAATAAATGCTGCAGAGGGTGTGGAGAAAGGGAACCCTCTTGTACTGTTGATGGGAGTGTAAATTGATACAGCCACTATGGAGAACAGTATGGAGGTTCCTTAAAAAACTAAAAATAGAACTCCCATACGACCCAGCAATCCCACTACTGGGCGTATACCCTGAGAAACCATAATTCAAAAAGAGTCATGTACCACAATGTTCATTGCAGCTCTATTTACAATAGCCCGGAGATGGAAACAACCTAAGTGCCCGTCGTCGGATGAATGGATAAAGAAGATGTGGCACATATATACAATGGAACATTACTCAGCCATAAAAAGAAATTAAATTGAGTTATCTTTAGTAAGGTGGGTGGTCCTAGAGTCTGTCATACAGAGTGAAGTAAGTCAGAAAGATAAAAACAAATACCATATGCCAGCACATATATATGGAATCTTAAAAAATAAAAATCATCATGAAGAACCTTAGGGCAAGACGGGATTAAAGACACAGACCTACTAGAGAATGGTTTTGAGGATACGGGGAGGGGGCAAGGGTAAGCTGGGACAAAGTGAGAGAGTGGCATGGACATACATACACTACCAAATGTAAAATAGATAGCTAGTGGGAAGCAGCCGCATAGCACAGGGAGATCAGCTCAGTGCTTTGTGACCACCTAGAGGGGTTGGAGGGAGGGAGACGCAAGAGGGAAGAGATATGGAGTTATATGTATATGTATATGTATAACCGATTCACTTTGTTATAAAGCAGAAACTAACACACCATTGTAAAGCAATTATACTCCAATAAAGATGTTAAAAAAAAAAAAGGCAAGGGGACTTCCCTGGTGGTGCAGTGGTCAAGAATCCACCTGCCAACGCACTGGACGTGGGTTTGAGCCCTAGTCTGGAAGATCCCACAGGCTGCAGAGCAACTAAGCCCGTGGGCCACAACTACTGCGCCTGCGCTGTAGAGCCCACAAGCCACAGCTGCTGAGCCCATGCACCTAGAACTTGTGCTCCGCAACAAGATTAGCCACCACAATGAGAAGCCCGAGCACCACAACAAAGAGTAGCCCCTGCTCGCAGCAACTAGAGAAAGCCCGCGTGCAGCAACGAAGACCTGATGCAGACAAAATTTAAAAATAATAAATAATAAATTTATTTTTAAAAATAAAAGCTTGTGGCAAAAGCATTCAAGAATTACTAGTTTTTTAACCTTTGAACCGTAATCCTTAAATGATTTGGACTTTGATTGATTTAGAATAGAATAAGAATATTTTAGAGCTGGAAGAGAACTTAAGAGGGTCGTATGGTCCAAAACTGCAACAATGTGTAGTTAAGGATATTTAATCCAGGTGCTTTGATTCACACAGCAAATTTTTGACTAATTTGGGACTTTCTCCTCAGTTTTTAACTCATTGAGAGTATTTTTTTAATATTCTCTACAAATGGCTCTTGTTTTACAACTTTTCAGGAATGTCAGTGTTTGATTTAGAAAAGTGGAGTTATTAACAAACCAAGTAGTTAAATCATGCACGTAATTCCAGAAGAAAGGTTTTTGCCATGGCAAACCACAGTGCGGATATTTTATGGGTTAAATGTTTAAAGTATTTTAAGAACAATGGCTCTTCCTACTTTCTTTTTTGCTGAACCTTTGTATAAGAAGAAATTTAGAAGATGCTTCTTGTATCCTTGGCTCTTTTCTTCCAGAGCCCTTTTAACTTTTACTTTAAGTCTTTGTTTTTTATTTTAGGATATTCCTTTCGGTTTCTACCGTATCCACATGGTCATATATAGTTCCTTTTTATCATCACAAAAGTTATTGAAGGTTATTTTGTTATCTTTACAAATTTGGCTTATTGGGAACTGGAGTTGAGACTGCAATACAGGACCCTTTATAAATTTTTTACCCACCAGATAAACTAAAAGTCCAGTTTGCCTACATTCATAATATGCACTTGAATTTTATATATCCATTCTTTTGATGCAAAAATATTGAAATGTTTATTAAAAAATGAAATCCCGACAGAGCAATGAGCATAACTTAATGTCCTAAATAAGTAGGATTTAACATACTAATCTGCTGGGGACATATTAAAAATGTGTAAGAAAGTGGAAAATTTCTAGATGATGAGCCAACTTATTGTATCATTGTTCATAATAGTCCCCCCAAAAGGAAACAACCTAAATGTCCCTCAGTAGGGGAATGGATAAAAGAAACTATGTTTCTTTCATTAATGGAATACTATCCAGCGGTTCA
>NW_006773157.1:443209-455492 GCF_000442215.2 Lipotes vexillifer | reverse complement strand
AAAAAATTTTTTTGAGGAGGAAAAAAAAAAGCCATAAAGGAGTATATTCAGCGCATCACCATTTATATAAAGTCATAAAGCATACAAAACATCTTTACGTACTTAAAGATGTGTATATTTACGTAGTAGAAATTTTTAAAATGCATGTGAATGAAATGCGCTAGCTTCAGGCTAGTAGTTAGAGGACAGAAAGTGATGGAAGGTGATGCCTCAATCTCTAGAGGACAGAAAGGGATGGAAGGTGAGGTTTTAGTTATATCTGTAATTTTTTTGTTTCTTTATAAATTAAAATATCGGAAGCAAATAAGGTCATTGTTAACATTTGTTAAAACTAGGGGGTGAGTAAATGGGTGTTATGGCAATCTCGTAATATTTTAAAAATGTATTTCTTAAAATAAGTATTTTCTTTACATATTTGTTCTCAGTGCTAAGTATCTGTCCTCACGTACTGGTCCATGCAGGCACTCTCCATCATGTATGCACAAACACATCCCCTCACATTCATTCCTATAACAAGTATTTATTAAGTATTTCTACATAATAGGCACTGTTTTGGGTGCTAGATACAGCAGTGGACAAAACAAAGCCCTTACCATCATGGAGCTTATGTTCTAGTGTTGGGAGGCAGATAATAAATTAGAGAATATACAATATGCCCAGTGGTGGTAAGTGCTATCTATGCATGGAAAAAAAACAAAAAAACAAAAACCAGATAGGGGCAGTAGGGAGGACTGGGGAGGGTAGAGGGAGACTTGTTATTGTATATAAGGTGATGAAAGGAAGGCTGTCTAATAAAGTGACGTTTGAGTTGAGGCCTGAAGGAGGTGAGGAAATGTGCTCTGTGAATGTATCTGTCACCACCTCATGTCAAGTGGTGACATCTCCTAAGTTACATATCCATTTCAGACTTCTTACCTTACCTCCATTTGACTCTATGCTTGGATGTCTAACAGATGTTTCAAACTTAAGATGTTTAAAACTCCTTTTCTTTGCCCCCAGATCTGCTTTACCCATAGTCTTCTTCATCTCATTTGTAGCTGGGACTAGGAATTTGAGACTCTTTGAAGAGTAGCTGTTATTTAAAGGCATGGTACTAAATAGATGAGATCATTTAGAGAAAGTAAAGAAAAGATCACATTTAATGATCAGGAAAAGAGAGGGGATGCTACAAGGGAGATTGAGGACTGGCCAGAGATTTGGTGGCGAGGGACCCAGGAGTGTGTGATGCCTCAAAAGCCAAGAAAGGAAAATGTTTCAGGAAGGGAGTCGTTAGTGGTATCAAAATCTGCTGAGAGGTTGAAAAAGATGAAGACTAGGAATCAACTGTTACATTTGGCATCATTAAAGTCGTTAAAGTGTTCTTTTAAAAAAATGATGGGATTAAAACCTGGTTTGGAATGGATTCATGAAAGAATAGGAAATAAGGAAATGGATATGGCAAATTACAACTCTTGAGTTTTGGTATAAAGAACTGGAGAAAAATCTGGCAATATCTGAAAGGTGTTGTGGAATCAAAAGAAGGGTCCACATACACGAGTAGGTATTTCTTTTTATCATTTCTGCCCAGAGTTTGGACTTAGAATAAAATCTAAATTTCTGTGGTTTACTTTTGTTTTAAAGGGTCGTTATCCTCATGTTATTGCTATCGCAAGGGGAAAATATGTTACATTTTACTTCTGAAAGAAAATTAGGCAATAACGCCAGTAAAATGCTGACAAAACAACCAAGTGAAAATAGAAAGAAATCTGTTACTACATCTTAGGAAATAGATACCGGAGAGATCAAAGAGATTCCATTTTATTAAGTTACTACCTTTTGCAATTTAATGATATTTCCTTTTTTTTTTAATTCAGTGGGGATCAGCAGTGTACTTATGTTATAAAAAATCGGTGGCAAAGACTAACACTATATCTTACAAAGCTGGTAAGTATAATTTTTCATGGAATACTTTATAAATGTATTATGGGGCCAATAAGATTAAAGAAAAAAAACAAAACCTGTCTTACGATGTGTTAGTGTCAGGACTGGGACTATAACCCATGTCTTTTGATTGTTTTGTCTTCATCCATACTTTATTGGATGCTTAATGGAATATTAATTT
This sequence comes from Lipotes vexillifer, assembly GCF_000442215.2. Taxonomy (NCBI): domain Eukaryota; kingdom Metazoa; phylum Chordata; class Mammalia; order Artiodactyla; family Lipotidae; genus Lipotes; species Lipotes vexillifer. Next base: position 453,391 of record NW_006773157.1, on the reverse strand, counting down.
TAAAAGAAGGCAAGGTTTTTAAAATATTAGGTTTAAGTAAATAACTAATAAGTAGATATCGTTCTCTTTAAGTCTTTAAATCAGTAGAAAATGTGGAAAAGTATTGTCCTTTTAAATTAATGTTTCCTTAATATTTATGTTAAATTTAATCAAATCTATAGTTCATATGTAATTATATTTCAAAATAATCTGAAATATTGTATACTAACTTGTAATTTTATAATGCATAGTTGAATTGCCAGAAACCTCAAAATATCAAATTATGTACAAGAGAGCAGATTCAACCTTTTAAAAAATAAATTTTTAAAGTTAGTGTCCTAGGCTCCTAACTTCTTGTACCTGTGATTTTCTGGGGTCCATAGTTCATTGCTATTTCTATAGTTACTTAAAGGCTATACCATTACTTCATGACTTGAGAAAGTAATGGAGAGTTAACTGTAAATCCTCATGGGATTAACTGGCTAGCTAGCATATAATTAGAGAATTTTAGAACTGCCTTGGACCTCTATATCTAGTTCATCTCACTTTATAGATGAGAAAACCAGAGACCTATAGGTACATGATTTGTCCGAAGTCAAACAGATATTAGTGTGGCAGACCAACCACTCATATTCTTAGTTTATCATTTTGTATTTAACATCATGTCTGGTGATGGTTTTCATTTGACTTTAAGGGTTCAAGGTCAGGGAACCTATTTTCTGTTTCTAGTCCCACAAAATCCAGGACAAGAGTCTTCTCCGAGAGTTTGTTAGGTAGAAGATACCTGGACTACTTCTAGACTAGTCTATTTAACATGAAATAATATGGCACTTGAAACTCTATTTTCATATAATCTGGGATTATTCAGAAGCTGGGGTTAAGCTGATACTATTTTAAAGACATTGTAAATATGTGACTTCTGTTTTTTTGTGTATTTTTCTTGTATTTGTCCTAGAAGTTTCATATATAGTCCTGTAGAATATCTATTTTAATGTGTCAAAAAAACCCTAAGGGAAAGTTATTGAAAGCTAGTGAAGTGGATGTATACATTTGAACATTTCAAAAAAAAAATAGTACGTTCATATGCTTTAAGGCAGTGTGACCACAAAATGAATTTTTAGGAGTGTGTTTATATTTGTGTATGTTTCTTTAGAATAATCTTTTCTTGTTTACCTTACTAGCCTTTGTGGATGAAACTTGATAAATATTATGTAGTTTATGAATAGTTTGAGGATTAAAATCTATATGAATCCTACTAAAGTATTCAGAGTTACTTGGTGAACATATATGTAATGTTTTGGTCTTCCAAAAGTGTTAAATAATGAAACATTTTAGCATCATTCAAATTATGAGTGCCCAAATTCAAGACATGATGAGCTTATATTTATTATTGTTTTTATAGGTCTAATTTGTAGATACCCTCAAGAAGATTATGAGTCATTCTCACTCCCAGAATCTGTTCCCCTATTTTGTTTACCAATGGGTGCAACTATTGAACGTTGGCCACCAAATAGCAAATACCCTCTCCCTGTATTTTCTACATTTGTGTTAACTGGAGCCTCAGCTGAAAAGGTACTATATGTTTAACAAATGATATCTGCAAATTTCTTGTACATTTTCAAGTCTTAAGTTTTATATGCAGGAACAATAGAAAAAATAACTGGTTAAATTGAATCTATTACGCGCACCTTTTTCACTTTGTTAAAATAACTATATCCAGAGACATAGGAAAAGAGAATTTCATTCTGTCCCATATACCCAAGTGCTTTTTTTGTGAATATAGTGAAAGATTTTTTTTCATCATCAAATGGTGATCCTTCATTGCTTCATTTTCTGTGTTATAAAAACTTTAGTACTAAAAACATTATTAAATATGCAGTGTTATTTAGAATCATAAACTGTTATATTGTTGGAATGGACTTTGGAAATCATCTAGTCTAACATCTTCATTTTATATATTGGGAAATTGAGGTCTAGAGAAATTCAGTGAATTGTCTGAAGTTGGAATTTGTATTTCCTTATCTAAAATTATGTCCCACTCTCTATTAAATAATTATTTTCAATAACTTTCTTATAGAGAATATTGATACAGTTGCTTTTACTCTTTATAAAACAAATGCAATTTAATTAAAACACCTTTTTTTCCCCAGTAATGAGACATGAGAGTTGTGCTGTGTAGTTTTGTTGTTGTTGTTGTCGATGTTTTAACGTACTTCAAGAAAGCAAGAGTGATATCTCTTCACCACTGGGTTTCTGGTACCTGGCACCTTGCTTGGCTCATAGGCACATAATGGCTCCTAATAGCTCATCCACTAAATATTTAACTAATGATGTGATTGGAATAAATGATATAAGGCATATTTATCAAATATATTACTTGTTTTCCAGGTCTATGGTGCTGCTATTCAGTTTTATGAACCATACTCCGAAGAGAATCTCACAGAAAAACAGAGATTTCTTTTGGGTTTAGCATCATCAGCAGATGAGAAGTCTGATAGTTCCAAGACAATTCACACTAGTAAATGCATCTGTCTTCTCTCTCACTGGCCTTTTTTTGATGCATTCAGGAAGTTTCTGACTTTTCTATATCGTTATTCCATCTCTGGACCTCATGTCCTTCCAATTGAGAAGTAAGTTAGAAGCCTTTTTCGTTCAAAATTTGGCAGCTCTTTCCATTATGTGTGGTGTATTTGTACTGGTAATTGAGTAATTTTTATTTGGAAGCTAGATTTTTCAAGAGCAAAGAAGTTTGGTTGATTCAGTTCTCTATTATACCTACAGTTTTGTTATTTTAAATAATTTTATCTCTAACAAAATGAAATAAATGTTTCATCTTTTCGATACTCTTGTGAAGTTTGGAGATCCTAATTAGCGTTTTTTTTTTTTACAGGTTTTGTTAATTCTTATTTTACATGTAATTTGGGTTTATATGAACCTTTAAAATATTCCTTACTATTTTTAGATATGAATTTAAAGGAAAAATAAGATAAACGTATTTTATATTCTTTTTAAAATTTTTGTGATTTACTTTAAGATCACTAAAACTGAGTAATCTTTAATGTAGTAAGGTTTGACACAAATGAGACCTAAACATCACCACTGTCTATTTGACTGTTGTTTATTTTATATCATCTATCACTTAAGCTCTTTTGTGTTCTTAGGCAGAATTCTGTGATTCTAATGACAGTTGAAAGTGATAGAATTATTATAAGAACATTCAGTGTAAAATATTACTTTATAATTTTTCCTTGCAGTTTTCTGCCTGCATCTCAGTATTCTAATCCACCAGTTCTCAAATTTTTTGGTCTCAGGACCACTTTATACTCTTAAAAATGAAGACTCCCCCACAAAGAGCTTTTTTTAATGTGTTATATCTATTAATATTTACTACATTAGAAATTAAAACAGAGAACTTCAAAAATATTTATTAATTTATTTTAAAAAATGATAAACCCATTACATGTTATCATAAATATCTTTTTTTTTTAAATAACCATTTCCTAAAACAAAAAAATTAGGAAGAAGAGTGACATTGTTTTACATTTTTTGCAAATCTCTAATGTCTGGCTTAATTGAACATAACTAGGTTCTCATTTTATCTTATTTTAATTTTTTTTTGGCCATGCGGCATGCAGGATCTTAGTTCCCCAGCCAGGCATGGAACCCATGCCCCCTGTATTGGGAGCACGGAGTCTTAACCACTGGACTGCCAGGGAAGTCCCATAGGTTCTCATATATGCTTGTGCTTTCAGTCTGTTGCAATATGTTGTTTTGGTTGACGTAATGAAAAAAACATGGCCTCACACAAATATGTATGTGGAAAAGGGAGGGCATTTGATTAGTCTTTTCAGAAAATTGTGGATTTTCTTTTTTGACAGTGCACCAAAACTTGACAAGTATAGTTTGTTATAGGCTACTGTCAATGTGGAATCTGAAACTTTAGTGATGAACTTTCTCTGTTACAGCAAAATCTTTTGGTCTATCTCTTTGAGTGGAACTTTTATACATGTGTGATTTTGTAGCATCATACATTCGTCATTTGGAAAATACTGGTTCACTGAGTTAACATAGATACATCTTGCTATCAAAATTTAAAAATCAGATTTGTGAATATAACCACCTACATCAGAAAACTTTTTGAGTATTGAGAAATTGTCAAGTTTATGGTAGCAAGATTCTAATTTTCACTTGAAAGCTTGAATTTATTTACTTATTTGTTTGTTTGTTCCTCCTTTGGGGTTAACTGAGAAAAAGGTTTTAGTATTCCATTTTGATTTCTCCCTTGGCTTTTTAAAAACAGCTTTATTGAAGTATAATTCACATATCACACAGTTCACCCATTTAAATTAGTATACAATTCAATGTTTTTTTAAAACATGCATTCACAGGGTGTACAACCATTACCAAAATCTAATTTTAGAACATTTTCATCCCCTAAGAGAAACCCCATACCCATTAGGTGTCCTGCCCCATTCCCCGCTCATCCACTCAGCTCTAAGCAACTTACGTGGTCTTCTTTGACTGGATCCTTTCATCTTTTTGTAATGTTTCCAAGGTTCATCCATACTGTAGCATGTGACAGTACTACATTTCTTTTTATTGGAAAGCTTGAATTTAATTATTGGCAACAAGTACTGTTAAGTTATTTTTCTTGAAGCAGTAGCCTCACTTTGTTCATTTTAATGTAGAAAATATCTACTGAATACCCACATTGGGTAACGTTAATATGTCTTTTGTTCTTTCAAGGAAAAATGGCATTCTGTGGAAACACAGCAAAACAAAAACAGCTAATTCACTCACAACTCAGTCACACAAGTGCTCTTCCTCAAGACAAACATCATACTCCTGTATGCAGCAGAAGTGCTTTATGCATTCTTCCCCTTTCGTCACACAGATTATTTATAAGTATATACTGCAGAGTCAAAATTTAATAAAATTAATAGTATTTACTGCTTCATCTGAGACATTCTTAAGTGAAACTGAATACAACAGCTACAGTTCAGTGCCACTCCCTTGATTCATAGTAAGGGGCAGCAGTTTTATCCACAATGCTTTTGCACCATCAGTGCAAATATCAACACAGTGAAAATGGCAAATGGTGTCTTTAAAAGTAGCTTTGACCTTGCAGATTATCCCCGAATGGGTCCTGGGGATCTTTAGGTATTCATGGATCACACTTTGTTTTCTGCTATTCTAACTACTTCACATAATGCAAGCAGATATGTGTCCTCTGGAACTCATTCCCCTTATCTTTTTGTTCTTAGATTGTGAGTATCTTAATAGTAGAAACTGGTAGTATATGGCTTTTTAAAAAATAATTCCCAACATGTCTGGCAGTATCTTATATATAGCAGGCAGTCAAAACATGTTTGTAAAAAATTAATAATTTTCTCTTCTGATGTTTTGTATCCAGTTGAAATTATCTCAGTTCTGAAACCAAGATGATTTGGAAATAGTTTAAAAGTAATAGAGAAATAAAATAACTCATTCCTTAAAAAAGGATTGTTCACTATTGTTGCCTTTTTTCTTTTCCATGGTGTTCAAAACAAAACCCATCAATCTAGCTTTTTATCTGTTCTCTTCTGGGGAAAAAACCCATAAAATTAGTAATAGAATTTTTAACCTATTGTTAATAGAAAGTATATTGTTAATGTTTTAGAAACAGTTAAACTCTTTCATTTTTCTCTAGTACTCAGTGGTTGCTTCATTTTTAAAATATGAGCAATTGACTAAAAAGTATATGCAAGAATTAGTTTCTTTGGTAATGTCCACATCTCTGATACGTTGTTTGTTATCTTCTTAGGGAGAGGGAGAAGTTACAGTGACTTTTCAGACATTAATAGCACAAACGTTATTGAATGTGAGAAAGTATTAATATGAAAAGTTTGTGGGTGGGTTTAGATAGAAGCAACTTTCCTGGGACAAATGATTTTTGGTTGTTGTTTGTTCACTTGCTTTTGTAGTCGCAGGGATTTCCAAATTATAGGTACACAGAGCTTTTGACTCAACCTGGACTTGTGGTGACATGTTGACCTTTATTAGCATATGGTATTCACTTTGGAATGAATCAGGTGTTTGTTTGTTTGTTTTTAAGGCATATTTCTCATTTTATGCATAAAGTTCCTTTTCCATCTCCTCAGAGACCACGGATTTTAGTTCAGGTAAGATTTTCACGATGTAAGTGCTTAGTTAAATAATTATTGACTCTGTCAAAATGTACCATAAGAATAACAATTTTATATGGGTAAAAAAATCAAATGAAATCAAAAGAGAACCAGATACTGTTTTACGTTGGAGTTTGGACCCTTATGGTTTTATTAACTGCCTCCCAGACAGACATCTAATGTTTCCTCTTAGATGAAGCGTTGCAGAGTTAAAGAAGTAGACAGCAGTAGATGTTTTGAACACGTGAAAAGGCACTGCTTTCCCTAAATTTATTCTTGGTATTTGAACATTTGTGCCTTTGGCACTTATTCCCTAAGTTAAATGTATTAGAAGAGATAAAAGAAAAAGCTGTGTGTTTTCATATATTGCAGGAAGAATTGCTCATATCTTTGTGAGAGGAGGAAGTTTAAAGTGAACATAAATTATTTTCCCCATCTCTTTTCCCTGTTGACTTTATGTTTAGTCTTCTGTTTACATTTCTTTTTTGTCTATGCTCTTTATATGTAAGTTGTCTTTTGAATCTATTTAATCACGATTTTTGAAGTGATTTTGAGAAACTATTTCATGTATTATCACTATATGTGCCTTGTATTTATCACAGCCCTTAATGGAGTATCATTCAAAATTAGAAATCATTTATAAATAGATATTTGCAAATTTGTATAAATCTGCATAAAATTTTAAATGTAGATTAAATTAATTGCATTAATATATTGATACAGATTAAATGTCTAGAAAAATATCATTTTGATAAGCTTTATAAGTAGTCTGCATATCTACATATCATCCCAAGTTACTTCTTGTTATTTAGTGCTAGAATACATATAGCACACTCAGTTTGAATACACATAAAAGATATGTTTTATAGCAGAAGTTCGCAAGTTTTTATGTTGAGGCCGAAACAGTGTTTCAGTCTTTACAGTAAAGGCCATACTGTCTCTCTGGAAACTACGCAGCTCTGCTTTCATTGCACAAAAGCACCTATAGGTAACACGTAAACAAATGTGCATGGCTTAGTTTTAATAAGACTTATTTATAAAAGCAGGTGGACTGTGGATTTGCCTTGAGGCCATAGGTTTGCTAACTCTGGTTTTACTGTATTAAATGAATAATTTAGTCTTTCGATACAGATTTGTTAAATGGCATCAGGGAAATGTTGAGAAATAGAAGAAAAGAGATAGGATTCAGAGTAAGAAGAGTTAGTAGTTAGAAGAGGTCAGTCATCAGGACATATTTTTCAGGATCTTAGTGATATAGATGGTTCCTATACTGGTGAATGGGGATATTGAAACTTTATGGGCATCGTCTATATATATATGTTTTTTTCTGGAAGGTGGTGTTTTAAAGTTCATCTTTATATTTCAAATACTTTATTTTAAATCTATTTTCAGTTATCACCACATGATAATCTGATTCTCAGTCAGCCTGTTTCTTCACCTCTTCCGCTAAGGCAAGTAAAACTTCATTTGTGTTTCTCTAAATGTAGTGTGAGCTAAAGTAACATTCAAGTATTTTCTCTCTTTCCTGGGGAAAATTGCAAGTGTCGATGGAAATACTTCTCATTTAATTGTTTCTTACCTAAATTTCTTTCACTTAACAGTGAGATTAAACGTCTTAAAGAACACAGAAAAACTTTTACAATAGTGTTTGGTATTTTGTGTATCCATTTATTATGATTAAGTACATACAACTACATAAATACGTATCTATGTCTGTAGATTATGAAAACAATTTTTTTTAGCTTTAAATATCCTTTGAAGAACATTCAAATGCAATTAATTTTAAATTTAACCCCCAAATAAAAAGTTATTTGGAATAGAATAATGTATTTCATCACCTTGAAAGTTCAGAGAGGGCTTCCCTGGTGGCGCAGTGGTTGAGAATCTGCCTGCTAATGCAGGGGACACAGGTTCGAGCCCTGGCTTGGGAGGATCCCACATGCCGCGGAGCAACTAGGCCCGTGAGCCACAACTACTGAGCCTGCGCGTCTGGAGCCTGTGCTACGCAACAGGAGAGGCCGTGATAGTGAGAGGCCCGTGCACCGCAATGAAGAGTGGCCCCCACTCACCACAACTAGAGAAAGCCCTCGCACAGAAACGAAGACCCAACACAGCAAAAATAAATAAATTAATTAATAAACTCCTACCCCCAACATCTTCTTTAAAAAAAAAAGTTCAGAGAGATTATGAAATATGTTTTTTCTTAAGTATCATTTCTTGAAATTTAATAAGCTGTGTAATTTTTCTAGCAGGGAAATAGTTACAATATAATTAAGTTATTTTGTAGCACATACCTAAGGGAGACCAGCTGCCATCTTTGACATTAATTTTGTAAGAATTGCAGATTATTTCATCACCAGGTCTTGGCCCAGAGTGACCAGTGTTTTCTTAACCTTTGAGCTGAGAATAAATTAGAAATACTGACTGAGACTACTTTAAAACAATTCTACATTACGCAAGAGCCTTTTTTTATTTTTTGGTGATGGCTTTATTGATATATAATTCACATACCATACAATTCACCCAGTTAAATTGTACAATTCAATGATTACATTCACAGAGTTCTGCAACTATCACTATAATCAATTTTAGAACATTTTCATAGCTCAAAAAAAACCCTGTACCCTTTAGCAGTTACCCTCCCTTACCCCTCCCATCCCTATATATACAAACACACACACGCCCCCTTCCCAGCCCCCATCCCTATACACACACACACACACACACACACACACGCGCGCGCGCGCGCGCGCACACACACACACACACACACGCCCCCTTTCCAGCCCTAGGCAACTGCTGATCTGCTTCTTTCGCTTCAGATTTGCCTGTCCTGGACATTTCATATAAATGGAATCATATAAAATGTGGCCTTTTGTGTTTGGCTTCTTTCACTTAGCATGTTTCCAATGTTTATCCACGTTATAGCATGTATCAGTTCTTCATTCCTTTTTATTTCCAACAAATATTTCAGTGTACGGATATACCACATTTTATTTATCCATTTATCAGTTGACAGACATTTGCATTGTTTCTACTTTTGGGCTACTATAAATAATGCTGCTATGAACATGCACAAGATTTTTGTGGGCATATGTGTTTATTTCTCCAAGAGACTTTATTAGTTTTGGTTTACTTTTAAAAAGTTAATTTAGTGAAGCCAGTTATTTAACATTATGAAGATGAAATACTGGTTAGCTTACTGAATCATTTACTTTTAAAAAAAAATTTTTTTTTTAATTTATTTTTTTATTTTTGGCTGCGTTCAGTCTTTGTTGCTGTGCGTGGGCTTTTCTCTAGTTGCGGCGGGTGAGGGCTACTCTTCATTGCGGTGCGTGGGCTTCTCATTGGATGGCTTCTTTTGTTGCAGAGCACAGGCTCTAGGCGAGCAGGCTTCAGTAGTTGTGGCACTCAGGCTCAGTAGTTGTGGCTTGTGGGCTCTAGCACGCAGTCTCAGTAGTTGTGGCACACGGGCTTAGTTGCTCCGCAGCATGTGGGATCTTCCCGGAGCAGGGCCTGAACCCGTGTCCCCTGCATTGGCAGGCAGATTCTTAACCACTGTGCCACCAGGGAAGCCCAGAATCATTTACTTTGTTAATGCAGTATTTTGTTACCATGTACAATGTCTAAGTTTTGATTATTTATTTGCTTTGTATGTGTGTAACATCACTTAGTAGCTCTTAATTAATATTATCGTTACAATAGTAAAGACAATCTAGCCATTTGTAAATCCAAATTTTGAGATGTGTATTTACCTTAAGGAAGTTGGGCCTGTAAGTCACGTACGTTTTCTGATAATTATAGAGGAAGATGAGCCATGTTAAAAAAAAAAACAAACTTGCATTAAACGATTTGCTTTCAACCAAAGCACCCCTCTTATACATTGAATTCTTTATTTGAACATTATCTACATGGCAGATCTTTTTATATAAAATGAAGCAGATGACTTTTCATTTTCCATATTTAATACAACGCAGAAGAATCGAATGATTTCAGAACCTCATAAAACTTCATTATTTTCATAGTGTGTTTCTGATGC
>NW_006773157.1:418048-443199 GCF_000442215.2 Lipotes vexillifer | reverse complement strand
GTTTTCCCTACATAAGAGCAACAGTCATGTTTAAAGTTAAATATGTAATATGAACTATAATCCTACCCTAATCATGAACTTTTAAAAATTATTTTGGATAATGAGGTGTTTGATCTCTGTTTTCTTTAATTATATATTTTTGTTTGGATTTATAGTGGTGGCAAGTTTTCAACACTACTTCAGAATTTAGGCCCTGAAAATGCTGTGACACTACTGGTGTTTGCAGTAACAGAACATAAGATTCTTATTCATTCCTTACGGCCTTCAGTGCTTACTAGTGTGACAGAAGCATTAGTGTCTGTGAGTATTTCTTATTGGCAATCAGTTTCATTTTAAACCTAATTATTCTTATAATTTAAAGCTGTTTTAATGCTTAACTAAAATTGAGAGTGTAATGCATTTCAATTTTCTGGCCATTAACACTAGTTGTAATTATTTAACAAGCATTATACTACTTTTGGTATAAATATTTAAAAGACAGTTTTTTGTGTGTGCTGATGAATTATGCTTCAATGTCAAACAGCTAAATATTCTCTTATCTTTTATTTATCCAAGATGATTTTCCCTTTCCACTGGCCATGCCCCTATGTTCCTCTCTGCCCACTGGCTTTAGCAGATGTCTTAAGTGCACCATGTCCGTTCATAGTAGGAATTGATTCAAGATACTTTGATCTCTATGACCCTCCACCAGATGTCAGTTGTGTTGACCTAGATACCAACACAATTTCTCAGTAAGTTCGTTTTAATGATTCTACTTCCAGTAATTTACAACTTTGTAGTGTATGTATGTAAATGTATATTTTGTGAATGATAACTAGAATTCTTTTGAGCTATGTTGTTTTTATATTTGGGGTTTTTACCATCTTTGAATCAGTTCTTACTATACTTTGATGGGATAAGTTTAGTGTATTAGAGAAGGTTTTAATCCTCAGCTCTTTCAATATTTGAGAAGTATTATAATCTTACGCTTACTTAGAAATTTAAGTAAGAAATGTAAGGATTTTATAATTTTCTCTCTCTATTGGAATAATATTTAAGTTGTAGCTAAGCTACTGGAACTGTATACTTAGAGCTTTTCTATAATTCAGTGTTTTCTCTTGTATTGTTTATTTTCAGTTTAATCATACTTAAGCTCTTCAGGGAAGAGGAAATTGATGCAATACCATGCTTGCATCCACAGGATATACTTAAAATAACTGCAAGTTACCCTATTAGTAAAGCCCAAAAGCTAGTATACCTTTTACAATTTGAGTACGTATTTGTGAGATAGGTTTTTCTCCATTTTTAAATAAGCATGTTTCATAGTAAAGCCTTTTGATTTAATTCTGAAATCTTACGTTAATTCTAGTATTGTTATATGTCAAAACCTCAACTGCCTAAGCCATTAGAAAAGTTTAGCAAAAAATAATTTTTGTTTATAAGGCATGTATGCTTTCAAAAGCCTAACCAAGAATATATGGGATGTACTTTGTGCATTAAAGCCATTTTATATATGGGATAAATAGCGTCAAAGATTCTTTACCATGAACATTTCATACTTTACCAGAAATATTTAATTCTTCAAATATTAAATTAGTATCTTTATTTTTGGCCAGTTGTTAATGTTACATGACATAATGTTTTTAAAAATTGAAATTCAGGGTGGTAAATAAGTATATACATTTTCTCTCTTTTTATACTTTTATACTTTTCCTCAATTTGTTAAAAGAATTTTTTTCTTATTATTTTAACTTTGTTTTGATCACTAATGAGTTAAAGAATCAAAGAAACATGACTTGTTTGCACTCAACAGTGGTCTTCCTTCTTGGTTTTATCACCTTTCCAAACCTATGGAAAGACTAAACTAGTGAATTAATAGCTTTCTACTTTCCTTCATCCTGAATTTCTGGAGCCTCAACCTAAAATTTGAAAGAAAAATCTGAGTATGAAATTTGTGGTTTCCTTTTCCCTTCTCTGACTCATAAATACATATAATAAGGAATATATTATGAATGTCAAGAAATTTCTGAAGAAAGGGAAATTAATATCTGATACGTACTAGGCATAAAGCTGTATGCATAGCCTAAGGTATCTCATATTATTCTCTGTATTTTGTGAGGTAGTTTTTACTGTCTGACAGACAGATAAGTAGTAGTTTTTACAGTCTGACAGACAGATAAGAAAACCAAAGCTTAGATTTTTAAGTAATTTATAAAAAGGCACATAATACTGCCAGAACTGATTTTGAAACTATCGTTGTCTGACTCTATAACTATTACTTCTGCCACTAATTACTGGCTTACTACTTATGCAATAGTAATCCTATAAATGGAACTCACTATGAATAAAAATGCAGAAGTCTGTCATAGATCCAAACTCAGGTACTAGATAAAATTCCTTTTTTTTTTTTAATATATTTATTTTTGTCTGCGTTGGGTCTTCGTTTCTGCGCGCAGGCATTCTCTAGTTGCAGCAAGCAGGGGCCACTCTTTGTTGCGGTGCACGGGCTTCTCATTGCAGTGGCTTCTCTTGTTGCGGAGCACGGGCTCTAGGTGCTTGGGCTCAGTAGTTGTGGCACGTGGGCTCAGTAGTTGTGGCTCACGGGCTCTAGAGCGCAGGCTCAGTAGTCGTGGCACATGGGTTTAGTTGTTCCACGGCAGGTAGGATCTTCCCGGACCAGGGTTCGAACACTTGTCCCCTGCATAGGCAGGTGGATTCTTAACCACTGTGCCACCAGGGAAGTCCCTCGATAAAACTCTTCTCCCGAGCCAAGTTTTACAGTGATGATATCAAGGACAAGAGGAGGAAATTATGTGAGTAAATAATAGTAATTTGATGAAATGATACCAAAATACTGTTCATTCACTTATGCTACAGACATCTCTTGAGTGCCTTTTTGTTTTTTTTGTTTTTTTCCCTAGGCACTGGGAATAAAAAGACAAACAGATACACTCCTTTCTCTTAAGTTGCTAATCTAGTTAGCAAGGCAGGCACACACACAGTGAATGCCAAGGCACAGTAGGAGTGCTGTGTTTTAAAGTTTTAGCAAGAAAATAATGTCAAAAGTGTTTTTACGTTGTGTTCTCACTTTAATACAGGGTTCCATAGTCCTGGTCACATTATAGATGAAATAAAATCTCACAGCAGGACATCTGCAGTTTGACCCTGCCCTATCTGTATTTTATTATCATTGTGGAAAGATAGGGTAGATTCCAAGACAGTTCTTCTTTGTCAGCTTAAGCTTTCCCATCCACTCTTTTCTTTCAAAGTAATATTCGCCCTTTTTGTTCTGTGGGAAGTTTAGAGAACATTAAAAAAAAAAGTTCCATTTCACAATTCCATTTCACACCAGTGCTATGATGTTCTCTTTGGTGGTTAGAACATAAGTGATTTACTTTTCTTCTCCTTTTTCTCTGCATTTTCCAAGTTTCCTAAAATGAGTATTTATTGCTTTTGAAATAGAAAAAAGATTTAATAAATAGAGAGTGAAATCAACAAAGCTATAGTTAAGTCCAAAAGCTTTATCATGTTTTATCACCATGCTCTTTTCTTCTCCTACTCCATATATAGTTTAAAGATTATGGGCTTCCCTGGTGGCGCAGTGGTTAAGAATCTGCCTGCCAATGCAGGGGACAAGGGTTCAAGCCTGGTCCAGGAAGATCCTACATGCCGTGGAGCAACTAAACCCATGTGCCACGACTACTGAGGCTGCACTCTAGAGCCCGCAAGCCACAACTACTGAGCCCACGTGCCTCAACTTCTGAAGCCCGTGTGCCTAGAGCCCGTGCTCCGCAACAAGAGAAGCCATCGTGGTGAGAGGCCCGCGCACCGCCACAAAGAGTGGCCCCCACTTGCCACAACTAGAGAAAGCCCACACACAGCAACAAAGACCCAACACAGCCAAAAATAAAAATAAATAAAATAAATTTTTTTTAAAAAAGGATTAACTGTGTTGTAAAGGTTGTATAAAGGAAATTATAGGAGTTCATCTAGAAACAAAGATATCACTGTCAAGCTGATGTCCTCTTTTATAGTTATAAAAGTATTTTGGAGTGTTATACTTTATTCAAATAATCTAATATTTTTAAAATTAATTTATTTTTTATTTATTATTTTTGGCTGTGTTGGGTCTTCATTGCTGCACGTGGGCTTTCTCTAGTTGCAGCGAGCGGGGGCTACTCTTCGTTGCAGTGTGTGGGCTTCTCATTGCAGTGGCTTTTCTTGTTGTGAAGCACGGGTTCTAGGCACGCGGGCTTCAGTAGTTGTGACGTGCGGGCTTCAGTAGTTGTGACATGCGGGCTTCAGTAGTTGTGGCACATGGGCTTAGTTGCTCCGCGGCATGTGGGATCTTACAGGACCAGGGCTCAAACCCGTGTCCCCTGCATTGGCAGGCGGATTCTTAACCACTGTGCCATGAGGGAAGCCCAAATAATCTAATATTATAGATTATTTATTTTCTGAAAGAAACAAAGCTAAATTTTACTTATATTTTTAGGAAACTAAATATTTGGATATACTGAAGTATTTTGATAAGCTTTATGGATCATAAGTTCATTGAAAGTTTTCTACAGTGCTTTGTCTTAGAGTATATAAGAAAAAATCCCCTAATAGTAGGATTTTCCCAATATTTAGGTGTCTAAAGACTCTTAGATGAGATTAAGAGTAATGACCACAACATTAAGTTTTGTAGTGATTTGCATGATTCCAAAGCAAGTGGAATTGACTCAATATAAACATGAATGTAAAGTTTTGAGCTATATTTAATACAGGGTTCTACTCTCATATAAATTAATTTTTAAGTATTAAACACTCCAATTTACCTCTGTAGTATTTTTCTTCTGTTAAGTAGAATATTTTGTATATTTTATTTTTGTTCAATGTGTTTTCTCTTTTCCCCTTTTTATAAATAACAGATATATACCCACCCCTGCCCCACCGCAAGTTAATCTGACAAATATATTATTGTTGTCATTTAATCTCAGAACTGGTGATAAGAAAAATGTAGCCTGGAAGGTACTTCCAAAGAAACCATGTAAAAATCTGATGAACACACTGAATAATTTGCACCAGCAGTTGGCAAAATGTAAGTGTATAATTTATTTAAAGGAAGTAATTTAATCTGAAGAAAGGACTCCAGCAACTTTGCCTTACTTGTAAAAGGATGGTGTTTACCTAAAGGAAAGTGGTTTTACAATCTTAAAGGCAAATGAGCATTAAAGCAAAATTTTTTAGAAGCTGAATGGGAGATTTACAAAGTTTATATTTTACATCATAATAAAAAAGAGATTCAAAAAGAGATTAAGGTGATTATTTTCAAATACTATGGAAAAATACTGGTTTCTACTTGTATATTTTCTTTATACATAGAATAGAAAGTTAGTTTTGAAAATCTAAGACAGATGGTTTAAATTACATTAGAAAATGCTGATGATTCTTGTGGGTTGAGAGCAAGGTCATGTGCTTTTCACCTTCAGTAGATCTTAATGCTGTGCTTACCTGAAATAATTTGAAAATAGAAGCTTGCCAAAAGCATTCGGAAATTAATTAAAGTGAAAATTGATTAGGATATGGAGAATTTCAGTTCAAAGCTTACAATAAGAGTATCTTGATAGTGATCCAGAATTACCAGTAAGAGGAGTTAAGCCTTCATTTAAATAATCCTCTTGGTATTTTATACCAACAGTCCATTCAGGGTTCATAATTTAATGCTTATTGTATAAAAAATGGTCAGTAATGGTGCAGCAATATTTGAGGTTCTCATTTATGTATTAGGTGAAATATAAAAATGGGAGGTTGCCTACATCCTTGAGGATTCAAGGATGCCTATAGAATAGTTGGAAAGAGACATGGAAAAAGACAGTGTTTTCAAAGTAAACCTTAATAACAAGTAGATAATTTGAAAGTGGCTCATAAGTATTGGGATATGAAAAAATGACATCAAATGGAACAAATTTTATACTATGGAACAAATAAATTATGTATGGAATTTTATTTAAGCTACTTAGTTAATTGCTTTCTAAAAATTCATGTGCTTCTTTTGAATAGCTGAGAAGTCCAGCAGCTTTTGTAGCAATATTTAAGTATTATTAAAATAAGTGAAATAACCCATCTAGCTGTACTGAAGGGCAGAATCTTACAGCTTAAAATTACAGGTTTAAACAATACTGATATTTTTATTCAGGATTATATATCACTTTACAGCTTCAGAGCACTTTCACATACATTCTTTTGTCTTTACAACTGTGAAGATACTAAGTTTGAGGAAGGTAGCTTGTCAGAGATCATACAGTTAATAAGGATGAAGCTAGGATTAAAACCTAGGCCTTCCATTCCAGTGCCCACGTACTTTTACTTTTTTAAACAATAAGAACTCCAAAAAAACCTCCCTAAGATGATTTATTGTTCCTCATATTTTAAGAAGTTTTAAAATTTTGAGGCAATCACAAACTTTGTTTCTGTGACCTTTTGAGAATAGATGTCCCCATCATCTCCAAATGAAGTGTATTTCCTACCAATAAGTACATTCTGTATCACTACAGTATGCTATAACCATGAAAATCAGGAAGTTAACATTGAACATTACCACCAATGTAATGCTCAGACCAAATTCAAGTTTTGCTAGGGTTATATATTAAGGAGTTATGTAAACAAAGGGTTGAAGTAGCTTGAGCCCTTTTGAAAACACAGCACATTTATTATTTTTCTTTCAATTTTATTGAGATATAATTGACATACAGGATTGTACAAGTTTAAGGTACGCAGCATAATGACTTGAATTACATATGCAATTGATTTATAATTGATACCATTATGAACATTAATTTTGACAGTTTTGGGGAAAACATTAACACTGTATTTCTTCACAGTGCAGCAGAGACCAAGAGATGATGGACTAATGGACTTAGCAATGAATGATTATGATTTTAATTCTGGAAAGAGGTTGCACATGATAGATTTGGAAATCCAGGAGGCATTTTTGTGTTTCATGGCCTCTATTTTAAAAGGTTATAGATCATACTTAAGACCAATAACACAAGCCCCATCTGAGACAGCCACAGATGCAGCCTCTCTTTTTGCCCTACAAGGTGAGTGATTGCATAGTACTACAGCTTTCATATTATTGAGCTTAACCTTGTGATGATAGCTTTCTGGATTAGTAGATCATATTTATCAAAATATACTTATCTATTTCGGGAGTATGTGAGTATCAACTCAGTTGATAATCCATTTCCATCGGACTGGTTATTTCTCAGGCACATTAGATATAATTCCATTAGCAAAATATGCAGAAGAGACTATTTGAAAAGTACAGAGCTTCCTAACCATGTACCACTGCACTCTGTTGTGTCACAGATGTGTTAAGATATTGATGTTTTTAGCTTTCCAGGCAGCCCGGTGGTGTTGGGCAAGCAGAGGAGCCCCTGGGTTGGGGGATTTGAAAGATCTGTTTTCAATTTCCTTTCCTATTGCTATCTTTGTCAGGTTACTTCCCCTTCAGGGGTCTTAGTTTCTTTTTCTGCAAAATAGTAGGGTGTGGGGGGTGTAGATGACATGGTTGATCTAGTTCCTTCTAGCTCAAAAATTCTCTGAATCTGTAAATGATATTATATATGCTAACATTACAAATTTATGTTGAACAGCTTTCTTAAGAAGCCGAGACCGGTCACATCAGAAATTCTATAACATGATGACCAAAACACAAATGTTTATTCGCTTCATTGAGGAATGTTCTTTTGTCAGTGATAAAGATGCAAGCCTGGCGTTTTTTGATGATTGTGTAGATAAAGTAAGTAATAGTATGTCTACAGTGCTGTAACTTATTTTGTGTGACTATTATAAATGTTATGAGTTACAGTTTCTATTTATAACTTAACCAGCTTTTAACAAAATTTAAATTAATTCCATTTCATCACTGACCCTTTATTATGAAAGTTTTGGTGGCCTACTAGATGTTATAGACCACAACCTCTTAAGAGTACTTTGCAGGATTTTACCAAATTATGAGTTTTATTTTAGCAACCAGGTCTGTAACACTTCTTGTCCACTTACAGACTATGGGAGTTTTGTCCAAGCCTATGGGCCTCTAACTTGATCATCCTTAATTTTCATCTCTCCTTTTGGTCTAAGGTGGATTGTCACATGCTGAGAGTAGGTGTAGAACATAACATTTCACCTGAATATTTCTACAATTTGGGAGTGCATTTGTAGCATAAATTAAGTGAATTAATTCTACTATATTAAATTCATGTGTGAAACCTTTCCTGCCCCTGTAGTCTGCTATCATTAGTGGGATAGAGCAAAGTGGGTATCCATGGTGGATAGAGAGGAGCTTGGGAAACAGTGGCTCAAAGAGGGGTGTCAAAACCTGAATGGTCAATAAGTGGTGCTGGGAAAACTGGACAGGTACATGTAAAAGTATGAGATTAGATCACTCCCTAACACCATACACAAAAATAAGCTCAAAATGGATTAAAGACCTAAATGTAAGGCCAGAAACTATCAAACTCTTAGAGGAAAACATAGGCAGAACACTCTATGACATAAATCACAGCAAGATCCTTCTTGACCCATCTCCTAGAGTAATGGAGATAAAAACAAAAATAAACAAATGGGACCTAATGAAACTTCAAAGCTTTTGCACAGCAAAGGAAACCATAAACAAGACCAAAAGACAGCCCTCAGAATGGGAGAAAATATTTGCAAATGAATCAACTGACAAAGGATTAATCTCTAAAATTTACAGGCAGCTCATGCAGCTCAATAACAAAAAAATAAACAACCCAATCCAAAAATGGGCAGAAGACCTAAATAGACATTTCTCCAAAGAAGATATACAGACTGCCAACAAACACATGAAAGAATGCTCAACATCATTAATCATTAGAGAAATGCAAATCAAAACTACAATGAGATATCATCTCACACCAGTCAGAATGGCCATCATCAAAAAATCTAGAAACAATAAATGCTGGAGAGGGTGTGGAGAAAAGGGGACACTCTTGCACTGCTAGTGGGAATGTGAATTGATACAGCCACTATGGAGAACAATATGGAGGTTCCTTAAAAAACTACAAATAGAACTACCATATTACCCAGTAATCCCACTACTGGGCATATACCCTGAGAAAACCATAATTCAAAAAGTGTCCTGTACCAAAATGTTCATTGCAGCTCTATTTACAATGGCCCGGAGAAGGAAACAACCTAAGTGCCCATCATCGGATGAATGGATAAAGAAGATGTGGCACATATATACAATGGAATATTACTCAGCCATAAAAAGAAACGAAATTGAGCTATTTGTAATGAGGTGGATGGACCTAGAGTCTGTCATACAGAGTGAAGTAAGTCAGAAAGAGAAAGACAAATACCATATGCTAACACATATATATGGAATTTAAGAAAAAAAATGTCTTGAAGAACCTAGGGTTAAGACAGGAATAAAGACACAGACCTACTAGAGAATGGACTTGAGGATATGGGGAGGGGGAAGGGTAAGCTGTGACAAAGCGAGAGAGGGGCATGGACATATATACACTACCAAACGTAAAATAGATAGCTAGTGGGAAGCAGCCTCATAGCACAGGGATATCAGCTCGGTGCTTTGTGACCACCTAGAGGGGTGGGATAGGGAGGGTGGGAGGGAGGGAGACACAAGAGGGAAGAGATATGGGAACATATGTATATGTATAATTGATTCACTTTGTTATAAAGCAGAAACTAACACACCATTGTAAAGCAATTATACTCCAATAAAGATGTAAAAAAATATATACAGCAATTATAGCAAAAAAAAAAAAACCTGAATGGATGAAGGAGGAGCAGCGTAGCATGGGTGTTGGAGCCCAAGCCAGGTGAGGAGAGCATCTGTCCATGCAGGGGGTGGCCTAGCATGGGGGATCAGAGGACGAGCAGGATAAAGAGAGTATCCATGCTGGAGGACAGACTATTTCCAGGGATCAGAACCTAAACAGGATGCGTCCATGCAGGCATGAGGACAGCACGGAGTGTCAGAGTCTAAGCAAGGCAAGGACAGTGTCCCCACTGGGTAGGCCCAGCAAATGGGGTATCATAGTTTAATCTGGATGAGGGAGATGTCAGCCTGGTGGGGCAGAGGGTTGGTCTGGAAGGAGTTGTCAAAGCCAAATTAGGGTGAAGGCGTCATATGCATGGAGGAGGAGTGGTGTTGGAGGTGGGAGATTGTTACATATGGAGGGATTGATCAAATAAATAAGTACCAAATGTGTCTTATAAAAATGATTTTCGGGCTTCCCTGGTGGCGCAGTGGTTGAGAGTCCGCCTGCTGATGCAGGGGATACGGGTTCATGCCCCGGTCCGGGAAGATCCCACAGGCCATGGAGCGGCTAGGCCCGTGAGCCATGGCCGCTGAGGCTGCGCGTCCAGAGCCTGTGCTCCGCAATGGGAGAGGCCACAACAGTGAGAGGCCCGCGTACGGAAAAAAAAAAAAAAAAAAAAATTAATATTGTAAGACATACATGACATAATTTTGCAAGGTACTTAGGGTATCATGTTCTAAGGAGGATATTTTATTACTGATAATTACTATATTGTCTAGGATTTTCTGAAAATAGGTCACCTGTTATTTAGTTGATAAGAGTCAAAATGCGAGGCATGACTGGAGAGATTGCTTAAAGAATATAAATTCTGAGAAGTCTCAAAAAAAACACTCCAATTAAATGTGTAATTATTATTTCTAGGCAGATTGTTTTCTTAAAATGCTATTTACCCCTTCAAAGTCTAGATTCAACAAAATATCATTTATATATAATGGATTAATGTTATACTTAAAGATTTTGATGATTCCTAAGAAAATCAAAACTGAAAATAAACTCACTAAAACATAGTTACTTGTATTTGCTTTATTATAATTCAAGGAACTTTTATTAGAGAAAATAACAAAATGTAACAATCCAAAATATATCTTTTTTTTAGTTAAAAATGATCTTATTTTATTTGTGATGTCATAAAATATATCTTATAACCTTCATATATAGTGAGAGTAGAGGTTAATTGTATTCCTAGTATTATTAAGCAGAACTCTCTGAAATAATAAATAATTACACAGTGCTGTTACTTCTTTTCATATTTTAATACCACAGTTTAAGTGCATTCAGCACAGCAAGTCAGTGCTTACTTTTAATCTGTAAACAGTTTTTGAATATCAGTAATACTTTTAAAATAGATATTCATGTGGGGTTATTCCTTAGTTGAGTGACCTTAAGCTTAATTTTTTAAGTGAACAGATCCCCTTACCTCTGGCAGTTTAGCTATGAAAAGTAAATAATATTAGATGTGTATTAAGTGCTTAAGATTGAGCAGAATCCATGACTAAGATTGAACAGAAATTAGATACATTCCTCTTTTGATCTTAGCCTATCCAAACAGAAAACATTTGACCAACTTTTAAAAAGCTGGAGTGAGTAATGCTGAATAGGAGTAAGAAAAGCAATGTATGAAAATTATTTGAGTTTCATTTATGACTAATTTAAGAACCATGTGTTCTTGTTCTTCATATGATTGTATTTTAAATCCTTACAATCTGTTCCTATAGGATGCAGCTTAACTAAAAGCAGTTTTGTGCAACAAATAGCCTGGTAAGGTTTTTCTTGGTTTCCCAAGCATTCCTCTGCAGTGTTTTCTGAGCATTTTAATGTCTTGTGAAAAAATATGAAGAGAATATGAAAATTATTTTAATTTTATCCTGCCATGGGTGTTGGATTTCTTTTTTCTCCCAGTAGAGACAGATGTCACTGTGCTTTCCAAAAGACAGAAGTGCCCAACTGGTAAATGGAGGATTTATTACATGGCTGTCTTTGTAATGTTGAAATGAGATTTTTATTGGTAGACAAGATAGGGGAAATATCTTTTACCAAGGTACTGAATTTACAGAGCACAATTTTAATATTTTAGTAGACTTTACAATACTTAGAATTAGAGTAGTTGTCCATGTCCACAGATTTTTTTCTATGCAAGCAAAGACACAGGTCTGACAGGGAGAAGCTGATAAATAAATAAAAATTTAAAAGCACCTGGTGCTCACAGACAAGTAGTTCTCCTATAATGTTACATTATGGAGACCAGAGCAGTTTCCAGCTTCCTTTCCAATGACCTTGGGTATTTGTTGGACCAGAATAACCTTTTGATTCTAGTCCATCTCTTCTACTTCATTATCATTGCTGCCCTTATAATTTCATTTACCCCATTTCATCTGCATAAAAATGTTTGTATATAGAGCTTCTCATTTGCTCTTGGGTTGTCCATGGATACCATATCCTACTAGAGATGAGTGATTTTGAGTTATCATTGACATGTTCCTAATGTTGTTTTGTAAAGTAACAGGAAGTGTGGAAAATAAAAGGGAGGAAAAACTCCATAAGCCCAGTACCCTAATATCCACTTTACATTTACTTTCAATGTTTTTACATAATT
Organism: Lipotes vexillifer; assembly: GCF_000442215.2. Taxonomy (NCBI): domain Eukaryota; kingdom Metazoa; phylum Chordata; class Mammalia; order Artiodactyla; family Lipotidae; genus Lipotes; species Lipotes vexillifer. The sequence continues at coordinate 430,770 of NW_006773157.1, read as the reverse complement.
ATAGTATACTTCCTAATTTTTTACATAACCAGATCTTATAAACATTTTTATATGCTGCCAAATCTCTAAAAAGTAAAACATAGCCTAGTTTAAAAAGTCAAATGATTTTACAAGGCTTAGGTCACATTTTTTCCCACCCCTAGTTTCTTTTTTTTTTTTTTAATTTTTATTGGTGTATAGTTGATTTACAATGTTGTGTTAGTTTTAGGTGTGCAGTAAAGTGAATCAGTTATACATATATCCACTCTTTTTTTTGTTTTTTTAAGATTCTTTCCCATATAGGCCATTACAGAGTATTGAGTGGAGTTCCCTGTGCTATACAGCAGGTTCCTGTTAGTTATCTATTTTATATATACTAGTGTGTATATGTCAGTTGCAATCTCCCAATTTATCCCTACCCGCCCTTATCCCATGGTAACCATAAGTTTTTTTCTACATCCGTGCCTCTACTTATGTTTTGTAAATAAATTCATTTGTACCCTTTTTTATGATTCCACATATAAGCGATATCATAGGATATTTGTCTTCCTCAGTCTGACTTACTTCACTCAGAATGACAATCTCTGGGTCCATCCATGTTGCTGCAAATGGAATTATTTTGTTCTTTTTTATGGCTGAGTGATACTCCATTGTATCTATGTACCACATCTTCTTTATCCATTCCTCTGTTGATGGACATTTAGGTTGCTTCCATGTCCTGGCTATTGTAAATAGTGCTGCAGTGAACATTGGAGTGTATGTATCTTTTTGAATTATGGTTTTCTCCAGGTATATGCCCAGGAATGGGATTGCTGGGTCATATGGTAGTTCTATTTCCCACCCCTAGTTTCTGTTCCCAAAGGTAAGCACCTTCTCTTTAGGCCATTTCATCCTTAAGATTTCCAAATAATGTGTTGTTATTGCTGCTTATTGTTTTATATATTATCTATTAATGTCATATTTACCACCATCACCAAAATTCTCCCAATGTAGCTGTTCAGATGTTGTTCAATGTTAATATTTTTATCACTGTATATAATCACAGGTAGGCCATATATATATTGTAGTTAAATTTCCTTTTATGTATGGACTTTTGTTTTTCCTGAAGTTAATAATTGGTATATTTCTTGTTTTGTGTGTATTATTAATTCATCTCCAAACTCTTCTATGAAGGTAAAAAATCTAAAATCTCTCAATTTTTCTAATATTAAGTAATCTATCCGTTTGTTTTTTGTTTGTTTGTTTGTTTTTAAGTTCTTGCTGGAGCTTTCCATCTTTGTGTTCCAGTCTGAACTGACTGCTTTCTAGTCTGTCTTCACCATCATCTTGGAATTATACTGACCTCTCTCCGGATTTGTATCCCCTGCTTTCTGTCTTCAATAACTTCTTTCTTGGTTTATTTCCTTGTTATGGTGAATCACAGCTTTCAGTAGTTTAGTGAGAAAGAGTACATGGGAGATACATTTTTTGATGCCCTGCCTGTTTGCAAATTTCATTACTCTGCCTTAATACTTGAATGCTAATTTGGTTGGATGTAAAATCAAGTCATTACTGCATTATCTTCTGGCTTGTTATTGTTGAGAATAACATCTAGTCTAACAGTATCTTGATTTCTGATCTTCTGTGCCTAATCTCTTTTTCTGTCTGGAAGCATTTAAGATCCCTGATATTCTGAAATCACAAGGATATGCCTGGTGTCAGCCTTCTTTTCTTCTCTGAGTTGGACACTTATAGTCCCTTTTAATCTATGGTCTTATGGCCTTTAAATTGTGGGGAATTTTCTTGCATTTTTTTCTTTCTTTTTCTTTCCTCCACTGTCTCTGTTCTCTTGTTCTGAAATACATATTTGTATATTGGCCCTTCTGGCCTGATCTGCTTAATTTTCTTTTTTTCTTTTTTTTTTCCCCATCCCATTTTCTGCCTCTCTGTCATTCATCTCCACTTTCTGGGAGATTTCTTCAATTTTATCTTTCAACCATTATAGTATACTTTTTACCTCTGCTATCATGTCTGTAATTTCCATAGCTCCTTTTCATTCTCTGAATGTTCCTTTCTTCCTTTTTTTTCTTTGTAAATATTTATTTTTATTTTATTTATTTATTTATTTGGTTGCACCAGGTCTTAGTTGTGGCAGGAGGGCTCCTTAGTTGTGGCAGGCAGGCTCCTTAGTTGTGGCATGCATGTGGGATCTAGTTCCCTGACCAGGGATTGAACCCAGGCCCCCTGCATTGGGAGCACAGAGTCTTAACCACTTAACCAGGGAAGTCCCTGAATGCTCCTTTCTTATAGCATCTTCTTGTTTCATGGGTGTAGGCTTATTCATTTCAGTTATTTTTAAGGTTTTTTTCCCCCTTGCATTGTCTCTGCTTCTTCTAGATACCTTTTAATATTTGTTTACTTTATTCTTTTTCAAGTTATTGGTTTTTTGTGTGATCTTTGGTTGGTATTCGTTGTCAAGTGTGAGGCACAGAGAACTCATTAGAGCTCTTTCTGGGAGGGTGGGGCTTGGAGCTTCCTTAGGTATGAGACTGATGATCATAAAGGAACTCAGCTATTTCATCAGAGTCTCTATTTGATCAGTGTCTGTAGTTCTTTTCTTTTAAGCTACGCAGTTTCCCCAGGAGGTATCTCCAGTCTCAAGCCTGGAGTGCATAAGCCTGACTGCAAGTATTCTCAGAGCTGAGTGGGGAAGGTAACTAAGATTTTCCACTTGTTGTAACACGTAGGCTTTTACTCACTTCACCTGTTTTTATTAACCTTCTTCATCTTCCTCAGCTCTGCCTGGTGTCCTCAAGTCTAAAGTCCCTCTGGTTCTTCACTCAGAAAGACCCAACCTAGTCTTATGCCATGTTGGGGAGAGGTAGTGGCCTAACTATACTGGGTTGGGCAAGGGATCTAGGAGTTCTTAAATGCAGGATTTAACTAATTCTCCCAATTCAACCCCACTTGCCCTCCCATCTTCAGGGGCATCATGCTTTTCATTCCTGACCTTTCTGGTGCTCCGTAAAGCAAAATGGCTGACTATTTGGGTGCTCTCCTCTATCCCCTCACCAGTGCCAGATATGTGGCTTTCAGCTTTGACAGGTCTCATCAGTCTACTTTGCACCTTCTAAAATGTTTTGAACTCAGCTCTGCTGTTGTCTTCTCTCCAGTTCATTTTGTCGTTGTTGTTGTTTTTTAATCTCCTTACTCTCATTTTGGTGAGATTTTAGGAAGGATTGAAGGTAAATTGTTGTGTTTAATCTGTCTTATTCAACCAGGAGTCTGCATAACCGTCACTCTTTTCATTTTGAATGATTGTATATTTCATCTGTGTATCATCCTTTATTCATTTACCTATTTTTTGGCATGCACATGACTTCCAATTTATTGCTATTGCAGTCCTGCAAAAAAAAAAATCTTTCATACTGATAGCTTTTTTTCATGTTAGGTTATTTTCTTAGAACTTATTCTAAGAAAGAATAAGGTTTAAACACATCTTGCTTTCTAAAAAAGACTGTACCAGTTTTGAGTACCAGCAGGGTTTGTGATTACCCAACTTACTGTATTTGTTGTATCATTGCTAGTTTTACCATACAAAAGTCTTTTTGACAGGCTAAAAAGAAAGGCACCTTCTTTTATACTGATTAACTTTCAAATATCCTTCAACAGAATTGAAATAAGTGCTTATTCTAAAAGCAATATAGTCTGCCTTGTTTAAATTTTTATTGAGCATTTATTACTTTCGTAATTTTTAAAAAGCAAATAAAAATAATATTCATTATTTTTAATTGGGAAACAAATAACAATATAAGGAAAATTAATTGCCAGTAATACCATCACCCATAGGTTACATTTTGATAACAGATGTGTATGCTCATCTGTGTGATGAGAGACAGTGTGCACACTCAGAAATATATCTATATAACAGATATAGGCACACTCTTAAAAAAATTAGAATCACACTGTGTGTGTGTGTGTGTGTGTGTGTACACACACACATTTATATTATTTAGTAGTCTGATTTTTTCATTTATCATTATTTTGTGAACATTTTCTCCTGTCATTAATTATAATTCTGAAACACGCCTTAATTGTTGTCTAAAATGTCTGGATACACCATTAAAAACATTCTTTAATACTAGAGATTACAGCATGTAATGCTGTGAAATTATAAACAGCAATTTATATAAGAAGACTCTGAATGTATCAACTCCTCTTAAAAGTTAGAAAAACTTTAAAGCTGTCCCTGTCCTTTTTTGGTATACTCTGCCCTAAATCCTTATCTTAAGATTTAACTTGTTAATAATTCTTGTTTTCCCATTTATTCCTGGCTGGTATGTGACATTAATTCTGTCTAACCTGGAAAAGTTCTGTGGGATATATTTTGTCATCTGTCATTTTGTGTTTGACATCTGGTTTAAATTAATGTCAGTGTCGTGCTCTTTAGTTTATGAGTGCCTTTTGGGAAGTTTAGATTCTATGAAGTTTTTATTTTTTATGACTGTTACCTTACCATAGAGTATCTAGGGGAAACAGTACTACTAAAATGCTTTAAATATTGATGTGACTAGAATTTAATTCAAATGTGCTTCTACATATGCTGGAAGAACTTAGGGAAATTCGTTATATTTAGTAGAAATCAAAGACAGAACCCAGTATTCTCAACACACACACACGTACGTTTTAATATTATTATATGTTAATATAATAATATTTTTTAAAATAGTACTTCTTGAATAAATTTTCATTATTCAAAATGCAAAAATAACATTAAAAGGTATATATTGGGAAATCTGGTCCTGTCCCATTCTTGTCCACTCCCTTCATCTCCTCTTAGCCAAATAGATAATTACTTTTTTTTCCCCCTATTTTTGGCTGCACTGCTGTGTGGCATGCAGGATTTTAGTTCCCGACCAGGGATCGAACCTGCACCTCCTGCAGTGGAAGCGCAGCGTCGTAACCACTGGACCACCAGGGAAGTCCCTCTTTTTTTTTTTAAGTATTCTTCAGTATTTCTTTATGTGACTACAAGCAAAAAATGAATATGTGTTCTTATTTTTCCCTCTTTCTTCTTTTTAATTTAAAAAAATTTTTCCCTCTTTCTTACTTAAAAGATAGTATACAATGTCCTGAATCTTATTATTTTCACTTAATTATCCTGGAGAGCTATATATAGTGCTACGTAGAGGACTTGCTCATTCTTTTAAAAAAAAAAAAAAATAGTTCCTTAGTATCCAGTTGTGTAAATAGTTTATTTAACCATTCCCCTATAGACAAACACTTGTCTGGCGAATGTATTTTTTTAATGTATGTTTTTTAAACTCCTTCAGGTGGATATGGACAAGAGTGGTGAAGTGCGACTTATAGAACTGGATGAATCTTTCAAAAGTGAACATACTGTTTTTGTAACACCACCTGAGATCCCCCATCTACCCAATGGTGAAGAACCCCCTTTACAGTACAGGTATTCAAGAGGCAGAATGTTTGAGATTGAAAGAGAGAAGCAATCCATCATCTGTGACGTAGCTTTCTAAGGACTGTGGTATTTTCAAAAATCCAAACTTTACAGATCCCTAATTTTTAGGTGGTAAGCAAGCTTATCCCACATCCATTACTAAGTTTTGAGGTATAAAAAGAAAAAATATATAATTTTGCATTCTATAGACTTAAGAAGCTCTCTATATCTGCATAAGTATATGTTCTCATAAATGTTGATTAAGAAGTTAGGGCCCACCCCACCAAAATACAGCACTTTTATTACAGAATTTTTATTTTTCTTTCTCCCTAAGGCTGGTTTCCTCACTTTCATCCCCTCCCCCAACACAGGCTGGTTAATGTAACCTTGGTTTACAAAAGGATTATCAACTATACTTCAGTTTTTTAAAAAAGGATTAAATCTAGAGTCGATATTTGTGGCCTTGATTTGGATGATGTGAGTTTTTTAGGCTTTTAATTTTTCCATGAGTTTTATAAAGTCAAGGAAATTCAGAACTATTGGGATTGGTCATTGTTAATTTAGGAAATTTGGTCAGGTACTGTGCTAAGTGCTTGGTATAGACTTGAATGATCCACTGGTCTCGTTTTCAAGTCTAGTGGGAAAGAGAAAAACTCTGAGCACAGTGATAGGGTTATGATAGAGGTAGATTTATTATACATCTATATATCTAGATATGTATTTATATACATACATATATATAACATTTGTTATAACTAGAGGTAGTTTCTAGTATACCATTAAAGTGGCATTTCCTTTTAGATTTTTTAAATTCTCCAATAATAATTTCTTATTTAAAGATTCCAAAAACATTTCACATCTATTATTCATTAAGTCACAGTTTGTTATTTTCATTGAAAAGGGATTTTTCAGAACATCCCCATTTATAACTTGGATTGAATTCTTCTTTTTACAGATGAAAAAGTGGTGTAACAGATGTTTGTGAATGTTGATTACTTCATATGCCACCTGATTCCTACCCTTAATTTTTATATATTGATGATATTGCTCATATCAATTTTTAGAAGTCTGCCTTTTCTCAAAGACATTTAAAATATTTCTTATAATTTCTCTTTCTTCTTTTTCTTTCTAAACAAGATCTCATTTCTTTTATCTCTTTTGTACATTATATACTTCTAAGACTTCTTTTGGTATATTTCACTAATATAGTTTGTTTTTCTTTTTGTGGTTTGGTTTTAACTTTTTAATTTAAAATTTAGATTTAGTCCTTTAATAAGAAAATTACTTAGCTTAAAAAGTTCCCATTTTTTAAAGAATCTAAGTCATTTTTTTTTCCTTGAGACTACTAATATAATTTTGGTGTAATCATACCCATCATTGGAAAAAACCTTAAGTGTCTTTAATGGGCACAGTGGATCCTGTTAGTAGGAGGTAACTCATATACTTGCATTGTCTGTATAAAATGATGAGACGATAAGTTTCCATAAGATACACAGAATGGTCTTATTATCACACCATGTACATACAGTGAATTTTCTTAGGGGACATAGTTTTCCTGAACTTCATTGCTATTTTATTCCTCCTTAACATTCAATCATGACTAATATTTTCTTATTCTACTGGATTTTCCTATAATAATGTATAATAGATATAGTTTATCTTTTATTATAGTTAGTTTTCTTCTTAGTTAATTAAAACTGTTTATATGCCTTTAAGAATATTCTAAAGTAGGGTAAGTTTTCTCCTCAGGGGCTTCTTCTGTCGTTTTAGCATGTCTTTTTCCCAGCTGCTGCTACCTTGTAAATGCCCCAAACACTCTGCTCTAGCACCCAAATAGGCCCACCTCCTCACAGAGTTGCCTATTCTGATCTTTGTCCCTCTTCTCCAACCTCTTCAATTTTCTTTCTCATAAATGAGGCCCTGAATCAGCTTACCTAACCAGTTAAATCCATTCATGTTAATGTAATAGGTTGTCCTGGTTGACTTGACGTTATTTGCATTTTTTTAAGAGGAAGGTTCTACAGTAATATGTTAATCCAAACAATGATGTTAATAACTGTCCTGTGTGAAAGAGTATTGATTTGGTGGGCCTTTTACCCGTATTATCTGATATGTTTGCTATTTATTTACATGAATACTAACAAAGTTTTTTTGAGTTACTTTGGAGTTTGGTGTCAAGTTCAGCAAAATTTAAAGTATTTCACTTTTTTCCCTCCAAAATACATACTTGAATCTGTATTTGGCTATTACATTTTTATTATTATAGTAAGAAAAGCAACATTAGCATGAATATTTGTTGACTATCATAGTCTGATGGAGAAAGATAGTTAAAATAAGTTAATAAGTTAAAATAAGTTATTGGTCATAATTTTTTTTTAGCTTGTAACCAGTATGATCATCTATGTGTGCTTGAGATTTTTTTTTTTTTCCTTTTCAAAAACAGCTATAATGGATTTCCAGTTCTTAGGAACAATTTATTTGAGAGACCTGAAGGATTTCTACAAACACGAAAGAGCAAATTGCCTTCAAAATCAAGTAGTCCTAGTAGCCCTTCTCCCATGTTCAGAAGAACAAAACAGGTGCTTTGATGATTTTGTATTACATGAAGTAATCAAGTATTAGAACAAAAATAAATTTGACACTCTTCCTCCCTTAATATACTTTAGTACCCCATATATAACTATTAGTAGATCATTTATGCTCCCTGAAGCATTCTGAAGAAAATTTAGAGTAATCTGACTTCAAAAAATTAACCAGTTCTCTTGTCCTAGAACATTATTTTACATATTGTATAATACAGATTAAAGCAGAGACTTGAATATATATTAATTATAGACAGATTTTCTTAGGGAAACATTATAAAAGCATGTAAGTTGTACTTGTTCAGCCTTCAGTTAAGGATAAGGATGCTTAAGTGTGCAAATTTATTAATAAGATCCTTGCATTTTTTCTAGGAAATTAAATCAGCCCATAAAATTGCCAAGAGGTACTCTTCCATTCCTCAGATGTGGTCTAGGTGTCTACTGCGTCACTGTTACGGGCTGTGGTTTATTTGTCTCCCAGCTTATGTGAAAGTATGTCATTCAAAAGTCAGGGCTCTGAAAACAGCCTATGATGTGCTTAAAAAAATGCAGTCAAAGAAGATGGATCCACCTGATGAGGTAACAATTATCCTTTAAAATGCATTATTTTATTCCAGATTTATGTACATAGATATTTTGATTCTGTACACTTTCAAAATTACTGTGTTCCAGGTGTGCTACCGCATTCTTATGCAGCTTTGCGGACAGTATGATCAGCCAGTGCTTGCAGTTCGAGTGCTGTTTGAAATGCAGAAAGCTGGCATTGACCCCAATGCCATAACTTATGGTTATTATAATAAGGTAATTATTTTGACTTAATGGAGAAAGAGTATAACTTTTGTGATTTTACAACCTTAGTTTAATGGCAGAAATAAATGATGCAGGGGTTATTTGGTATTTATTTTAGAGTATCTAAAATATATTTTGTAAATTGGAAGTAAGATTTTTTTTGTTCTATTGATATTTTGGATTATACAATCTACTTATTCTTTAGATTAACTCTAAAGCCAGTGGGTGTTCATTTATAAAAATTATTTTACTAATTATTTTATTTTGTCAAATGAATAGGCTGTTTTGGAAAGTACCTGGCCTTCAAGGAGTCGTAGTGGCTATTTTCTTTGGACAAAAGTGAGGAACGTTGTTTTAGGAGTAGCACAGTTCAAAAGAGCTTTAAAGAAACACGCACATTTATCACAAACAACTCTCTCAGGTAATTAGAAGTTTTTAAGGGATGTATATGTTGTACTTTTTCTTTAAAATTAATTGACTAGTTACAATTTCCACTTTTTAGAAATTTTAATTAGTTTCAAAATATTGAATGTTTTCTAGTTTTTATTGCCATTAAGCAAATTCTAATATTAGAGTGTTCTTCCCATTTAAAAAAACACCAAATTTTACTTATTTTGTTGTAACTGTTAAATTTTCAACCTTTGGTGGTCTTGTTTTAGTATTCGTTAATAACTCACAATAGGTTTCTTTGTTATAGTTGTATTTTGCTAATTTTGTGACGCTTGTCATGTTCAGTATTAGTAGATTATTAACTTGAGCAGCAAACTAATATGTATTTTTGGTATCTCCGTGAGTAGTAAAATGCTGTCAAATTGTGTTCTTAAGCAGATGGCAGTGACCTGGATGCTGTTAGTCATGGCAGCATGGATAGTGGTCATGGGACACACACTGTGGAGCAGGCACCTTTTAATACGGGTTTAATCAAAGTGTATGCTTCTGATGATAGATCTAGTACAGGTTTGTGTGTGCTTATGTATACATTTATTACAATACATTTTAAAAACTAGGTTTGCTAGCCTGTCTTTTTTAGATTTTAATTTCCAGTGATATATGTAACTGTCACTTTTTAATTTTATATGGTAGGCATATGACATTGTATTTAATAACTATGCAATTTTATTCATTCTCTATTTGAATAGAAATGAAAGTTTAAGAAAGTATTCGAGTGTTTAGTCCATGATAATCCAGTTAACTCTGGATAGTACACAGGTCTCTTTATTATATCATTTTCTTAGCCCTGGTTTTGTTTCTTGTTCATGCAATTGTGAATTTAATCACAGAGTTATAGTAGTCATCCTTAAGCATTATCTCTTAAAAATGAAGAAATCCATCTTTTGTTTTTAACTGTGGCCTTTAAAAAGGCCATCTTAGGGGGCTTCCCTGGTGGCGCAGTGGTTGAGAGTCCGCCTGCTGATGCAGGGGACGCGGGTTCGTGCCCCGGTCTGGGAAGATCCCACATGCCGCGGAGCGGCTGGGCCCGTGAGCCATGGCCGCTGAGCCTGCGCATCCGGAGCCTGTGCTCCGCAACGGGAGAGGCCACAACAGTGAGAGGCCCGCGTACCGTGAAAAAGAAAAAAAAAAAAAAAAAAGACCGTCTTAAAGCAGTGCAGAACCTAATAATAAAAGCATGAATTTTATCAAGATTATCTTCACATTTTATAATTTATAGTTTCTTTGGAAATAGAGATGAAACTGAACAGAAAAAAATACCAAACTCAAAATTATAACAAAGATATTAAATACCTAATGATACTTAATATAATTTCTTTAGATAGTTCTTTGCAAGTTTGTAAAACCATTTTTTATGCAGTCATATACTCATATAATCATAACCTTTTATATTATAAATCTGGGAACTTGAGATTCAAACAAAAAGGTTAAGTGGTTTACTTAAAATCATGTCTCCTAAGGTAGAGTACTAGAATTCAAAACCTTATGTTTTAATGCTAATCTAGTGAAAACAATTTGCTGAAAATTACAGAGAGCCTCTTTAACAGAACAGTGTATTAGAAGTTTTCTTATATTGATGCAAAGTTTGCTTAATAGCTTTAACACTAGATTTTTTTGTCATTCCCATGTATTTGTACTCATGTGCAATTCAGTTGAATTTTCAGAATGACTACCTATCAATAAGTTTAAATAAACCCATTTTTTTGGTCAGATAATTTAGACATTTGGCTCCAGTGATCTGTGTGTGAGTGTTTTGTTAGGAGTTCCCTGCAGATTTTTCTTCTCCGTTGCTTAGCTGGATCTCAGACCTTCACCTAGAAAGGTCATGGACTTGTATAAAGAATGTGTGGTTTGTCTGTGTTTTTTGGAGCCCAGATAGTAGTGTGAACATACATAATTACTGTTGACTACATTGTGAAACTAAAAATAAATTATTTTGTGATCATCCCTTTCTTATGTTAATAGAGATGGGGAGGAGCTAACAAAATAATGCTTTCAACTGGAAGTTATCCAGAAAAATTTCTATGAGTAAATCTAAACACCAATGTGTTGCTTCTAATTCCAGTTTTTACTAAAGAAGTTTATGATAAACAGCATAGGGTTTTTTGTCTTTTTCTTTTTTCAGGTGGCCAGTCTGACCTTGGATATAATTCACTATCTAAGGATGAAGTTAGAAGAGGGGATACATCTACTGAGGACATTCAAGAAGAAGATAAGAAAGGGAGTGATTCTAGTTCCTGTAGGTACTAAGTTGATATTGTATAAAGCTGTGAGCTTACGTTAATAGAAAAGTCGAGTGACTTTAAGTGTAAAAGTACTAATTTTATGTTTCATTTTCCCATTGTTACTCCTATTTCCTCGCATTATAAAAGCCTCTACACCACCTAATATTCCAGTGTACAGGTACTTCATGTGTGAAGTTTGTAGTCTCGGTGGCAAAACACCCTCCAATCAAATACTATTCTTGTAGTAGAAATGTATATTTCTTCTAACAGTGGCTCTTTTCTGGGGCTTAACAGTATTTTTATTTAATGCTTTTGTTAATGGTCTCCCCCGCGTCAAAAGCAGTGTTTCACAACCAAAGAAGAAATATAAAATGTATGCATGGACCTCACGTGTGACCAGTACTTAGTTGTTTGATACACACCTTGAGGACTTGAATGAATGGTATCACTTATTCGTGATTGACAAATATAGATATAGAGGTGTGCAGTATTTTCTCATCACGTATTTTCCGGTAGAAGTATTTAGAACTAAAAGCTACTTCGCTCTATGGCTCCTCTGATGTATATAGATTTCATCTTAACAGTTGCATTTTAATCTTTATAGTGTCAGAGAGCGAGAGTGCAAAGGGAAGTGCCGATTGTCTTCCTAAGCTCAATTATCAAAGTTCTTCCAGTATAGTTCGCCTCAGTGCTGCAAATAACAGTGCTGATAAAACATCAGGAGAAAGCACAGGTAAGTTGAATGGTATTCGTCTGTTATGTGCAGAGTAACTTGTATGTGTACTTCTAGCGAATATATATTTTTTAAGTCTTAATTCTCAAGGGATTTTTTCATTTTTCGTTTTTTTGTTTTGGTTTTGGTTTTTTGGTATACTTGTGCAGCCTCTCATGGTATACTTTCGAAGCTTAAATTCTGTATTTTATAATATAGTTTGTTCAAGCTTTTATTGTAACAAAGTAAAGGGACATACCTACAAGCTACCTTTTGAGTTTGGACTGTGGGGAGTTTTGGGAAGGGGGAAGTGGGGAGCAAGTGAGATGATCAATCTGAGGGTACCAGACACCTCGCCAATTTTTAACTGAAGTATAGAGTTCCTTAGTCTTTGTGTTGTTCCTGTTTTTTTCAGAGGCGAAAGGATAGTCCTTCAGGTAGTTTAAATAACAATACCTAAAATTTTTTCTTTTCAAAGTACTTTTTATATATTATTTTTCATTTATTATTACAGCAGTACTTATATTAGTGAGAGGGGGTATTAGCAC
>NW_006773157.1:399093-418038 GCF_000442215.2 Lipotes vexillifer | reverse complement strand
TTCCAAGATGAGAAAACTCAGGCATAGTCGGACTATTGGCAGGTCCCATAGTTCTCAGCTAGTTAATGGAAAAGTCATTTTAGGATCTGGGATAATACCTGGTCTCACAAGTTTTTCATCAGACTGTTTTGGGGGGCACTAAACAGACATAAGATTCAGAGTTTCTAGTGTTAATAGTCTGATTTCATAATTACATTATTTTATTTTTGTATTAGCCCAGTTCTCCATCATTATAATCTAAACAAACTTTGAAGGACTTGTGCTGTCAAAGCTGAAATATCTCTGTAAAGGGCCCTGCTGCTGCAATGATGTTTGTTTTTCTGCAGCATAGTTAGATATGCCTCTAACTCAGGGGTAGGCAAACTGTGGCCTATGGGCCAAACCAGGCCTGCAGCCTGGTTTTTGTACAGGCCCACAAGCTAAGGATGGTTTTTTACATTTTTAAATGGTAAAAAATCAAAAGAAAAATATTTTGTGACACCTGAAAATTATATGAAAGTTCAGTGTTCATAAACAAAGGTTGATTGTCACACACCCAGCTCATTCACTTACATATTGTCTATGGCTGCTTTGGCACTATGTTGGCAGAGCTGTGGAGTTGCCACCGAGACTGTATGGCCTGCAGAGCCTAAAATATTTACTTTCTGGCCCATGACAGAAAGTTTGCTGACCCCTGCTCTAGCTACCAAAAAAAAGTTAAATGGGGCTTCCCTGGTGGCGCAGTGGTTGAGAGTCCACCTGCCGATGCAGGGGACACGGGTTCATGCCCTGGTCTGGGAAGATCCCACATGCCGCAGAGCGGCTGGGCCCGTGAGCCCTGGCCGCTGAGCCTGCGTGTCCGGAGCCTGTGCTCCGCAACGGGAGAGGCCACAACAGTGAGAGGCCCGCGTACCGCAAAAAAAAAAAAAAAAAAAAGTTAAATGATCTATAACTGTCTTTCTTCGCATTTCCTTCCAATTATCATATTCCTAGATAATTGTTATAACTTAAACATTAAAATTTTTTCATTGGTATAATGTAATTGCTTCACAAACCAGTTAGTCCTTCCTAATCATTGTCTAATTATGACTCTTAATACCTGGCCTTTGGTAGTCTTTGCTTTCTTGTTCTTTTGTTACTGTCTGTTCATGCTTGCCGTTTGCTTAAGATCTGCTTTTATGAACTTTCCGTTTTCATATGATTGTAAATCATCCTTTGATTCTGACATTTTGTCATAGTAATAAGCATCTGACTCAGCATCTGGCTTTTGATTGTCCTCTGCGCTTAACAAGCCAATTTTTTTTTTTTTTTTTTGCGGTACGTGGGCCTCTCACTGTTGTGGCCTCTCCCGTTGCGGAGCATAGGCTCCGGACGCGCAGGCTCAGCGGCCATGGCTCACGGGCCCAGCCGCTCCACAGCATGTGGGATCTTCCCGGACCGGGGCACGAACCCGCGTCCCCTGCATCGGCAGGCGGGCTCTCAACCACTGCGCCACCAGGGAAGCCCAACAAGCCAATTTTTTAAAGCATATAATAGGTTTCCTAGGTATAAACTAGAGTTGTTAGTTTATCCTTAAGATTTTTGACTTGAAAACTTTCCCATCTGTTAAGTACTCTGGGTTTATCACTACTACCAAACACTATATGTGGGATTTATAGGAATACTTACTTTTCTGTAACTTTTTTCTTACATACTAGTACTTGCTAGGATTCAAAACACCTTTCAAGTTTCTTCATGTGTTGCAGTACAGTATATGTATATTTTGTTTATATCATTATATAAATAAATGACAGCTTCTAAAAGATGTGGGAGTGGAATAACCAAAGAAATGTTTTAATGTTTGGTTGGTAATTGAAATAAAATCATCATCCTATGGTTACTTCATGGTTATCTTGGGAATTTTAACATTTTGATAAATTTATATTGAATTACTGAGAATTCAATCACAAGACAATTTACTCTGAAATGAAACATGCTCTGAAGTATGAAAACATACTCTGAAATGTTTTTTTAAGCCTAATTCTGCTTTTAGTGTGCTTTAACTTTTTACCTTTAGCTACCACATTTAGCTGTAACATGGCATATTATAATATATTATACTATGTTATATTCTGGGTTGGTCTCTTGGCTGCAGTTGTTTCCCAGCAGACAGTATTCATTCAGCGATTATTTTTTGAGCTCCTACTATACCTGCTACCATATGCCAGGTGCTACTGAGGATATGGTAAAGAACAAAAATAAACATGGTCCCTGCCTCCATAGAGAAGTACATGGGAGGGCTGGGAAAACATTAATCAAATAATCAAGTAAATGTAAAAACACCCTGATATTAAATACTGGCAAGAAGGGCTGTAAGGGCTTCCCTGGTGGCACAGTGGTTAAGAATCCGCCTGCCAATGCAGGGGACACGGGTTCGAGCCCTGGTCCGGGAAGATCCCACATGCCGCAGACCAACTAAGCCCGTGTGCCACAACTACTGAGCCTGCTCTCTAGAGCCCAGAAACCACAACTACTGAGCCCACGTGCCCTGGTGGCTCTATGACATAATTCTGGCAAGTGATAGTAAAGTGGTAGTTTTTGAGGGTTTCTGGGAAAACGTCTGCTTTCCTGGTAAAGGAGTCAAAAGTCTTAAGGATAAACTAACAACTCTAGTTCATACCTAGGAAACCTATTATATGCTTTAAAAAATTGGCTTGTTTTCCCAGAAACCCTCAAAAACTACCACTTTACTATCACTTGCCAGAATTATGTCATAGAGCCACCAGGCCCAAGGAAGTTAAATAGTTTGCAGCCTCTCTGTTAGAGATGTGCAGCATCCAGCCTAGTCTGGTGGAATTTAGCAGGTATATAAACTTAGAGTCAGACAAACTATTCTGTAAATGACCAGGTAGTAAACATTTTAGGCCTTACAGGCCACATACAGTCTCTATTGCTTGTTCTTTGTGTGTGTGATATTTACTGAAGCCCGTGCACCTAGAACCCGTGCTCCACAATGAGAAGCCACCGCAATAAGAAGCCCGCACACCGCAGCAAAGAGTAGCCCCTGCTCGCCACAACTAGAGAAAGCCCACGCACAGCAACAAAGACCCAATGCAGCCAAAAATAAATAAATAAAATAAATAAATTAGGGGGAAAAAAAAAAAGGGCTGTAAGTTGCCATAAGAATATGTAACCTGTCCTGGGTTTAGAGGGACATTGGTCAGGAAAGCCTTCCTTGATAATATGGTTTCTGAGCTTAGATCTGAAGGGTGAGTAGAAAACAAATGAGGATAGGGGTTCCAAAGGAAAAATTGAAAGGGAGCATTCCAAGCAGCGGGAAGCAATATGTAAAGGCTGTATAGTAGGAAGGGATTATAGCATGTTCAGAGTTCTAAAAGAAGGGCTAGTAAATCAGCTCAGAATTCTTTCAGTTTTAAGGCTCAGAAAATATGACTTAACACTGGCTTAAACAAGTTGAGGGCTTCTTTGCTCACGAAATTCCAGGGTAAACAATTGCCCAAGATGTTGGTTCAGGGGCTTTACCTCAGATCTCTGAACCTAACCATGATTATAATACAGCTGCTGGCAACTTCAGGCACCACCTATCTGTGCAAGGCAGAAAGAATGGGCAAGGGGAGTGCCAGCCACATCTATCTCCTTTACCAGGAAAGCAGACGTTTTCCCAGAAACCCTCAAAAACTACCACTTTACTATCACTTGCCAGTATTATGTCATAGAGCCACCAGGCCCAAGGAAGTTAAATAGTTCGCAGCCTCTCTATTAGAGGTGTGCAGCATCCAGCCTAGTCTGGTGGAATTTAGCAGGTATATAAACTTAGAGTCAGACAAACTATTCTGTAAATGGCCAGGTAGTAAACATTTTAGGCCTTACGGGCCACATAAAGTCTCTATTGCTTGTTCTTTGTGTGTGTGATTTTTACAGCTCTTTTAAAATGTTAAAACCATTTGAGACTGTATATAAACAGTCCACAGGCTGAATTTGGCTCAGCAGTGTAGTTTGCCAACCCCTGGAATAATTTGATAACCAGCTTTATTTGTCTTTAGGCCATTGCATAGTTCTTACTTTGCAAAGGAACATATCTATTTAAATGCAGTCCTAGAGTTACATCTTTGGATTATAAGATTGCTCCAGGTCTTTGATAATATATAACCTGTTAAGCAGGTTTCCCAGAATATCAGAAGAAAGTATGTTCTTGGTTTCTTATATACTTAATCATAAGCTGATACAGAAAAAAAGAAGACACTTTACCTCTCTGCTCTACTGTTTTCCTTGTTAATGCTGTATGCTTATTAAACAGTATTAGTTTGTAGGCTTTTATGGTCTCTAGTAGTCCCTTTTATCTCCTATCCTGTTACCCCAATACATCATATAATAGGAAAAAAGGCACATATTTAGGAATTGCCTCGTTATAGAGAGCTAATTCTGTTGGATAAAGCATGTAAAAAGAGTAGTTGAAGGACTTTCCTGATGGTGCAGTGGTTTAGAATCCACCTGCCAATGCAGCGGACATCGGTTCAAGCCCTGGTCGGGGAAGATCCCACATGCCACAGATCAACTAAGCCTGTGCGCCACAACTACTGAAGCCCACATGCCTAGAGCCCGTGCTCCGCAACAAGAGAAGCCACCGCAGTGAGAGGCCCACGCACCGCAGCAAAGAGTAGACCCCGCTCACCGCAACTAGAGAAAGCCCGTGCACAGCAACAAAGACCCAACACAAACAAAAATAAATAAATTTATTTTTTTAAAAAAAAGTAGTTGACAATACCATACCTAGACTAATGCTTTAGAAGACTCCCACATAAGGACAATTAAAGTGATCAAAAAATCTAGGTTTCTGCTTTCAGCGTAGGTACCTAAGTAATTTGGTAAAAAAGCAGTGGACAGTGTTTCTGAATAGAAAGTGGCCATTCACATTTGACTGTTATAAACTTGAATCAATATGTAAAGCAAAGGCAAAATTATTTAGCCACATCTATAGTCGTAAGGATTTGGAGTTTTAAAAATAATTTTTATTTATGAATAAAGCTCACATAGCTGCCTTTTATTTGGTTTGGTTTAGTGTTTTTGGTCTTGTTTTTCTTTTTATAGTCAGAAGACTCAGAATCTTAAGGTCGTGTAGCACAACCACAATTGTATAACCATTGTTATTTAATCTGTTCAGTGAAATGGACATAAATTCATTATTATTGTTGTTAAATATACCAAGGGTAAATATTAATCTTACAGGTTTTAAAAAGCAGTGCATCCTTATATCTCAGATCATACCCTTCATATTTGATTTGAATCCCAGTTCTCTCGCTTAAGGACTGGGTAACTTTGGGCTAGGTAATCTATCAGTTTTTTCTCCACCCATAAGGATGTTGGAATGATTATGGTAGATGTGAGTAAAGTGCCTAGTATAGCATCTGTGAAATAGCAGGCACTTGATGAGTGCTTGCTGTTATCATTTTATTACTAGTATCTTAAATATTTAAGACAACTTATATTTGCATATTACATTTTTCATGGCTAAAAACACTTTTCTTGTTTTTTAGAAAGTACGTCTGAGCCGCTCTTAATATCATCTTTTGAGGATACAAATGAAACAGGAAACATTCAAAGTAGATGCTTCAGGAAAAGACATAAAAGTGACAATGAGCCTAATTTGCAGCAGCAAATGTCCTGGGGAAATAGAAACCGAAATCTTAGTGGAGAAGTACTAATGGGACTTATGCTCAATAGAATTAACCAGGAAGCAAACCCTGGAGATATGGTTGAAAAATTAGGAGCTGATGCAAAAATTCTTTCAAATGTAATCTCAAAAAGCACAAGACCAAATAGTCTTGATATTGGAAAGCCATCTTTAAGATCAAAAAGAGACAGTATAGAGAAAGAATCTAGTGATGATGATACACCTTTTGATGGTTCTAATTGTTTGGCAGATAAAGTGGATTCTCCTGTTATTTTTGACTTAGAAGACTTAGACAATGAAACAGATGGATCAAAAGTGGGGTACATTGCTCCACAAAATCCTAAGAGGAGTCAACGCTTGAATAGCAGCTTTTCAGTAAAATCTTTCGAAAAAACTGATGTTGCAACAGGATTTGATCCCCTCTCTCTTTTGGTTGCTGAGACTGAACAGCAGCAAAAAGAGGAGGAGGAAGAGGAGGAAGATGATAGCAAAAGCGTTTCAACACCATCTGCTAGGCGGGATTTAGCTGAAGAAATTGTGATGTATATGAATAACATGAGCAGTCCTTTGACGAGTCGAACGCCAAGCATTGATTTACAACGGGCCTGTGATGATAAAGTAACCACTAAGAAAAGTCCAACGTTGGTCAAGGCATGCAGAAGATCTAGCCTGCCTCCTAATTCTCCTGGGCCAGTGAGACTTACCAAATCTAAAAGTTACTCAAAAAGCGAAGACAGACCAAGGGATAGACTCTGGTCTTCTCCAGCCTTCTCACCTACTTGCCCATTTAGAGAAGAATCTCAAGATGCATTAACCCATTCATCACCTTCATTTAATTTAGATACACTATTAGTACCTAAACTAGATGTTCTAAGAAACAGTATGTTCACTGCTGGAAAAGGAGTTGCAGAGAAAGCAAGCAAATGGTATTCAAGATTCACCATGTACACCACATCATCCAAGGTAGGTTTATTAGTGTTTTCTACTTTTCCTTTTACCCTCCTCCACCACCCAAAGTATCTTACTTGCAAAGATGCCTGTTTTTACCATTCTCCTAAAATACAGCTTTACAGAAAGGACCCTTGGGATGCATAAGGTTTGTAAGTATCAGAATTTGGACTTGAACAATAACTTCGAAAGGAAAGAATCCACTAACTAAGGTTATATTTTTAGTTCAGTTTTGAAAGAAAGTGATCTGTAGCTGGAGTAAAAATTAGAGTCATATGAAAATGCTTACTGAGCTTCATTATTTATTGCCTTCAAAAATTACCAGCCAGGCATAGGATTTCTCTTTCTGGTTAGGATGGAGTACCTTGTGATACACCTACATACCTCCCAAAGCAAAAAGCTAGATGAAATATGGAAAGTATTTGTTTAAAGTCATCAGAGAAGTGCTGAAACAGCTAGAAAGTAGAGGGGCAAGATTCTAGAGAGAGTAAAATTGCAGAGATGAGCTGAAGTTTTATAGCTACTTTTTCCTTGAGGGCATTTGCTTATTCTGAGCACAGAGCAAGAGGTTGCAAATCCAGGCTTTGCCTTATCAGAGGACTGTGGAGCGGTGAGGGGGCCAGCAGGACTTTTGGGATCTTGTACAGCTGGAGAGACAAAAATAGAGACTGGAGGGTACTCAGATACACAAGTTTTTTCCTTCAGAACATTTTCCAAATACTGATACTGCATGAAACAGGAGTCTGAAAACATAAGTAGAAAGTCTCGATAAATAAGAGTTCTCAGCAGTTTCATGGTGCTGGGAATACAATAGCTTAGTTCATAAGCTGCTGGGAGCTGGGGAAAGTGAGGGCAGGGAAGCTTTGGTGTACACACCAGGCCCTTAGTTCAAATTCCTGCAGAGCTATGCCTTAGGAGCATTGGCAAAACAGAGGTAGACTGAACCTGACTAAAACTGCAACCTAGGCTGGACTCAGCTCAGTCTGTGATTAGATTAAACTAATCAACCTTTACTCTAACAAGGAAAAAGTGTGTCCTTTCCAGAGGACCAGAACATCAACTGGACTCTTTACGGTTTTTTATATATAATTTTTTATATTCTATTATTGAATTAAAAATAGCTATACTGAGGGACTTCCTTGGTGATCCAGTGGTTAAGACTCCGCACTCCCAGTGCAGGGGGCCCGGGTTCCATCCCTGGTGAGGGAACTAGATCCTGCGTGCCTCAACTAAGAGCCTGCATGCTGCAACTAAAGATCCCGCACACCACAACTAAAGATCCCGCACACTGCAGCGAAGATCCCACGTGCTGCAACTAAGACCAGTGCAGCCAAATAAATAAATATTTAAAAAAAAAAAAAAAAAGCTGTACTGAGAGACAAGGACCATAACTAAAAACAAAAGAAAAACAGATGGAGGAAACAGACCTTCAGGTGATCTAAATATTTGAATTAGCGAGATACTTTGAAGTAATTAAAATATGTCCAAGAAAATAGAGAAAAGGGTGAGAAAAAAGCCAGAAACATGCAAAATTTCACCAGGTAATTATCTTTTGAAAAGAACCAGTGTAAATTCTAGAACTGAAAAAGATGTGAAATTAAGAAAGCAGTAGTTAGATTTAACAGCAGACCAAAAAAAAAAAAAACAGGAGAAGAAAGATTAGTAAACTAGTTGGGAAGTTAGTAGAAAATATCCACACTGAAGTACAGACAGGGAAAAAAAATTGGAAAATACAGGAAAAACTGTGGGGTTTAGTGAAAATGCCTAACATTGATGTAATTTAGTTCCAGAAGAAGAAGGAAAAAAGGGGTAGAAGGAACATTTAAAAAGCTAATTGCCGGGCTTCCCTGGTGGCGCAGTGGTTGAGAGTCCGCCTGCCGATGCAGGGGACACGGGTTCATGTCCCGGTCCGGGAAGATCCCACATGCCGCGGAGCGGCTGGGCCCATGAGCCATGGCCGCTGAGCCTGCGCATCCGGAGCCTGTGCTCCGCAATGGGAGAGGCCACAACAGTGAGAGGCCCAAGTACCACAAAAAAAAAAAAAAAAAAAAGTTAATTGCCAAGAATTTTCCAAAAGTGATTAAAGATGTCACTCACATATTTAGAAGATCTACAAATGTCAAGCAGAATAAATGCAAAAAAAAACAAAAAAACACCCTATACTTAGGCATCTTAAGTTAAAATAGATGAAAATGAAATACAAAGAGAAAATCCGAAAAGGAGCCAAAGAAGAGAGAGATATTACCTTCAAAAGAGCAGCAGTAAGAAAGCTGACAGTTGTCTTCTGAATAGAAAATTTGATGTCAAAAGACACTGGAAAGACATCTTTAGAGTACTGAAAGAAAATGACTGCCAACCTGTTTTTCTGTACCCAGCAAAAATACTCTTTAAAAATTTGGGTGAGAGCTTTAGTTCCACTGTGGTAACATAAGGCTACTAAAGCCTGTCCCTCCCCCTGATTTACAACTAAAAACTCCAAACAAAATACAAAAAAAAAACTATCTAAAGATTCTGAAAAATAAAAGCAGCAGATTGTGGGGAAATTTTCCCATTTTCTTTCTCATACATTTTTGCTCCAAGAGCAGGTCCCAGTCACAGTGTGGCATGGCATCCCTGGCAGCTAAAACTTCACGAGAATCCCCATATTACCTGGACAGAGGAACCAGAGAAGGGAGCCTCTGTGGACTGGAGAGTATGAGGGGAATCTGTGAAAGAAGGATTCCTAATTCTGTGCATGGCCCACACAAGTCTGAGCCTCACCCTTGAGCTACACATACGTGGGATAGATGCAGACCAGCATGGACAAGGCTTAGAGAATTAAACTGGGGATTAAATCACTACCTACAAAAATCAAAACACAAATTACAATCTGAACATAACTTAGTTGACTGCCTGCTAATACAATAGCTCAACATTCTCCAAGAGATTATAAAAGTACCCAGACTACACAGCATAACATTCATGGTGTCCAACATAAAATCCAAAATTACTTGAACCAGGAAAATGTGACTAATTCTCAAGGGAAAGACAACCCTGAGATAACCCAGATGTTGGAATTATCAGACAGAAACTTTAAAGCAGCTATTATAACTAGATTCCCTGAAGTAAAGAAAAAACACATTTCAAATAAGAAAAGAAAGGAACTCTTAACCAGGAAAATTAATTATTTGTCAAAAAATTTTATCATAAAAAATACACTCTGAAATAAACTCATTGGATGGGTTCAATAGAATGGAGATGACAAAGGAGAGTCATTGAACTTAAAGATTGAGTAACAGAAATCATGCAGTTGGAAGAAGAGAGAGAGACTTTATAAAAATGAACAGAGCCTCAGAGACTTGTGGGACAATATCAAAATGTATAACATAAAATTGGGATTCCAAAAGAATTGGAGAAAGAGATTATGGTAGGAAAAATATTTGAAGAAATAATGGATAAAATTTCCCAAATTTAGTAAAAGATTTAGATTTGCAGATACTCAGTAAACTATAGACAGGATAAACTCAAAGAAAAGAACACCTATATATATACATAAAAGCAAACTGTTAATAACCAAAGATATCCATTTCTAATAAGAAAATAACTGCTAGAAAAAAAAACAACAATAAAAATACCTTGAATACTACTAAATAAAAATGACATTACCTACAGAGGAATAAGGATTTGAATGGCCACTTGTTTTCATCATAATCTGTGGAGGGAAGAATACAGTGGAACAACACTCTTAACCTGTTGAAGAAAAGGCCTGTCAACCCAGAATTCCATATCCAGTGAAAATATTCTTTAGGGGGTGAAAGTGAAATAAAAACATTTTCAGGTAAAGGGAAAGAATTCATGACTAGCAGACCTGATGTATAAAATATTCTAAAGGAAGTTCTTCAGGCTGAAGAAAAATTATACCACAAAGAAATCTGGGTCTTTGGAAATGAAGAAAGAGCAAAATAGATGGTAAATATCTGGTTAATATGAAAGACCCCCCCCTTTTTTTTTTAATACAGCAGGTTCTTATTAGTCATCCATTTTATACACATCAGTGTATACATGCCAATCCCAATCTCCCAATTCATCCCACTCCCAGCCGCTTTCCTGCCTTGGTGCCCATACGTTTGTTCTCTACATCTCTCTCTCAATTTCTGCCCTGCAAACCAGTTCATCTGTACCATTTTTCTAGGTTCCACATATATACGTTAATGTACGATATTTGTTTTTCTCTTTCTGACTTACTTCACTTTGTATGACAGTCTCTAGATCCATCCACATCGCTACAAATGACCCAATTTCGTTCCTTTTTATGCTGAGTAATATTCCATTGTATATATATCCCAAATCTTCTTTATCCATTTGTCTGTCGATGGGCATTTAGGTTGCTTCCATGACCTGGCTATTGTAAATAGTGCTGCAGTGAAGATTGGGGTGCATGTGTCTTTTTGAATTATGGGTTTCTCTGGGTATATGCCCAGTAGTGGGATTGCTGGGTCACATGGTAATTCTATTTTTAGTTTTTTAAGGAACCTCCATACTGTTCTCCATAGTGGCTGTATCAATTTACATTCCCACCAACAGTGTTAAGAGGGTTCCCTTTTCTCCACACCCTCTCCAGCATTTGTTGTTTGTAGATTTTCTGATGATGCCCATTCTAACTGGTGTGAGGTGATACCTCATTGTAGTTTTGATTTGCATTTCTCTAATAATTAGTGATGTTGAGCAGCTTTTGATGTGCTTCTTGGCCATCTGTATGTCTTCTTCGGAGAAATATCTATTTAGGTCTTCTGCCCATTTTTGGATTGGGTTGTTTTTTTAATATTGAGCTGCATGAGCTGTTTATATATTTTAGAGATCAATCCTTTGTCCCTTGATTCGTTTGCAGATATTTTCTTCCATTCTGAGGGTTGTCTTTTCATCTTGTTTATGCTTTCCTTTGCTGTGCAAAAGCTTTTAAGTTTCATTAGGTCCCATTTGTTTATTTTTGTTTTCATTTCCATTACTCTAGGAGGTGGATCAAAAAAGATCTTGCTGTGATTTATGTCAGAGTGTTCTTCCTACGTTTTCCTCTAAGAGTTTTATAGTGTCCGATCTTACATTTAGGTCTCTAATCCATTTTGAGTTTATATTTGTGTATGGTGTTAGGGAGTGTTCTAATTTCTTTCTTTTTTTTTTTTTTTTTTGCGGTATGCGGGCTTCTCACTGTTGTGGCCTCTCCCGTTGCGGAGCACAGGCTCCAGACACGCAGGCTCAGCAGCCATGGCTCACGGGCCTAGCCACTCCGCAGCATGTGGGATATTCCTGGACTGGGGCACGAACCCATGTCCGCTGCATCAGCAGGCAGACTCTAAACCACTGTGCCACCAGGGAAGCTCTAATTTCATTCTTTTAAATGTAGCTGTCCAGTTTTCCCAACACCACTTATTGAAGACACTGTCTTTTCTCCATTGTCTCCATTGTATATCCTTGCCTCCTTTGTCATAAATTAGTTGACCATAGGTGTGCGGGTTATCTCTGGGCTTTCTGTCTTGTTCCATTGATGTATATTTCTGTTTTTGTGCCAGTACCATATTGTCTTGTATTATAGTCTGAAGTCAGGCAGTCTGATTCCTCCAGCTCCGCTTTTTGCCCTCAAGACTGCTTTGGCTATTCGGGGTCTTTTGTGTCTCCATACAAATTTTAAGATTTTTTTGTTCTAGTTGTGTAAAAAATGCCATTGGTAATTTGATAGGGATTGCACTGAATCTGTAGATTGCTTTGGGTAGTATAGTCTTTTTCACAATATTGATTCTTCCAATCCAAGAACATGGTATATCTCTCCATCTTTTGGTATCATCTTTAATTTCTTCCATCAGTATCTTACAGTTTTCTGCATACAGGTCTTTGATCTCCCTAGGTAGGTTTATTCCTAGATATTTTATTCTTTTGTTGCAGTGGTAAATGGAAGTGGTTCCTTAATTCCTCTTTCAGATTTTTCATCATTAGTATATAGGAATGCAAAGAGATTTCTGTGCATTAATTTTGTATCCTGAAACTACCAAATTCATTGATTAGCTCTAGTAGTTTTCTGGTGGCATCTTTAGGATTCTCTCTGTATAGTATCATGTCATCTGCAAACAGTGACAGTTTTACTTCTTTTCCAATTTGTATTCCTTTTATTTCTTTTTCTTCTCTGATTGCCATGGCTAGGACTTCCAAAACTATGTTGAAAAATAATGGTGAGAGTGGACATCCTTGTCTTGTTCCTGATCTTAGAGGAAATGGTTTCAATGATGCTTGCTGTGGGTTTGTCATATACGGCCTTTATTATGCTGAGGTAGGTTCCCTCTATGCCCACTTTCTGGATGGTTTTTTCATCAATCAGTGTTGAATTTTGTCAAAAGCTTTTTCTGCATCTATTGAGATGATCATATGGTTTTTATTCTTCAATTTGTTAATATGATGTATCACATTGATTGATTTCCATATATTGAAGAATATTGCATCCCTACTTGATCATGGTGTACAATCTTTTTCATGTGTTGTTGGATTCTGTTTGCTAGTATTGTGTTGAAGATTTTTGCATCTATATTTATCAGTGATATTGGTCTGTAATTTTCTTTTTTTGTAGTATCTTTGTCTGGTTTTGGTATCAGGGTGATGGTGGCCTCATAGAATGAGTTTGGGAGTGTTCCTTCCTCTGCAATTTTTTGGAAGAGTTTGAGAAGGATGGGTGTTAGCTCTTCTCTAAATGTTTGATAGAATTCACCTGTGAAGCCATCTGGTCCTGGACTTTTGTTTGTTGGAAGATTTTTAATCACAGTTTCAATTTCATTACTTGTGATTGGTCTGTTCATATTTTCTATTTCTTCCTGGTTCAGTCTTGGAAGGTTATACCTTTCTAAGAATTTGTCCATGTCTTCCAGGTTCTGCATATTATTGGCATAGAGTTGCTTGTAGTAGTCTCTTAGGATGCTTTGTATTTCTGCGGTGTCTGTTGTAACTTCTCCTTTTTCATTTCTAATTTTATTGATTTGAATCCTCTCCCTCTTTTTCTTGATGAGTCTGGCTAATGGTTTATCAATTTTGTTTATCTTCTCAGAGAACCAGCTTTTAGTTTTATTGATCTTTGCTATTGTTTTCTTTGTTTCTATTTCATTTATTTCTGCTCTGATCTTTATGATTTCTTTCCTTCTGCTAACTTTGAGTTTTCTTTGTTCTTCTTTCTCTAGTTCCTTTAGGTGTAAGGTTAGATTGTTTATTTGAGATTTTTCGTGTTTCTTGAGGTAGGCTTGTATAGCTATAAGCTTCCCTCTTAGAACTGCTTTTGCTGCATCCCATAGGTTTTTGGATCATCGTGTTTTCATTGGCATTTGTCTCTCAGTATTTCTTGATTTCCTCTTTGATTTCTTCACTGATCTCTTGGTTATTTAGTAACGTATTGTTTAGCCTCCATGTGTTTGTCTTTTTTACATTTTTTTCCCTGTAATTCATTTCTAATCTCATAGCGTTGTGGTCAGAAAAGATGCTTGATATGATTTCAATTTTCTTAAATTTACTGAGGCTTGATTTGTGACCCAGGTTATGATCCATCCTGGAGAATGTTCTGTGTGCCCTTGAGAAGAAAGTGTAATCTGCTGTTTTTGGATGGAATGTCCTATAAATATCAATTAAATCTATCTGGTCTGTTGTGTCATTTAAAGCTTCTGTTTCCTTATTAATTTTCTGTTTGGATGATCTGTCAATTGGTGTAAGTGAGGTGTTAAAGTCCCCCACTATTATTGTGTTACTGTCGATTTTCTCTTTTGTAGCTGTTAGCAGTTGCCTTATGTATTGAGGTGCTCTGATGTTGTGTGCATATATATTTATAATTGTTACATCTTTTTCTTGGATTGATCCCTTGATCATTATGTAGTGTCCTTCCCTGTCTCTTGTAACATTCTTTATTTTAAAGTCTATGTTATCTGATATGAGTATAGCTACTCCAGCTTTCTTTTGATATCCATTTACATGGAATATCTTTTTCCATCCCCTTTCAGTCTGTATGTGTCCCTAGGGCTGAAGTGGGTCTCTTGTAGACAGCATATATATGAGTCTTGTTTTTGTATCCATTCAGCAAGCCTGTGTCTTTTGGTTGGAGCATTTAATCCATTCACGTTAAGGTAATTATCGATAATGTATGTTCCTATGATCATTTTCTTAATTGTTTTGGGTTTGTTTTTGTAGGTCCTTTTCTTCTCTTGTGTTTCCCACTTAGAGAAGTTCCTTTAGCATTTGTTGTAGAGCTGGTTTGGTGGTGCTGAATTCTCTTACTTTTGCTTGTCTGTAAAGCTTTTGATTTCTCTGTTGAATCTGAATGAGATCCTTGCTGGGTGGAGTAATCTTGGTTGTAGGTTCTTCCCTTTCATCACTTTATCATGCCACTCCCTTCTGGCTTGTAGAGTTTCTGCTGAGAAATCAACTGTTAACCTTATGGGAGTTCCCTTGTATGTTATTTGTTGTTTTTCCCTTATTGCTTTCAATAATTTTTCTTTGTCTTTAATTTTTGTCAATTTGATTACTATGTGTCTCGGCATGTTTCTCCTTGGGTTCATCCTATATGGGACTCTCTGAGCTTCCTGGACTTGGGTGGCTATTTCCTTTCCCATGTTAGGGAAGTTTTCGACTATAATCTCTTCAAATATTTTCTTAGGTCCTTTCTCTCTCTCTTCTCCTTCTGGGACCCCTATAATGTGAATGTTGTTGCATTTAATGTTGTCCGGAGGTCTCTTAGGCTGTCTTCGTTTCTTTTCATTCTTTTTTCTTTACTCTGTTCCTCAGCAGTACATTCCACCATTCTATCTTCTAGGTCACTTATCTGTTCCTCTGCCTCAGTTATTCTGCTATTGATTCCTTCTAGTGTAGTTTTCATTTCAGTTATTGTATTGTTCATCTCTGTTTGTTTGTTCTTTAATTCTTCTAGGTCTTTGTTAAACATTTCTTG
Source organism: Lipotes vexillifer (assembly GCF_000442215.2). NCBI lineage: Eukaryota > Metazoa > Chordata > Mammalia > Artiodactyla > Lipotidae > Lipotes > Lipotes vexillifer. The sequence continues at coordinate 402,496 of NW_006773157.1, read as the reverse complement.
CATCTTCTCGATCTTTGCCTCCATTCTTTTTCGAGGTCCTGGATCATCTTCACTATCATTATTCTGAATTCTTTTTCTGGAAGGTTGCCTATCTCCACCTCATTTAGTTGTTTTTCTGGGGTTTTATCTTGTTCCTTCATCTGATACATAGCCCTCTGCCTTTTCATCTTATCTATCTTTCTGTGAATGTGGTTTTTGTTCCACAGGCTGCAGGATTGTAGTTCTTCTTGGCTTCTGCTGTCTGCCCTCTGGTGGATGAGGCTATCTAAGAGGCTTGTGCAAGTTTCCTGATGGGAGGGACTGGTGGTGGGTAGAGCTGACTGTTGCTCTGGTGGGCAGAGCTCAGTAAAACTTTAATCCACTTGACTGTTGATGGGTGGGGCTGAGCTCCCTCGCTGTTGGTTCTTTGGCCTGAGGCAACCCAACACTGGAGCCTACCCAGTCTCTTTGGTGGTGCTAATCGCTGACTCTGGGAGGGCTCACGCCAAGGAGTACTTCCCAGGACTTCTGCTGCCAGTGTCGTTGTCCTCATAGTGAGACAGGGCCACCCCCCACCTCTGCAGGCACCCCTCCAACACTAGCAGGTAGGTCTGGTTAAGTCTCCTTTGGGGTCACTGCTCCTTCCCCTGGGTCCTGATGCACACACTATTTTGTGTGTGCCCTCCAAGAGTGGAGTCTCTGTTTCCCCCAGTCCTGCCGAAGTCCTGCAGTCATATCCCACTAGCCTTCAAAGTCTGATTCTCTAGGAATTCCTCCTCCCGTTGCTGGACCCCCAGGTTGGGAAGCCTGACGTGGGGCTCAGAACCTTCACTCTAGCGGGTGAACTTCTGTGGTATAAGTGTTCTCCAGTTTGTGAGTCACCCACCCAGCAGTTACGGGATTTGACTTTATTGTGATTGTGCCCCTTCTACCGTCTAATTGTGGCTTCTTCTTTGTCTTTGGATGTGGGGTATCTTTTTTTGGTGATTTCCAGTGTCTTCCTGTCAGTGATTGTTCAGCCATTAGTTGTGATTCCGGTGTTCTCGCATGAGGGAGTGAGAGCATATCCTTCTACGCTGTCATCTTGAACCAATCTCCCTAAGACCCCTTTTTTAAAACCTTTTTAAAAAATTTTTATTGAAGTATGGTTGATTTACAGTGTCATGTTAGTTTCAGGTATACAGCACAGTGATTCAGCTATATATACATATATATTCTTTTTTAAATTTATTTATTTTTGGCTGCGTTGGGTCTTCACTGCTGCGCGGGGGCTTTCTCTAGTTGCAGCGAGTGGGGGCTACTCTTCGGTGTGGTGCGTGGGCTTCTCATTGCAGAGCATGGGCTCTAGGCACACAGGCTTCAGTAGTTGTGGCTCTCGGGCTCTAGAGCACAGGCTCAGTAGTTGTGGCGCATGGGCTTAGTTGCTCCACAGCATGTGGGATCATCCTGGACCTGGGCTCGAACCCACGTCTCCTGCATTGGCAGGCGGATTCTTAACCACTGCACCACCAGGGAAGTCCCTTAAAAGCTTTTTAAATTCCTTAAAATACTTGAAGTTGGACAAAACAAAAATTTGAACGTTATCTCATGGGATTTTCAATATGTATAAGAGGTTTTGTAGTGATTAAGAGACTCACCCTAGTGACATTTGTTATAGGTATATTATTATATATGAAGTGGTACAATACTAATTTTAAGTCAACTGTGAATGATTAGGTATATGTATTGCAATCCCTAGAGCACCCACTTAATAAAAAACACAATGATATATAGCCAAAAAGCCAATAAAAATGTTCACGTAATCTTAAAAGTAACTCAGTAACACATATACACACACACCTGTGTATTATCTGGGCAGTGAAATTAGTTATTTTAAAAAAATTTTTTCTTCATACAAAAGTCTATCAAATTTTCTTACATATTACTGGTGTAACCAGGAAAAAATACTTATACTTTGGTGTTCTCAAAAATGAAAACTAGAAATACATGTCTTTGAAACCTGGATTGTTATGGAAAAGAATAAAATGTAAACATAAATGAAATTAAAAGAGATTAAAATGTAATTTTTAATGGTATCCTGGGCTGGGATTTGCAGGGAAGAAAATTAACAATAAACAAAGACTTAAAGTTAGCAGTTATCTAACTAACAGGTATCTGCTTTGATCTAACTAGGAAATGCTGTCTTAAAAATTGATCTCCAGCTCATGTTTGTCTAGTATGCCCTTGTAAAATTGGTTGGGTTTTTTTTTTCCCCCGCTAGAAGTTGTAATGTTAATTAACTGATCATCTGAGTAATTAGGCATTTCCTCTGCCTTTGAAGTAAACTTTTAAATAACTAACTTTAAATATGAAGGAAATTAAGCTTATAATTATGTCCTTAGGATCAAAGTTCTGATCGTACCAGTCTTTCTTCAGTGGGAGCCCAGGATTCTGAATCTACCTCTTTAACAGATGAAGATGTCTGCCACGAGTTGGAAGGAGCCACTTCTCAGGAAAGCAGTGCCACTGCAGGGACTAAGGGAATTGATTTCAGCAGAACAAGCCTGGAAGGTTCTTCCTCCTTGGAAGGTTTGTCCAAACAGCTCAGTCATACTGCATTTGATTTGTGGTACCTTTACTTTTTCTCCTTTACGTTTAATTTTGTAAAAGATTTGCATGGCTCAAAACAATACAGAACCAAGGCACTTTCAGAGAGGTCTAGCTTCTTCCATCCTCATGCCTTCATCTTGGTTTGTCATTGTCCCTAGAGGTAGCCATTTTTATTCATTTTGATTTGTCCTTTCATTGTTGCTTTTTTTAATGTGCTTTTTTTAAAAATGTGTTTTAAAAAGCGTGTGTGTGTGTGTTCTTAATACCTCCTTGTCTTCTTACTCAAAAGGTAACATGCTATAAACACTTAACTGTTCCTTGCTTTTTTCACTTAACACTATATTCTGAAGAGCATTCCATATCATCACATAGTGTTGTCCCTCATTCATTTTTACGGTTGCATTGTTCATCATGTGTGGACGTATTGGTTTATTTTAACCACTTCCCTGTTGAGGGACTTTAAGTTCTCAGTGTTTAACTGTTATAAATAATACTGTGATGCATATATGTCATATTATATTTTTGCCAGGGTATTTTTGGAAGATACTTCCAAGTTTTTCCTTGAAGTGATATTGCCAGGTTCCTTCCTCAGGGGTATACTATTTTGTATTCCCACAGGTAATATATAAGAATACCTATTTTGGGCTTCCCTGGTGGCCCAGTGGTTGAGATTCTGCCTGCTGATGCAGGGGACACAGGTTCGTGCCTCAGTCTGGGAAGATCCCACATGCCGCGGAGCGGCTAGGCCCATGAGCCGTGGCCGCTGAGCCTGTGCGTCCAGAGCCTGTGCTCCGCAATGGGAGAGGCCACAACAGTGAGAGGCCCGCACACCGCA
>NW_006773157.1:398698-399060 GCF_000442215.2 Lipotes vexillifer | reverse complement strand
AAAAAAAAAAAAAAAAAAAAAAAAAAAAAAAAAAAAAAGAATACCTATTTCCCCACAGCCTTGTGAAGAAAATATGTTAGCACACTTTTCAGATTTTTGCCATCTGATAGGTGAAGAATGTATTTCAGTTTAGTTTTCATTTTTCTTTAGCTTATAAATTAAGTTGCATATCCATTTATGTGTTTAAGGACTATTTGTGTTTCTTTTTCTGTGAACTGTCCTTTGCCTACATTTCACTTTGACTTTTTGGTCCTCCCCACTTTTTTTAAGTTTTAATAGCTCTTTTTTATGTTAGGGAATTAATCTGTTGTCTCTTATATAAGTGGCAGATGCTTTTTCCAAGTTTGTCAGGTTCAGAGATT
>NW_006773157.1:398089-398688 GCF_000442215.2 Lipotes vexillifer | reverse complement strand
TTCCCTACATAAAACTTTTTAATTTTATGTCACCAAATTTATCACTTTTTGCCCTATTGCTTCTGGATTTTGAGTTATTAGGAAAGATTTCCCCTTCCCTAGGCTCACCACTGTTTTCTTCTCATACTTCTCTGATTTCCTTTTTACATTTTCTGGGGTTAGCAGACTTTTTCTGTAAAGGGCCATATTGTAAATAGTTTAGGTTTTGTGGGCCACATACATCTCTGTCACATATTCTTTTTTGTCTTTTTCTTTTTTTTAACAGTGCTTTAAAATGTTAAAATTATTCTGAGTTTGTGGTCATACAAAGATTTGACCCCTGATTTAATCCATTTGAAAGTTATCCTGTTATATGATGTAAGGAATGAATGCATTATAATGTTTTTCAAATTTGCATCTTTGCTACTTTAAAAGGCTTTTATTGTGGAAATACTCAATCACAAAAGTAGAAGGAATAGCACAATGAGCTCCCACGTACCCTTCACACAACTTCAGCAACTGTCAACAAATGGCCAATTTTGTTTTATCTTTTCCGCCTCTCTTCTGCTGCCAACATTTTTTCCTTCCCCACTGGATTTTTTTTTTTTTTTTTTTTTTTT
>NW_006773157.1:381786-398037 GCF_000442215.2 Lipotes vexillifer | reverse complement strand
TTTGTGGTACGCGGGCCTCTCACTGCTGTGGCCTCTCCCATTGCAGAGCACAGGCTCCGGACGCGCAGGCCCAGCAGCCATGGCTCACGGGCCCAGTCGCTCCGCGGCATGTGGGATCTTCCTGGACCGGGGCACAAACCCGTGTCCCCTGCATCGGCAGGCGGACTCTCAACCGCTGCGCCACCAGGGAAGCCCTGGATTATTTTAAAGTAAATCCCAAACAATATATAATTTTATTCATAAATACTTCAACATGTATTGATATTTCTAAAACATAAGGACTTTAATGTTATATCTTTGTAAGTTTTTATTAAAGTTTATTTAATACATTAATTATTTACTCTATGTTATACATGTAGTGTGTACATTTTTATGTATGTAAATACTGTACATTTCACAAATTGAGGACAACTGATTAACCAGTATCAGATTAAGAGGCAGAACCTTGGGACTTCCTTGGTGGTCCAGTGGTTAAGACTCTTTGCTCCCAATGCAGGGGGCCTGGGTTCGATCCCTGGTCAGGAAGCTAAATCCCACATGCCACAACTAAAGAGCCTGCATGCCACAATGAAGCTCCTGCATAATGCAGCTAAGACCTGGTGCAGCCATATAACTAAGTAAATAGATAAATGTTTGGGAGGGGAGAAAAAAGAAATACAACATAAACAGCATCCAGAACCCCCTCTCATAACCACATCTACTCACCGCTCCCTTCACAGATGAACATTATCTTCTAACACTGTATGTCAGCATGGCCATTTTTGAACATGTTATGGACTCATACAGTATCTTTTGTGAAGTATTCATTTGTTTTCAAAACAAAATTGTAATAGTTATCATATTTTTAATGTGACAATATTTATCACATATCTTATATAAAATACTTAGTTTAATTTTCACAACTATCTCACGAAACTCTTTTTATAGGTGGTTTGTTCAAATTGAGACCCAAACAATGTCCACTTGTTGCATTTGTTTGATATGTCTACTAACTCCCTCTCATCTTTGTTCCCTGTTTTTTCCCCCTTTCGTATATTCACAAAGAAATCAGGTGATTAGTTCCCAGCCTCTTATTTTTTTTTTCTAACATGCAAGAACTGTTTATTGAGCTAAGTAAATAAGACTTACCTCACAACCTGATTCGTATTTGCTAAAAAGAATATTTATTCTGTGCTGTAGATTGATTAGATATAAGAGGTAGGCTGCCCACATAAATGACTGAATTAGTCAAGGCTGATAGATAGCAATTTTGAACTAGCTTTAGCAGAGGGGGATTACAGAAGGTTATTGGGGGACCATCAGGAAAGAACTCTAGTTGCCACCATTTCTAGTCATCTTAAAGGATGTTGTGAAGCTTCAGCTCTCTATCCACCTCTCTGCTTGTCTGTGTGGCAGAGCCTAGGGCTAGAGGAAGCTCTAGAGCTATCTTTTTTTTCTCCCTTGTCATTTATTTGCTGAAGCAATCAGATCATTAGTCTGGATTATGCATCCCCATGGTGGCGTTTAACATGTTTTCCTATCCTCTCTATTTCTTGGAACTGATAGTTTATACTGTTACATTTTTTTAACCTTTATATTTAAAAATACCATTGTTCATTCATAAAATGTAGTAACTACTGGGAAAAAAAAAGTATAGAAAATGTATTGATTACTTCCAGTTTTCCTAACTAGATATAGCCACTGTCAGCAATTGACTTGACCACAGAACTGCCCTTATTTTGTTGTTATTTTAATACCTGCTAATATCCCTTTGCTCTTAAGAACGTACTTGGAAACTCTTCCCTAGTGTTTAAAAGCAAGATTACTGTTCCAGATTTTAAAGATCCTTATAAGGCAGAGAGTTGCCAGTAATTCTTTTCATGATCTGAAATAAGATCAGCTATTTTATACTTTTTAGACCTTAGAACTAAACACTTTCTTTTATCTAAAACATGTAAGAATAGAAACAGCAAAACAGTAATTACAAACAACTGGAATGCCTTCTAGTCTGTACAAAGTGCTTAATAAGTGAGTAATGAATTAAAGCACATTTCCTTAGGTGTACACAAAGGCATATGTTGAAAAACATTTTTCATTATTTATTTGCTTTTTCTTAAATTACCTTTATCATCTTAAATAGTTTTAAATAAAACTGTTCGACATTTTACCAGAGAATTTATGAAAGTGAAAGATTCTCATATCCTTTCTGTTAATTTTAATGGTTTTGCTCTTTGTTTTTTAATAATGAACAGGATCCTTGTCCAAGTTTGCCTTACCTGGGAAATCAGAAGTGGCATCTTCCTGCAACACGAGTAATACAAATATCTTCCAGAACTATGCAATGGAGGTACAATTTAATCAAAAGAACATCTTCATGTACTACTTAATAAAATTTACATTTCTTAAGTGCTGATAGTCTCTGGTAGAGTTATAAAAAGTTAAATATATGGCATCTGAAAATTTCAGAATGTATATTGCTCCTGAATAAACTTAAAATATCTAGTATTTCAGATTATTGAAGTCATATGACTTTTTCTGTTTAGAAAAGTTCCATACTTCCTTTCATGTTTATCAACATACAAAAGCATTTTTATTTCCAGTATTTATATTTACCCCTTGTTTTATGTATGTCCTCTTTGAATTTTTATTACACTTTTGTTTTTCTTTTTTGTTTTGGCCGTACCACACAGCATGCGGGATCTTAGTTCCCCAACCAGGGATTGAACCCGCACCCCCTGTGGTGGAAGCATGGAGTCCTAACCACTGGACTGCCAGGGAAGTCCCTATTTCACATCTTAAACACTTGTAACTAATTTTGCTGTGAAGGCACACTTTTTGGATGAGGATACAGGGAGCAGTTTTGGCATTTGTGTCAACTTTTTCCATCATGTTTTTCATTCTCTGTGTCAGTTTGATGTAGATATCTGCTGGGTGTGCTGCTATATCCCATTTTCTTGCAATAAGAAGGTTATAGTTTTACACTTTAAAAACTTTCCCTAATTTTTGTGTAAAAATTGCTTCCAAATACATTTGTGTTTCTGTTTCACACTAATTTGCATAAATTTGGAAAATAAATTTGCATGCAGCTGGAAAATAAATGATGAGCACTGATGTTGCAGTTTACAAAGTTTCTGATGGCTTCAGGAATTTCTATATTTTAATGGGATGACAGCATTTACATTTATCTATAGCAATGCTTCTTAAACTGTCTGTAGTGACAGACCAGGGTTTTTTTTGTTGTTGCTGTTTTTAATTTCCAATCTGTCATGGCTTGTTACTCTTGTAAAATCTACTGATCACCGACTTAGCTGTTACAGCAATTAGTTTACAGGTCTCCAAATCCTCTTCTCAGTTTCTTTACTTAGCTCATCACAAACCAGTAAGAGTTTGTGGACCAGCTCCTTACTGGTGACCACACTTTGAGTAGCACAGATCTATAACATGTAATTACCAATACCTATTTTGTGTATTAACAAAGTAATACTTGTGTTTAGTTTTCCATTAATAAAATCATGGCAGATTTTATAGTACGTAATTATAATGGTAGAAATCCTCACTTAAATGCAAGTTTCCCTTTCAGGCAAAAGTTTTGGAGTAGACTTAGGTGAAATAGTTAAAGATGAGTATATTATATAATGTACTGAATGTAATCCATTTTTCATTTGTAACTTCTGAATCCTTCTGAGTTTTACTTTTCCAGTAGATATATGAATTGAAATGGTTTTTAAATTGTAATTGCACTAACTGGCTTACTTTATAAAATGCTGTTTTCTCCCATAGGTTCTTATCTCGAGCTGCTCTCGTTGTAGAACCTGTGATTGTCTTGTCCATGATGAGGAAATCATGGCTGGCTGGACAGCAGATGATTCAAATCTCAATACAACCTGCCCATTTTGTGGCAATCTTTTCTTGCCCTTTCTGAACATCGAAATAAGAGATTTAAGACGACCTGGAAGGTAATGATTTATGCTTTTTTTCCCTTCATGTTTAAGGATCATGTTTCCTAGAATATCTCTTTTCTCTAAAAGCTCCTTTGATTCACATTACAGATATTTTTTGAAGTCAAGCCCGTCTACAGAAAATATGCATTTTCCATCCTCCTTTTCAAGGCAGACAAGGCAGTCTTGTATCTCAACATCAGCCTCTGGTCTTGACACATCTGTTCTCTCTGTTCAAGGGAATTTTGATCTAAATAGGTAATTATGATTATGTGGAACTATATTTTTACAACATATACTATACATTTCAAGTAATGACAGAAGAATTAGCTGACCATTTTAAGGTTTAAATTCCTATGTATAATAGATTCTTAATCTCAAGTTCTTATTCCTAATTAATTATCTCTCTCTTGAGGAATTAAGTCAGTACTGAGGTACTTCTACTTTGCAATATTTATTTTTTTACTTAGGAATATTTAATAATCTAAGAAAACATTTGGAGCTGATAGATGAACTATAAAATCAAACTAAGACTTACACAGTAAGCCCAATACAAGTAAGTCTGTGCTTAAAACAAATGCCAAAATCGACTCCATTTTGGATAAGTGCCAAATACACCAAATATAGCTGGGCAAGTGAAGTTATATTGGTAAATGCATGTGCAAAAGAAAATGCCTACATAGTACTAGTAGGCTAGCAAGACCTGTTTGATCCTGAATGCTTAGACTGCAAAACTGCAAATCTGTGTGTGTACCTTCTTTCATCATAGGTCTATTATAGCCCTTTCTTTGTCTCCCACTAGCTCTGACTCCTGAAGGAATAGGTGCCTATTTTTTCTGCTTTGTATCCTCGGGCCTACTGTGGTTGCTGCAGTATAAAAGTTGTCCACTAAATGTTTTGAACAAATTAATGACTCTTGTATATTTAAAGTTTACTGGATAAAAAGGAAATTAACATGACTAGGCTACCTTAAACTGTATCCTTTTTTCCAGCCAAAGCCTGATTAACATCTTTCCTTCCTTTTACTTTGCTATGTGCAGCTCTGATTCTAAAGAGAAGAACATGGTCAGTGAAATAAAGTAAATCTAGACAGTGATGCACTTTTTTCTTTTTTCAATGCCCAAGCAAATCAAAGTTGCTCGAAAATACATGTGCCCGAAGTATTCAGATCCCTGCTGATAGATCAAAAGCAGCTTTGTCAAAATGTCCAGTATTTCCAATGGCCAGGAGTGTTAGTACTTATGGCACCTTGGATAAGGAAGACAATGGAGGACAGAAGCTCATTCCTACAGGCAGCCTGCCAACTACTTTACAAGGAGCTACAGTATGTATTTTGGTGTTTTTTACAATTTGGACATTGATAATTTACATATGAGTTTGTTCCCCTTGTACTAAACAGCCTTATAAGCTTCAATTTTATTATTGTTAAGAAGAGTGTCTTGTTACATGATACAGTTACATTTCTAATTATATGGAAATAATTGACAGGAATTTTTTTTAATGATTTAGTATCATCAATCTTGTAATTGCTATTTATGGTTTTTATTTACTCAACAGGATTCTTTAGGATTAGAATGGCACCTCCCAAGTCCAGATCCTATCACTGTTCCATATCTTAGTCCTTTAGTGGTATGGAAGGAACTTGAAAGCTTATTGGAAAATGAAGGTGATCATGCAATAACAGTGGCAGACTTTGTGGACCATCATCCAATTGTTTTTTGGAACCTGGTGTGGTATTTTAGACGTCTTGACTTACCCAGTAATTTACCTGGATTGATTCTTTCTTCTGAGCATTGTAACAAGTATTCAAAGGTATAAGAGTAAAAATTAACTAAAAGCCAATGCTACTGTCACCATTGTAATGTTTGCATATTCCTAATGACAAAAAAGTAATTTTACGCTGAATATTTTTAATAACCATCTCAATCAATAAAATTGTTGCAAATAATTTTTCTTCTTACAGTCTAGTGGTAAGACAGTCATGTTTTTTAGACTTCTTATAAAGTTTACACAAAATGGACTTGACTTTTTGTTATAGCCTCAAGAATAAACTGTAAATGACTCTTATGAGAAGACTTTGTGAGTTTGCCCCACTCATGCCTCACACCTCCTTCAAAAATAAGCCTGACACTTTAGTTGGACATCTGTAATTCATATCGCAGTCATGTGCTACCATTCTCTTCATTACTTTACTGTGAATTTTGGTTTAACATTTAAGCAGTTTGTTATATGTTCACTCGTATTTTTGATATGTTGCTCTATTAAAGCATTTTGTTTCTTTTTCATATGCTGTCAGTGGCACTAAATGGCAAAGTGTCTAAGTTCAGGAACTTTGTCTTCTCCCTTCTTGTACTTTATGTCTGTGATTGTGCATGTGTTTGGATTTTCAGTACATGGTGAATGAGAGGTTAACTCAGTCAGAGCATCTGCGCTAGGGTCTTGAACTGATGGAGAATAGGGCTCCTGGATTCATCTTTCTGTGGAGCCTCAGTCATAAGCTGGTCAAGATTAGCCCTTCATGGTACCCTTTCTCACTGATCTTAGTACTTTGTTAAATCTGCTACTTTAGGGATCGTTGACTTCTCAACTCAGGTCATCTCCCTTCGGTAGATTATAAAATGCAGACAAATCAGTGATTTTTCTGTTCTCTTTTCTCTCTTGCACACATGCATCCTAAAAAATATTTTTAAGGCTCTTTATAAAATATTTACAAAACATTGTCATATAAGGATCATTAATGAATGTTTTTTTATTCTTCAACACAGATTCCTCGCCACTGTATGTCTGAAGACAGTAAATATGTTTTAATACAAATGTTGTGGGACAATATGAAATTACATCAGGATCCAGGACAGCCGTTGTACATCCTCTGGAATGCCCACAGTAAGTGCTGTCATAGAATGTTGATGTCCTTCATATGAGAGTACTCTCTACTTGCTTTAAATAGCCTAAACTAATGTGTAAACTGACTTTTATTTTACACTACTTTTTGTCTTACAGGTCAAAACCGTACTCTTTTGTTTGAGAGTGAGTGTTAAGTTTGATGTTTTTAGTATTACCATCTATGGAGGTCAAGGGGTTTTTGTTTTTGTTTTTTGAGTGGTGCTGTATATGTGCTGGAGGGGTTTTGTTTTGTAGAGTTTTGTTTTTAGCACATTGCTTTCTTCTTTGTACTTATTTTTTGTTTGTTTCCATCCCAGGCTGCTGATTTAAAATTCCTTCCAGGGGCTGTATGAAGGAAAACAGTATTTTTAGTTATTGTGTATTTGAGCCTTTAAGCTTATTTTTATCATTATTTGTCTTATTTCTTCCTTTTTTCTTCTTACTTCATTCTTAATTTCAGTTCTTTTATCTATTGCCCTTAATTTATTTTTATTGCTTTGTAACTTTTTAAATAGCTGTCAGTTGCTGCTTAATTACATTCTGCTTTCTACACAGAACATTTTTCTTCATCTGCTCTCTTGTTCTTTTACAGCCCAGAAGTATCCAATGGTCCATTTATTGCAAAAAGGTGATAATTCATTTAACCAGGAACTATTGAAAAATATGGTAAAAAGCATTAAAATGAATGATGTCTATGGACCAATGAGTCAGATTTTAGAGACACTGAATAAATGTCCTCATTTTAAAAGACAGAGGTAAGTCGTTCTTTTAAATGAATATATTGTTCCTCTAAGCGGATTCATATTGTTTGCTGAGTGATTTGTTAGAATATCTCATGCTTATATTAACATAAACATTTTTGTAGGTATGTATAGACTGTTTGAATAGTAATATCTTCTCCACTTCTTTTTCCCCCTAGGAGTTTATATAGAGAAATACTGTTTCTCTCACTTGTGGCACTGGGAAGAGAAAACATTGATATAGGTAATTCAGCATAACATATAACATGTAATATTTATATATCATGGTATAGTTTTCAAAGTGTTTTTATATTGGTAGTCTTAATTAGTTTAATATAAAATTATATTAATATAATACAATTGTGTCTGATTTTTTTAATATAAGGTAAAAGATACTTTGATATTTTGGTGATGTTGGTAATAATGATAAATAATGAAAGCTAACATTTTTTGAGGGCTTATTATTTTCCTTATATTGTAGCAAGTAGTTTCCATATTTCATCTCATATAATCCTCAAAATCCCTATGAGATGGGTACTGTTATCATTTCCATTTTATTACTGAGGCAACTGAGGATCCAAGAGGTTAAATGACTTAAACTTGGGTTTCACAGCAATAATGGAGCCATATCTGAACCAAGCAGTCTTAATTTCCAATCCCATGCTTTAAACTATTGTGTCATATCACTAATGACATTAAGCTTGTTTCAGAAAAAATGTAATGTAGCTAAAATATATATTTTAGGAGGTCTCAAACATTTTTGGTTGATCATCTTCTACTCTCAGTTATTGGCCTCCTTTAGAGTAACAAATAGAAAGTAAAAGGATTGAAAAAGATACTCCATGCAAATAGTACTAAAAAGGGAGCTAGAGTGACTATATTAATATCAGAAAAAATAGACTTTAGAGACAAAGAAGGACATTGTATAATGATGAAACAGTCAATCCACCAAGAATTATTAATTATTTATAACAATTATAACATATATACAACTAACAACAGAGCCCCAAAATACATGAAGTAAAAATTAACAGAATTGGAGGGGGAAATAGACATTCAACCATAATAGAACAACTAGGCAGCAGATCAGCAAGGAAATAGAAGACTTGAACAGCACTGTAAACCAACTAGGCCTAAGAAACATCTACAGAACACACCATCCAACAACAACAAAATACACATTCTTCTCCACTGCACATGGAATATTGTCCAGGATAAACCAAATGTTAGGCCATAAAACAAGTCTCTCAGTAAATTTAAAAGGTTTGAAATCATACAAAGTATGTTCTCTAACCACAGTACAATGAAAAGAGAAATCAATAATAGAAGGAAAATAAGAAATTCACAAGTATATAGAAATTAAACAACACACTCCTAAATAGCAAATTGGTCAAAAAAATCATAATAGAAATTAGACAATACTTTGAGGTAAATTAAAATTAAAAACACAACATACCAAAACTTTGAGATTCAGTGAAAGCAGTTTCTACCTTAAGAAACTAGAAAAAGAAGAGCAAACTAAACCCAAAGCAAGCAGGAGGAAGGATATAAATATTAGTGCAGAAATAAATAAAATAGAGAAATGGGGGAAATATTTTTAAAAATCAAGAAACTCATTGAAATCAAAAGTTTGTTTTTGAAAAGATCAACAAAATTGACAGACCTTTAAGCTAGACTAAGAGAAAAAGAGAGAAGACTCAAATTACTGAAATTAGGAATAAAAGGGGGGATATTCCAGGACTTCCCTGGTGACATAGTGGTTTAGAATCCACCTGCCAATGCAGGGTACATGGGTTTGATGGTCCAGGAAGATCCCACATGCCACAGAGCAGCTAAGTCCGTGCACCACAACTACTAAGCCTGCGCTCTAGGGCCCACGAACCATAACTACTGAGCCCACATGCCACAACTTCTGAAGCCTGTGCAGCTAGAGCCCGTGCTCCACAATGAGAAGCCACCGTGGTGAGAAGCCCGTGCACTGCAACGAAGAGTAGCCCCCGCTCACCGCAGCTAGAGAAAGCCTGCATACAGTAATGAAGACCCAACGCAGCCAAAAATTAAATAAATAAATAGGTGGGCTATTCCTACTGACCTTACAGAAATAAAAATAATTATTATAAATAATTATATGCCAACAAATTAGATAACCTAGAAGAGACAGGCAAATTCCTAGAAAGACATAAACTATAAAACTGATTCAAGAATAGAAAATCTTAATAGACCTATAACAAGTAAAGAGATTGAGTTAGTAATCAAAAATCGTCCCGCAAAGAAAAGCCCAGGACCAGATGGTGAATTCTACCAAATGTTTAAAGAAGGATAATACCATTTGTTATGAACTGCATGTTTGTGTCCCCTACCCCCAAATTCATATATATTGAAGCCCTAATATGATAGTATTTGGAAGTAGAGCCTTTGGAAAGTAATTACATCATGAGGTTGGAGCCCCTACAATGGTATTAGTATCCTTATAAGAAAAAGAGGAGGGAATTCCCTGGCTGTCCAGTGGTTAGGACTCAGCACTTTCACTGCTGTGGCCCAGGTTCAATTCCTGGTCATGGAACTAAGATCCTGCAAGCTGCATGGTGCAGCCAAAAAAAACAAAAAGAAAAGTAAAAGAAAAAGAAGAAGCTGTCCCTCTCTTTCTCAGCCATGTGAGGATACAAGGAGAAGACAGCTATCTGCAAACGAGGAAGAGTGCTCTTACCAGCCACCACATCTGCTGGCACCTTGATCTTGGACTTCCCAGCCTCCAGACTGTGAGAAATAAATGTTCATCATTTAAGCCACCCAGTCTATGGTATTCTGTTACAGCAGCCCAAACTAAGACACTAACCCTTCACAAACTCTGACAAAAGAAGTACAAGAAAAAGGAGTGCTTCCTAGCTCATTCTATGCGTTAGGCCAATATTATTACGCTGACCAAGCCCAGACAGAGACATCACAAGAAAAGAAAATGAAAGAGCAATATCCCTTATTAATATAGATGCAGATATCCTCAACAAAATACTAGTAAACCAAATCCAGCAACATAGAGAAAGGATTATTTGCCATGACAAAGTGGGATTTATCCCAGGGATGCAATGTTGGTTCAACATAAAAAACTCCATCAATGTAATACACCATATTAATAGAATGAAAGACAAAACCACATGATGTCTCAATAGACACAGAAAAAGCATTTGACAAAATTCAACAAACCAGGAATAGAAGGGAACATCCTCAACCTGATAAAGGGCATTTGTGAAAAACCCACAGTTAAAACCATACTCAATGGTGCAAAACAGAAAGTCTTCCCTTTAAGATCCAGAACAAGAAGAGGATGCCTTCTTCCACCACTTCTATTCAACATTGTACTGGAAGTGCTAGCTGGAGCTGCTAGGCAAGAAAAAGAAATAAAAGGCATCCAGATTGGAAAGGAAGAAGTTAAACTATCTTTATTTATAAACGACATGATCTTATGTATAGAAAACCCTAGAGATTCCACACCAAATCAAAACAGAACAAAACAAAAATCCCAAAATATTAGAGTTAATAAATGAATTCGGCAAGGTTGTAGGATATAAGATCAAGATACAAAAATCAGCTGAATTTCTGTAACTAGCAATGAATAATCCAAAATGAAATTAAGAAAGCAATTCCATTTACAGTAGCATCAAAAAGAATAAAATACTTAGGAGCTTGTTTAACCAAGGAGGTGAAAGACTTGTACAATGAAAATTACAAACATTGCTCAAAGAAATTAAAGATCATGTGAATGAATGGAAACATAACCCATGTTCATAAATTAGAAGACTAATATGCTTCAGATATCAGTATTACTGAATCTACAGATTCAGTGCAATTGCTGTCAAAACCCCAATGATGTTTTTTACAGAAAGAGAAAAACCCATCCTAAAATTTATGGAATCTCAAGGGACCCCAAGTAGCCAAAACAATCTCAAAAAGAACAAATCTGGAGGACTCACACTAACTGATTTCAAAACTTATAGCAAAGCTACAGTAATCAAAACAGTGTGGTACTGGCATAAAGACAGACATATAGACCAGTGGAACAGAATAGACAGCCCAGAAATAAACCCTCACATTTATGGTAAAAATGATTTTTGACAAGAATGCCAAGACCATTCTGTGAGGTAAAGACAGTCTTTTCAATAAATTGTTCTGGGAAAATGGGATATCCACTTAACAAAAGAATGAAGTTGGACCCTTAATACAAAAATTAACTCAAAATGGGTTGAATACCTAAATGTGAGTCCTAAAACTATAAAACTATTAGAAGAAAATATAGGACAAAAGCTTCATGACATGGACTTGTCAGTGATTTCTTGGATATGACACCCAAGGTACAGGCAACAAAAGAAAAAATAGGCAAGTGGGGCATCATAAAAATTAAAGATTTCTGTGCATCAAAAGGTGGTATCAGGGCTGCCCTGGTGGCGCAGTGGTTGAGAGTCTGCCTGCCGATGCAGGAGACACGGGTTCATGCCCCAGTCTGGGAAGATCCCACATGCCGCAGAGCAGCTAGGCCTGTGAGCCATGGCCGCTGAGCCTGCACATCCGGAGCCTGTGCTCCGCAATGGGAGAGGCCACAACAGTGAGAGGCCCGCGTACCGCAAAAAAAAAAAAAAAAAATACTACAATGGGATACCATCTCATACCAATTAGATAGAATGGCTACTGTCAAAAACCCAGAAAATAATGCATTGGTTATTTTCTGGAAAATAAGGATATGAAAAAATTGGAACCCTTGTGCATTGTTAGTAGTAATATAAAATGGTATAGCTGCTGTCAAAAACAATATGGCATTTCCCTTAAAAAATTAAATATAGAATTTCCACATTATCCAACAATTTCACTTCTGGGTATATACCCTGAAGAATTGAAAGCAGGGTCTCAAAGAGATATTAGTATACTCATGTTTATAGCAGTCTTATTCATAATAGCTGAAATGTGGAAGCAACCCAAGTGTCATTGAAGGATGAGTGTATAAGCAAAATGGGATATATACATACAGTGAACTATTATTCAGCCTTAAAAAAGAAAAGAAATTCTGACATATGCTACAACATGAATGAACCTTGAAGACATTATATTAAGTGAAATATGCCAGTCACAAAAAGACAAATACTGTATGTTTCCACTTAAGAAGTACTTAAAGAAGCCAAAATCAGAGAGACAGAAGTAGAATGAGAGTTGACAGGAGCTGGGGGGAGGGGTGTATTATTATTTAATGGGTATAGAGTTTCAGTTTCACAAGGTGAAAAGAGTTATGGAGATGGACGGTGGTGATGATTGAACATTATGAATGTATGTATACATTCAGAACTGTGAATGTATACCACAGAACTGTATGTATACCACAGAACTGTGCCCTTAAAAATCGTTATGATGGTAAATTTTATATGTATTTTACCAACATTTTTTAATTTGGGAAAGAAGAATTTTAAACAGTTAACATCTTAGTACTTCACATTTCAGTGGTCTGTGTAACCTAGCTCTAAATGCTACAGACTCTAAGGTCCCCATTCCAGCTCTGAAATTCTGTGTTGGCAGAAATGACCTAGAGATTCCTTCTTGGCTTCTAATTTTGTGGTTCTGTAGTATTACAAAAACTTGATTGCTGATAATATCAAATATAAATTTCTTTATGCCTTTCTTTATGAATTTTTGCAGATGCATTTGATAAAGAATACAAGATGGCATACGATCGTCTCACACCTAGTCAAGTCAAGAGTACCCACAACTGTGATAGACCACCAAGTACAGGAGTGATGGAATGTCGAAAAACCTTTGGAGAACCTTATCTTTAAGATATGTGTGTGTATTTTTTCAATATGTATTGTGTAGTCAGTGTATAAAATAACACTTTAAGACTCTAACCTTTTTTCTTCAATATTTGAAAATGCATTTGTAAATGGTTCAGGAAGTTCAGATAGTTTATGTACAGAGTGTCTTAAGAAAATACTAACAAGTGGGAGAGAGCTACTTTGTTTCCCATTTCTTTGTTTTTTCTTCTCCCATACAAGTAATTAAGTATTTTTGTGATGAAAAAATCCATAAACAAAATTGGTTCCCATAGAATAAGACAACTGTTTTATGGATTCTTCCAGAAGAGACAGATTGAAAAATCATGTATGGAACTTAAACAAATGTAAGAACAAAGTATCTCCTGTTTTCATAGACTACTCAAATGTTTTGACCATGAAGTTGTATTATACATATTTTAACTTGTTTATAATAAGTTGATATTTTTTTAATTTTTAAACTTAATATAGCAAACAAAATGAACTTAAACTTATGAAGCAAGGTAATTAAGTGCTTATTTTCCTTGTCTGCTGCTATTTGAAGTGATTAGTACAGCTGCAGATCTCTATATGTATATCTATACTTTTTTTACTACTTGGAAGAATGATTCAGAAATGTCAGCGCTAGTGTCAGTGTTGTCCTAGGATCGCATATTAGTACTCCTGAGCCTGACTGCAGTGGGTGAGTCATGGCAAGGGTGTGCATTTCCCAGACTGACTCACTGAGCCTTGTGGAAGGAGAGCCAGAGAGGTTCCAAGTCTGCTTCTCTAAAATCAGGTTCAATATACCATGATTTCAAAATTTTCTCTATTGCTAATAGATACATACAATACACAGGGAAAATAGCTTATAGAGCCAAATATCAATTTAAATTTTAATATTCTACATGAACACTTATGTTGGGAAATATGTCAGACAGTTTATCCCAAATTCTACCTTTATTTTAATATCTAAAATATTGGGTATGATGCAAATTGTAGTATGTTTATCTGGAATATGACCTATTGGAGTATTCTGTTAATATTATATATATATATATATTATATATAAATATTCAAAATATTTTTTCAAAAGTAGAAAAATAATAACTCTCTAAATAAAAGTACAGCCAGATAGAATTTCCCATATTGAGGAACTTGGCTTTTTCAGTAAGCCTTCAGAATCTGGTTTATGGAATCTAAAATCCAGCAATATCCAGAAATAGACAGTAAATTGAATGTTTAAGTACCATGGGTATTAAATAGAATCTTAAAAAATATTTGTAGTCGCATTATTTCTAATATCACTTTCTTTGGGTAAAAAAGTATCCTTTGGCTGTTAGAATTATTTATAGATTTTCAGTGTGTTGTGTGGTGTGTGTTTCCACACATTGTCATAAAAGGAATTCTCTAGCCAATTTCAAAGAAGGAAAAAATGAAAGGTCCTAAATTAGATGTGTGGAAGCCGGCAGAGTTCAGGACACTTTGGACTGGAGATACCTTAAAGTCCTGAGACTAAGAACCAGTTCAGCTTGTAGAAAAAACACTTTTGAGCTCATCCCACTAGTGGATAGCACCAAGCTAAAACATTTCACAGCTTTCTACTCTGGGAAATAATGGGGAAAGCTTAAAAATGTAAAATTTTAGGTCAGTTAGTTTGGCGCTGAACTTGCTTACTTGAAAAGTCTGGTGCTGTGCACATGTATCTGCCTCTCTTTTGTAAATACCACTCTTGTCTTATCCCTCCTTCCTATTCAGATCCACGCTTCACATTCTAATTCAGTCTTACCTTCTCTAAGTCACAGTCATTTCAAAGTTGTCAAAGGACAGAAACATTTGATAGATGAGGCTTTTGGCATTAGTGACAAACATCCCTCCAAACAGAATTCTGGGGTTCTATTCTGGTTTTTTGTTATTGTTTGTATAAGAACAGCTTTCACAAGCAATATATATGAATAACAGTTTATTGATTTCAAATATCTGACCAAAAAAAGTAAGGTAAAGCCCATTCTTTATGGTTCAGACTCATTTAGAAAAGTGAATGTAATTTTTATCTCCTTCCCCTGACACCAAGTTTTGTTTCTACTTTTGACTGGGTTTTATTTCCCCTATTTTCAATCCCCAGGGAATATTATTTGCACAAATTTACTCTTTAAAAATAAAACCTAAAACATGAATAGAGAGTGGTAAACCTTGATCAAAAGAAAATTAAACTGTAGATCATCCTTTGAAATAGCTCCATACAAACTTTTCTTCAATTTTATCTCTGTTGACCATACATTTTAGAGAATCATGGCCAATCATGTTAGAGAGAAATACCCTTTTGCTACATTATCTTTTATTTTCTTACTCTTAGTTTTGTTTATCTGTTTACTAGTTGAAAATAAATTATGCCATATGTCCTGGTACAACTTGTTTACTACTTCCTCCCATTGTGTTTTGAATGTCATACATTTGTATTTTATATCATATTTCAATATTCAGTTTTTTCCTCCTGTCAGAGAGTTATGCAGTCTGGTCATATTCTGATTTTTGTCTTTTTTTTTTTTTCTTATTCTGTGGGGAGGTTTTTTGCTTTAAAACCCTAAAGCCATTAGCTTATTTTATTTTAAGGTTTTCTTAAAATGTCTTTCCATTTTTCTATGTAGAGAAATAGCCCCTGAAAATGTTGGTTCAACATTTTAGGTGATATGCTTATTTTATTTTATTTCATGCTGGTAATTACTATGATACTTTAGTGCAGCTAGCAAGTGTTAGCCTGCTGCATATAAAAGTTATGTTGTACTTCTACATATTTTGTAAGTATATGGTAAGAAAATAACCATTTGTATGGTAATGTGCAATTGCCCAGCTTTATTTTTGTTTCTCCCACTAGAACTTGAAAGCTGCTATTAGGCACTTTATCTCAGAGCAGGAAGGGAAAGA
>NW_006773157.1:354715-381776 GCF_000442215.2 Lipotes vexillifer | reverse complement strand
AAAGAGTAGGCTGCCTCTTTGAGAGGGTCCGTGGTCTGCCTTTGTGCTAGTCTTAGCATGCTCTGCCCTTCCTGTTTGGATACAAGACAAAGTTTTATTTCAGAATTGAATTCTCTGGTAGCTGCATACCAGTTTACCTTAATACCCTCAGTACTTGGTATCTTCTTATTATCCCTTCATACTGCCCTCTTTTTCTGACCCCAAAGTAAGTACATTTGCTGGCTTAATTATTTTTGTTTACAAAATTAGTATTGGACAAATTAATATAGGAATTTCTGTCTCTGATTCAAAAAGTCTGTGTAAGATAACAGACTCTTCTGATAAAGTTACTGCAGCATTTCCACAGTTGCTGTTCATTTGGATGGCTCCTTCCTTTTGTATTTAAAGATTTTCTTTTCAAACACAGTACTGTGATAAAACCATTGGAGCAACTGATGGAATTTTCTGTAAATGAAATTCTCCAGATTTGCCGGCTCATCACAGTTAAGGGCCTGATGACCAGAAGTATGCTTTGGTTGTATGGGCAGCCTTAGACCAGGGTGTCCTGCCTGGTTCTAGTGACCCCACAGGGATGGACAACCCTGATCATTGGCCCTCTCTCTTTGTACCTTTCATAGTAACCAGGCCCAAAATACACTACAAGCTGTACCCGCAGGGGGACCCTCCCACAAAGAAGGGGGCCAGAACCAAGGATATTCTGTGGCCCATTAGGCCAACCAGTTCTTCAAATGTATCTACCAGGCTGTGTCTTAAATATTAAATTCCAATTCTTGCCCCTTTTGGTACTTATCTTTAAATGATTATTAGGATATAGAATTTTTATGATACTTTCAGAGTATCACAAAAGGCCAAGCCTATAATTTGACAGAAGCATTTTCAGATCTACTGATGAGACTACAATATAATGTTCATAATGTACAGTAACCATTTAAACATATACTAATTTTTTAAAATTTGGAATACATCCTTTTTTTTCTGGTACTACACAGAATCGTAACCCATTAAATTAGGAAGAGTTTTACATTTTTATAAATTTGGCCCAAACCTATCACCAGGGCCATCAAGGAAATGCAGCCTCAAGGGGAATGAAGGAGAAATCATCTGTGCAGCCACTTCCTTCCAATTTAGACACTCACGTAGGACAGTTCTGACTTTCTTGCTGAATGAAAGACCTAGAATTTGTCCCATGTAACTAGCTATGCAGAACATCTTGCCCATCAAACGAAAGGACCAGCTAACCATTATCTTGACATTTTAAGATGGTACTTTACCTCTAAAACAGCACAATTTTGGGCTTCCCTGGTGGCGCAGTGGTTGAGAGGCCACCTGCCGATGCAGGGGACACGGGTTTGTGCCCCGGTCCGGGAAGATCCCACATGCCGCAGAGCGGCTGGGCCCGTGAGCCATGGCCGCTGAGCCTGTGCATCCGGAGCCTGTGCTCCACAACGGGAGAGGCCACAGCAGTGAGAGAGGCCCGCGTACCGCAAAAAAAAAAAAAAAGCACAATTTTAATAAATTGTAGATTTATAATGGATTGCAAAATTTTTTATTTCAAGCATAACAAATTGATCTTTTAGAAGTTACGTAAGTTTTCCATCTCCCTGAAATCTCCTTTCTCCCCACCAGCTGCTCATCCATCAAGACCCAGCCTTCATTTTTGTTTTTGACTCTTTTCTACATAGTGTGAAGTCAGAACTTCCTTTCTAGGCAAAGAGAAATGTCAGAAATTTAGCAAACGGATCAGAAAAATGATATTCAACCATTAGAGTCGATTTTAATCATCAAATGGCAGCCTAGCACTTTACCTTTACAGGATGTTTCACTGTCCATCACTCCTCATAAGTCGTTCTGGGGAAGAGCACCAGCTCCCAGGCTGTCGGTGAGGAGGTGACATCCTCGAGACCAGCTGAGATTGGTGGCAGATACCAGATTGGTGCCCAGAGTGCTGGTATTGGGATCTCCCTTCCATAGGCACTGCTCTTTCCTCCTGTTCTTAGGCCATGGCATATGGAGACCAGGCAGTGTGGCAGCATCAGGAATGAAGATAACTAATTTAAGAATATGCAATGTGAACATGATCCCATATTCTTCACCAGTCTTCTCTCGAGCATTCTGACTAAATGACCTAAAGATATGGATGAACACGTCCATTTTTGTAAAATATCATTGGGACTCACAATTTATTGAAATTTAGTGAAAGTCAATTCCAAAGAATGTGAGTCCTGGAGTAGTGAGGTCATGAATTAAATTAACCAGCCCGTCTTAAAAGATGGATTATGGACTGAAGTACTGTGAACACAGCCTTTCAACACCAAAATGTTTGGGTTTTTTCCCACATCACACTTGTCCTGCTATCTTCTAGTCTTCAGTGAATCCTCTCTCATGTTTCTAATTAAAGCGATATTTACCATGGTAAACTACATTCACCTCAGCTCCTTTTGCTTTGTAACCACCACACTGTTTCATTTTTAATGTGCCTCTTAACCTGATGCCAGTAAAAGCAGCAAGCAGTGGTATTTAATATACAAGCACTTCAACTTCCACCTGAAATGTTTAACCACACAATTTTTAAAAACACAGGTGTCGGGTTTCCCTAGTGGCGCAGTGGTTAAGAATCCACCTGCCAATACAGGGCACATGGGTTCGAGCCCTGGTCCGGGAAGATCCAATATGCCGCGGAGCAACTAAACTTGTGGGCCACAACTACTGAGCCTGCACTCTAGAGCCCACGTGCCACAACTACTGAAGCCCACACGCCTAGAGCCCGTGCTCAACAAGAGAAGCCACCGCAATGAGAAGCTTGTGCACCGCGACAAAGAGTAGCCCCCACTCACAACTAGAGCAAGCCTGCGGGCAGCAACAAAGACCTAACGCAGCCAAAAATAAATAAATAAATAAAATAATTTTTTTTAAAACACACAGGTGTCCTTTACATCAGCTACCGTGGAAGTAGTAATACTCTTTTCCTTACCATCTTGTCATTGTTTAAGCATTTTTGGAATTTCTCCTTTGTAATCGCCTTAATATCCACTTGTAAGCCACACAAGAAATCAATCTTCTTGCTTTATAATCCTATCTAGGATGACATACAAAAATAGCATTGCCCCACTGGATCGCTTACTTTGTAAACCAGATTTGGCTCTACTGACTTTAGACTCTTTTTAAAAACTACTTTTTTTCTCACTCACTAGTGCAGCTGTCACTGTTGGGTGAGAATATGAGAGGGGAGGGGCACAGAGCCAGGACAGCTTTGTTAGAATGTCTAATCCCTCAAGGTGACCCACCTGATGGAGACAACACTAACTTGGATTTCCTAATAAATACATAATTTTAAATAGCCCTCAGAGTAGTTCTCCTTCCCTAATACCCACATCTTCCAATTGAAGGGCAAATTATAAATTTTAATTTCTTGAGCTGCTTATTTTAATTTGACTTTTCAGAAATGCAACGAGAGCAAATGTAGTCCTCCTTTTTAAGCTATAAAATATTGGTACACATTTTACTGGACTACAGTGTGTAATGATAATTGATTCCTGTTATACTTTTTTTCCTATAGACTTTGCTCCTTTAAACTCACCAGTAACTGAACCTGTAATGAATACAAATCTGATAGAACCACATGTTTTGAACAGAAAAAGAGGAGACAGTAAACTGCAGCATGTGCTGGGGGCAGGGGCCAGGAGGGTGAGATGGAGACCACACCTGCATCTTTTGCATCAGCAGCCCTTCAGGAATAATCAGGGAACTGTGAACATGGGTGCTTATCTGATTGCTAAGGTACCTGTCCCAACCCTCACTCCCAAATATCTCATTTTAGAAAATCCTCTGACTTGGGTCCTTCTGCTGGCCCCCATGTGTTAGCTGTCTGCATCAGGCGTGGTAGGAGCTCCACCCCTCCAAAGAGTCCTAATCCACAATGAGCTGCAGGTGTTTTCCAAGGATAAACTTCAGTCCCAATCACATCCATATCAGAGGCTCCTGCCCACTCAGTTCACTCTCCTGGATCATGTTCATTCTTTAATGTAACAAGTGGTACAGTAACTTCTGGCATGGTTTTCTGATCCGTGTCCATTTTGAGCAACAGTGACTGACTCAGACAGACACAGGACAGGATATGATTCGATCTTCTAACATCACACTGATTATCAGGAATACAAAGTACAGGAGGAACATGGTAAAGCCCAGGATCTTGTTCATTCTCCATTTGCATAACGCAATTGAAGAGATCACAAACAGGAGCATGAGAAAAAGCAAAACAATGGCACAAAACAAGCCATTGCTACTGACAGGAACAGGCTGTAATCCATTGATAAAAGAGAAAAGCATCCAAGGAAGGGGCAGGCTGCAAGATGGAAGAAACAATGTGAATATTCTTAATGTTTATAATCATGCCATATACTTAACAGTATTTTACAATTTACAAAGCACTCATTTTTACACAAACCTGTGAAATAGAGCAGAAAACATTCATTTCACAGGTGAGAAAACTAAGGTTCAGGGAATTATGTGCCCAAGTACTCACAGCTGATAACTGGGAGAGCCTAAGATTAAAACAGGTTTTCCGGGTCTGAGTTTGTTTTCGTCATACTTCATGACTTCTGTATGACTAACCTAAACTGGTAGATGTGTGACTCTCTAAATCAGGATAAGGCCTAGCTCAGGACAACATTTCCTTACATTCGTTAGTGATCAGGGCTCTCCTATGCCCTCTTACCTGCCCCACCCTGCAAACACACACATATACAAATTAAGGAAACCAAAGCCACCACCCAAATCCAGAACGTGATTGGGGAAAGGAAAACAGCGCGGACACTCTGCTCTGACAAAGTTGGGAGGAGCAAGGTAAGCAAACCCATACAGGAGTACGCAGCATTTGCTTGTTTATACAAAATGCTTTTAGAACCTCTGAGCCAGCAGGAGTCCAAATGCAAAGGAGCAAGAATGTCAGGAAGTAAGACTGAGTCATTGCTTCTTCCAACCCCACCTCCTCCACCTTGGGGGTCAGTGAGCAGAGCATTTGTATTTGGTAATGGAATTTAATGGACTTCATTTTTCAATTCATCTATAAATTCTAGTCAGTTACATTTCAGGCAGCATTTTAGTTCTATTATCCTATCTGGCTGTGATGAATGAAGGGAGGATACTTTGTTGCCTTGCAGAAGCTAATAACATAAATGCCCTTTTATTCCATGTATAATGAATGGAGCAAAAAACCAGCAGACATAGCCAACACAGTGTTTGCCAGTCATACATATCATGCCTTAGAAAGCAACTCTGCCACTCACCCCACGGTGATATCAAATATGTTACTGCCCACAGAGCTTGACACGGCCATGTCTCCCAGGCCTTTCCGAGCGACAATCACACTGGTGATGAGGTCAGGAATTGATGTGCCTGCTGCTAGGATTGTCAAGCCCATAATCTCTTCAGAAATCCCAATTGTTTCACCAACCTGGTAAATAGTAACAGTAATGAGAAACCAAGTGAAAAATCTGAGGCTCTTCAAAGCACCAACCACATACTACTTTGTGCAAAACCAACATCTTCCACAGAGTTCACATTCCCTTGGCCAGAGTGAGGTAGGGTCACAGCAGAACTAACAGCTGGGGAGATGGGCCATGGAGAGAAAGAACAGGGCCCCTGCTCAAGGCTTCAGGGAACGATGCTGCTCTTTTCTAAACTGGAGTAAAAGTCCACCTATGATACCACTTACTGTCATTCCAACTACAACACCCCTACCTTCCCAAAAGAACTGCTCCTCCAAAGGCCTCTTGGTGTCAAGTTTCCATTTCCAGAACCACGGACACCTGCTATGTGCCAGGAACTTTTTAGAGGCTGGAGGTAGAAGTATGAGCAGTACAACACTGACCCTACTCTCAGCTTGAAAGAGAAAAGCATGTAAATAATAATACAGCTCTGTGCTTAAGTGCAATATTCTAGGTAGAACAGCAAAGCCATTAAGCACTCAGAAGACTGATTAAACGCCAGAAAGGAGGCAAAACTGAGCTTGCTCTCATGAGTGTGTATGATTTCACCAGGTGGAGAGAAGTGTGGGATACAGAACAGAGGAAGCAGGGAATAATGCTAAGAAGGAAATGGTCAACTAGATCAGGTTGTGAAGGGCCTTCTGTCACGCTACAAGACAGAAGAGCCACACCTGAAAAGCACTACATTCCCTGGAATATAAAGTCTACTTTTTAGCCTTTACAATGTATAGACTACAAATTCACTTGGTCCTCGCTATTCCCTGGGTACCAGAAATCCACCCTGAAGGAAAAAAGTCCTTTTGACCTGCTAATGCAGGATTTAGTTCCTGCCACACACTCACCTGGTGAGCCCACCACACCATGAGGTATGAGAACATGGCTATCCACATGATGGATCCCAGGAAGGTGATAACAAAAAATTTCCTAGCCTCCTGTTTGAAAAGGAAGAGAAATAAGTTGCAGAGGCTAAAGGTCTCTGGCCCTTCTGAGGGAGCCCCAGTATCAGTGAAGAGATCTGCTGGAGGAGTCATGGAGAGGATGTGGAGATGTTTGAGCTTCCATCTCTGTCTCCAGTGAGGACCTTGAGAAGGATGGAGTTGGTGGCCCATAGGAGAGTCCACACAGGAGGGGATTCAGCAGTTGCCAAACTGAAGAGAGCTACCTGCTTGCCCTGGAATCAGACCAATCTAGGTACCTGGTTTGGCTTCAGCGACCTCTCGTAACCCCACCCCACCCTTCTCTGGACCCAGAGACAGAATATGGTTCCCCTTTGGGTGGAGCATGTTAGTCAGACCTTTCCTTATAAACAGGAATACTGGGTAGAAACAGCACTTATCACCCTGGGTTTTCACAATATCCC
Organism: Lipotes vexillifer; assembly: GCF_000442215.2. Classification (NCBI taxonomy): domain Eukaryota; kingdom Metazoa; phylum Chordata; class Mammalia; order Artiodactyla; family Lipotidae; genus Lipotes; species Lipotes vexillifer. The sequence goes on along the minus strand of NW_006773157.1, from coordinate 374,930 downwards.
TGTGCAATATGGAGGGTGTGCAGTGGCATCATTCCCATATTAAAATCAAGAAACTGAGAATTCGAGGAGGGGTTAGTTCACATCGCTTATAGCAATGGAAACAAGCACATTCTGAGGCCTCCCAAGCCCATCAGTGTGTCCCCTTAGGTGCATGGTCCCCACTAGAGCTGCAGATTCCATCCCAGATCCTCTCTGTAGTTGAGCCCTGTCAAGCTGGTTTGTCCTGTCCCTTCCGTCCTCTTGAGGGGGAGTGCTGAGAGACCCCCGCAGCCTCCCTGGGGACAGACAGCTTGGGGACAGCTGGGCAAACTCACCAGCCTCCGGACGTCGGGCACCGTCAGCCACAGTGGGAACACAATGGGCAGAAGAAAGAGGTAAATGGCTTGCTTCTGCCTGGTCTCAGGCCATTCCAGGGACAAAGGCTCCTCCTCCTCCTCCTCCTCCTCTTCATCTTCACTCTCACCTCCATCACCTTCCTCTTCACCATCTATACCTTTCTCATCTTCTTTGGCTTCATCTTGATTTTCAGCATTCAATTCCTGCTCTCCAGTTTCACCTTCATCACCTTTCATTTCACCATCTTCTCCTGCTTGGATTTCACCTTCACCTTCATCATCTCCTTTCCTTTCTGCCTGGAGGTCACCTTCACTTTCATTCTCTCCTTTTTCTTCACCTTCACCTGCTGGTCGAGCTTCACCTCCACTTTGCTCTCCATTTTCACCTTCACCAGGAGTTTTAACCTCATTATCTGTCCTTTCACCTGTGCTCTCAGCTTCAGCCACATCTCCCTGCAATCCAAAGCCAACAGATTAATGGGAAATAACTGCCCTGCTTGTTTCTCCCCACAGTTTCTCCCCACATTTTTTGTTGTTGTTCTCAGCATGTATCTAAAAGCTTGAGTATGAGGAAGAAACTAGTGCAATCATTCAGCAAAATTCCCTTCACAACACTCCTACCCAGTGGTGGTCTGGTCTTTATTTGATCATGTCTAGGGATGGAGAACTCACCACCTAAAGCAGCTTCTGTCATCTTGACAACTCTGATTGGTTTGAAGTCATATTTATACCAAAGTTCTACCTCCTGTGTATAAGTTTACTCTTGGGAGCCATACATAACACTCTTCCATGAGACAGCTCTCTTCCCTGGGTTAAAGATTCCCAGATCCTTCTATGGTTCCCCCATACTATGGCCTAGAGCCTCCTCTCCTTCTTGGTGAACTCATTCTAGTTAGCTTATATCCCATGGGGAGGCTTCTAAAACAACACAGAACACTTCACAGAGTCAAACAGGATTATCACCCCCCTTATTTTAGACACTGTGCTTCCATTAATGTTGCCTAAAATGACATGATATTTTTTGGTGGTTACATCACATTGCTGAGTCCATTAAAACTCCTCAACTGCTCTATTACCTTATATGTGTAAATGATGACGAGGAGGATATCGATTTTCTGAGGGTATTTATGTGCCAGGCATCATGCTAAGTGGTATAATAATAATAACAACTAGCACTTAGTATGTTTCATGAGTCAATTAATTTATGATATAGGCAGAACTAAATCCATCTGACAGGTGAAGAAACTAGGGTACAGAGTAGTTAAATAACTTGCTTGTGGTCCACACAGTTTGTAAGTGATGAAGCTGGGATTGGAATATGGATAGTCCAACTCTTGGCCTCTTAACCACCAAGCTACCCTGCTCTGCAAATGCCAGGGCCGAATGAGATCTTTGGTTCCCAAACCTGGTAGCCTGAGAGCTTATTAGAAATACAGATTTCCTTGCCCCCCAACCCCCGGACCAACTGAAGTATAATCTCTAGGACTGGAAGCCAGGAATCTATTTTAATATGCTCACAAGTGCTTCTAATAAATGCATCTTTAGACCGGTGTGTGGGAACCATGGACTGACTCCACTCACTCTGAAAGCCATTGATTCTGAGGGTCCTCAGATTAGGCTCCTAAATGACCTATAACAATGTGCTGGTCCAATCCCTTGAGCAAATGACCTGGGCTGTGTGCTCATGGAGCACGTCATCCATAACAAATTTCATGACACTGCCAACCCCCAACACTGCCCAATGAGTCTCAACTCTGCTGCATATTAAAATCACCTAGAGGATTTTAAAACATTCATGCCCAAGGACCCAACCCAGATATCCTGACTTAATTGGTTGAAAGTGGGCCCTGGGCAGTTTGTAAACCTTCCCCAAATTATTCTAATATGCAACCAGGGTTCAGAGCACCCAATGAAGAAGTCAAATATTAATATCCATGAGGCCTGTGCTTTCAGTTGGGAATGAAGAGTGAGAAGACTTGAGTCTGAAATAATTTCTTCCCTCCCTTCCCCACCCTCATCAGGAGAGAAGGCTTCTTGGAGGAAATGACAAGTCATTTAAATTGATAGGTACAGGAGTGTCTGCCCAGCCTGCACCCTCTTCTCTGAGAACTGTCACTGCTAATAGCCCCTGACAGGTAGCTCCCTTCTCCCACACTGGAGTCAAAGCATGCCACCTCTCCCTGCCACAGCTGATTGGACACAGGTTGGCAACACATTCTCATACATATTATCTTACTCATACTAAGGTATTAGTGAATTAACTGGCCCCATGAGGTATTTGATCTTCAAAGAAAGGGCAGTGCTTACACCAGAGGAATGAACCTCAAATAGCATTTCCAATCTTCAGGAAGGACTGAGTTTTGATTGGCAAATCCTTCCCTGGGCCTCTCGAATTCCACCACCTGGGAAGAGGCTTGTGCCTACCTGACCGCCAGGATCTTCCTCCTGATCTCCCTTGACGTCTGGAGCAGGGGCTGGTGTGACCGTGACCTCAGGGAGCTTGGCTGGCTCCTCCTCTTTAAAGGATAAACATGGGATAGGTCAGAAGAGTGTGCCAGGTTCTGAGGGCAGCTGGCAGAGACTGGTGTGAGCGGTTACAGGGCTACTGGACTTGTCCACTTCAGGGTCACAGAAGGTTTGTTTGTGGAATTTCTTGTTAACAGGAAAAGGAAAATGATGTGAATTGTTACTGTCCTGTCCACAGAGATGTCTGCAGATGAGAGAACAGCTGGGAAGTGGCTCTCCTTGCTCTCCCTGTATTCAGACATTTCCATCCTGGCAATGTAGCCAAGGATACTGTGAACAGCTTAAAAGAGAGGGCAAAGCCCCAGCTCTCAGGGCCTGACCCTTCCCCCTACCAGTTGCATGGAGAGGAGCCTGATGATTTCAAAGGCAGCAGCTAGGGAGTCTTGGAATAGGACTGCAGGAGAGGGAGAACTGTAAAGTCTGGAGATCTAGGTTTAGGTACAGGCTTTCTCACTTCTTGGCTATATATCTTTAGGCAAGTCACTTGACCTCTCTGAGCCTCAGTTTCCTTGTCTATAGAATGGGAACAATGACTGCTGCTCTACCTCCCTCTCTCCAAAGCTGCTGGGTGGATCAGGCAGGCCTGGTGTGCTGTGCAGAGCCCACAGGGCAGTAGCTGTCTCACTACCGCGTCCCAGCTGCCACACGGATGCTGGATGTTTTCATCACCAGACCCCCGATGGCCCTCCCTCACTGGGGTTACTGGTCTCAGACCAATTCCCTAGCAGCACTGTGCAGAAGTGACAGGAAGAAGAAATAGAGTCCAATAGAATCTCATTTGGGACAAGATTGAAATAGAAGTTCAACAACCCCTGCCAGGCCTTGCCTACCCCATGTGAGGAGAGTGCGGAGGGAGCTGAACAGGGCCACCCCCAGGCCTGCAGCCACTCCAGGAGGGGAGCGCCCTGGAAGGAGGAGGCCAGAGTGCAGCGGGGAGGAGGGGAGCACCAGCTCATCACTCCAGCTGCCTGGCTCAGAGAGGCCAGGAGGCCGCCCAGTCCCTGGCTAACAGGAGGGAGGAAGGTGGCAGGAGAAAACCCACTGGTCTCACCATCCTCTCACCTTCTGGTTTGCTCTCTGCTTTGGCCTGAGGCTTGGCTTTGGCCTCCTGATTCAAGCTCTCCTCCTCCTTGTCCTTGGAGGGCTGGGCTGTGAATGAGAAAGGAAACACATCTTATCCAACACCACGGTATCCCTGCTACACCATCCAGTTAGGTTGGTCAGCTGACAGTCAGAGCAGCTGAAGTGGTGCAAAGAGGCTGGCCTGGAAGTTGCAACACCTGGATTCTGGTCCTCCTAGGCTTGTTCATGGTGCCCAATTCCCAAACTTCTGCCTTAAATTCCCTACATTGTCATTAACTGGCTATGACCTTAGGTTGGTCACTTAGGCTAGTCACTTCCCCTCTCTAGGCCTACTTCCGATAAAATGACATGGTTTACTTTATTTGGGGGCAACAAATAGGATTTATTTCCTTTATGAACTCAAGTGATGGCTGCTTGAGTGCTGGATTGAGAATTCTGGTCCAAGCTTGGTAGGAGAGTACCATGATTCATCAGTGATGTCTGCAATGGGCAGGGAATGAAGAAATAATGGCAGGGAGATATTTTTGCCATCCTTGGACTAGATTGTCTGTAAGGTCCTTTGCAGCTTAATTTCTATGAATTTACTAGAAGCTTTGCTATGGCTCCAGGGGAACTACTGGTAGCCATGTTCATAAGCCTCCCCTCTCCAGTGGGAAAGGGGAAATAGCTGATCACCAAGTTCCCTGCCACTCTCCTTTGGACTCCAGACACCTGCAGCCCAAGCAGAGTCTCCTTCCAGATCCCTGCATATACTCTGTGCCTTGCTGGCAGTCCACAGAGCATCGTGCACAGAATAGTGCTGCCCTGATTTCCAGAAAAGAGAAATGGGGAAGTCAACTCTCTTTCAATAGGACTATGTTCCAGGCAACATGCAAAGTGCTGTACATGTGTAATTTCAAGCTGAGAGGCACAGAGACTGAAGTGCAGGAGCTCACGAGAGTCCTCCTCACAGCTGTGTAGTCCGTGAGGGTGAGGACGATGCAGTCTGTAAGGGTAAGAGCAAAGTGGAGCCATGGGGTCTATTCTGGGTTCCAGGCTGGCTCTGCCCTGTGAGTGTTGGGTGACCTTGGGAAGCCGGTGTACCCTCTCTACACCTCAGTGTCCCCTCTCTAAAAAGGCAATAATATGATAGAGCACTGATATGGGAGTCCATGAGACAAAATAAATAAATACTTTAACTGCTGCAATTAAATATTGCTAAGTTAGCATGGATTCTGGAGCCAGATGCCTGGGTTTGAATCTAGTTCTGCCACTTGCTAGCTATGGATCCAGCTGGGTGACCCTCTGTACCTCAGATTCCTCACCTATAAAATCTTACAGAGTGACTTCCTTGGTGGCACAGTGGTTAAGAATCTGCCTGCCAATGCAGGGGACACGGGTTCGAGCCCTGGTCCAGGAAGATCCCACATGCTGTGGAGCAACTAAGCCCGTGTGCCGCAACTACTGAGCCTGTGCTCTAGAACCCGTAAGCCACAACTACTGAGCCCGTGTGCTGCAACTACTGAAGCTCACATGCCTAGAGCCCGTGCTCCACAACAAGAGAAGCCACCGCAATGAGAAGCCCGTGCACCACAATGAAGAGTAGCTCACCGCAACTAGAGAAAGCCTGCAAGCAGCAACGAAGACCCAACGCAGCCCAAAAAGAAAAAAAATCTTACAGAGTTGTTGAAGGAATAAATGAATTTATATATGAATGTGCTTAAGCCAGTGCCTGACACCCAGAAAATACTACATAAGTTTTAGCTATGACGACAATGATGAGTTGACGATAGTAGTTGAGAGCAGCTGTTCCACCCAGGAAGCAACTCTGCACTGCTGAGGCCCAGCATTCCAGAGGGTTTGAGTTAGAAGGGACCCTGAAGATCCTCTAGTCCATAATACAGGCAAACTGTGAAGGTTTGGGAATCAAACTCTGCCTGGGTCCAGGATGGGCAGGACACAAAAGCAGGTCTGGAGTTTCCTTCTCTCAACCTGTCTCCTAAACAATCAGGCTGGTTGAGCTGCAGCTGCCTCTGGCAATAGGCTCCATCCTGCAGAGCCATCACTCTGGCAAGTGTGGTCCCTCGAAGTGTCCTGGTGGGCCTGCTCAGCGGGTCCCGTCAGAACTGAGATGTCAGGTGGTGGGCACTCCACTGCCTACCTCATGCAGACCGCTCCAGCCCCCTTGGCACTGATCAAGCACTGCAGTCTTCTGTTGAACAACACATAATTTTTCGAAGGGCTCCCCTGGTTCCAGGCCTGGTGCTGAGAATACCTGCTGACTGTTGGTTGGAGGAGCTGGCAAGAAAACCAAGTTCCCCTCTTTCCTTCTCCTTCCTCATCACACGCCCTAACCTCTCATTTCCCATGCCACTGAGGAAAGCAGGTTTGCTGAAGGGCCTCTCTCTGTTTCTTTCTACCTCTGTCTCTTTCTTTGTCTCTCTCATATACACACGCACATGTGTGAGTGAAATCACCAGAAGAAGCATGGGATTCTGGAGAGGTAAAGCCCCTACCCAGGGTAAGAGTTCAGACCATGGATCAGCTCTGTGGAGAGAGTTCATTGCTTGGAAAGGGCGGAAACATCTGGATAGCCATCTGGAAAGAGCATACGGAAACACAAACATGTATCTGCAAAGTGTCGGGAACAAAGGCCTTCATCCCAGCCCTGCCTGATCCCAGCCCTTCCTGGATGGAATCTCAGGGTGCAGGATCAGGGCCAGCTTCTCTGAGCAGGACTGCATCCCAGGCACATAAGCAATCATTCCCTGGGAGGGCCATTCCATACCCGCCGCACACCCACACAGGGTACCAAGCGTGCTTGTCTTCCTGGGAATAATTGCCACTGGCTCCCCCAGCGCTTGTTTCCTTACATGGCCTCTCAACGCTCAGCGCGGCTGGATCATCTCCTTAGTATCAATCTCCTCTGACCTCAGCCTGGCCTGGACATGGCCTGGACATCACATAATCCTGTTAGGACAAGCCAGCAGATGGCTGCTGCTCATGGAAGTGGCCCAGGCAGGGGGCCCTGCAGTCCCATCCAGGAGAAGGTCTTTATCTTTAAGACTTTGCTGAGTCAGTGATTCCACGAGGAGGGCCAGGCCTAACCCAGGGATACAGCTTCCTTCACTGTGCCCAGGCCAGATACGCCCCCAGCACTGATCACCCACAGGCTGCCCAGTGCTGCAGACTCCACTCTTGAAACCCCAGGGGTACTCTTTTTCTGGAGCTGACAGGGGGGTGGCCTCTCCCAATATCTGCAGAAGCTCCTCGTGAGGATTTTCTAGGGAAGGTTTGATCACCTCGTCTTTGACCATATGCTTGTTTTAAACAACCAACAACCCAGTATCATATGTGAAGAAGATGCTTCAGGGCCTGAGAAATTCTGAGGTCCCTAAAATTTGTCCCTGGGACTCATGGATCAGTCTCTGGTGTCATATTCGGCTCAGTCCTCAGCCTCCTGCCCAGCTGCACTCCAACTCCTTGGCTTCCGCCCAAAGGCCAACCTTTCCTTGATGGGCCTCCTGCTGGCGCTCCAGTTCTGCAGCAGTGTCCCAGAGACAGAGGTGCCCAAGGAGAAGAGAAGCATACCTGAGGATGCCCTTTAGGGGCCTACGAAGCCTGTTGGAGGTAGCTCTCTGGGGAAGCGGAGCAGAAGGCAGGGCTCAGTAAAGTGGGTGGTGAGGATCTCAGCTGCCTCCATCATTTGTCAACTTGGGCATCAGCTCCCACTATACTTTGGACCCTCACCACGCCCAGAAGTGGTCCTGGTGGCCCCCAGGGTGTCCTTTGGGATATCTGGCTGGGGGAGGGGTCAGCAGACTTCCTAGGACTCAGAGCAAAGGGAGGCACCATCCAGAGCTTCCAGCTGTGGGGCCCCGCAGGTGATGCCCCCAGATGCAGCCCTGGCCACACTATCTTGCTGGAGACTCTGTGGAACACTGGGGCTGACTCATGGGGGTGGGCTCTGCAGGAAAGTCACGGAGGGCAGCCCCAACACAGACCAGTGCAGGGCACATGACACTCATGGCCTCACTCACTGCAGATGAACCCTTTCATTTTACAGGAGGAACACGGAGACAGGGAGGTAGTGGGATGTGGATACCTAAGGACCTTAGCTCCTCGGGGCCCTCTCCTGGTGGGTCTTCCCAGACTGCCTGCCTCTACCACCCTCTCTCTTCTGCTAACTCTCTTCCCACTCCCACCCTCACTCCACCTGCTGCCTCTCAGTTTTGCAGTCCCAGTTCTTGTTCAGCTGCAGGAGGGAAGGAGTGGACAGGGAGACCACGCAGATCTGGGCAGACCTTGCTTACCTTCCCCCAGAGTGTCCAGGCTGCGGAGCATGAGCTGGTAGATGGTGCTGCAGATGGTGCTGTTGTGCAGAGAGGCCAAGCTGCTCCCTTGGGTCAGCACGGACGCGAGCTAAGCAGGAGAGAGCCGCGCAGGCCTCAGCGGGCCTCTGCCCAAGCCGAGGGAGGAGCCGCACGGGCGCCTCACTAACCCTCCTCCCTCCTATAAAGATCAGGCCAGAAGCACAGGAGCCTTATCCTGGCACCCCGTCTTCCTTCACCTCAACAGGACAGTTACAGTGCTTTCTTTCTCAGCCTCCCCTCAACTCTTCCATGACTGGCTAATTCTACACACCAAGTCATTCCCCAAGCTCTTTGACAGGGAGCAGACAACGTGTATTAAGGACACCACATTACTGAGGGTTTGTCCATCCCTGCAAGTACATCCTCAAAGAAACACTCTCACCCATACACCTCACAGACAGCCCCACGGTACATGGGCACAGCCCCTTACAGTCCACAAAGAGCGTCATGGTGCTTTATCACTGCCCCACCCCCAGACATAAGCAAGGCTTTGATCCCCACCTACAGAAAAAGAAATGAAAACTCAACAAGGCTGGGTGGCTTATCCAAGGTCATAAATGAAGGAGTCAAGACCAGCACCCAGGTCTTCTGATTCCAGCCCTTTCTTTTCTACCCACATGCTCAAGAGACCTTCACAGGCACACACATACACACATCTGTATGTGCAGACACACGGATGTGACACACATTCATTCACAGTGCTAAAAAAGAGACAACAGGTCCAAAATGGAGTCACTTGTACTCTGCCCACATCACCAAACCGAAACATAAAATACCTAACTGCAGTTTCAGCCCCTCCCGGGAATGGACTCTTAACCAGTCAGTCTGGAATTAACTGGTTAGCACACTAGTGAGGTAATCTACCCCACAGACCCCTGCTGTCCCCCAAAGGAAGGTGACCTTGCCTGAAACACCTGGAACTCCTTTCTATTTGCTAGATGGGATGCTGGCCAATTCATGAATCGTTGAATAAAGCTGATTTGATCTTTAAACTTACTCAGTTGAATTTTTTTTTTTTTTTTTAATTACAATAGCGACACACATAGAAACATCATCTGACTTACAAGGGAACATCCAAAGTCAGACAAACTGCTTGCTTGGTCCCTCCCTCCCTACCAACCAACCCTTTGGATCTGAACTCTTCTGCCATCTAGTGGCTATGGTAACACAATACTTCACAACAGGCTTACGGATTTTCGTAGGATGGGGGAGGTTTCATGCAGACCCTGGCCTCTTCTCTCTAAGGTCCCCACTTCTTCCCAAATGCCCACAGGCCAAAGACAGCTAAGACAGTTTTTCAGAAACCTCAGATCTCCCCGCCCCACCCTTCGTATGTTTCTCTTAGTTCTGGGGCATTCCAAAGCCGCAGGTAATTAGGCTTCTAGATCAATCATAGAGTGTTGGGTCTACAAAATGAGACTTGAGTTCATCTAGTCCAGTCATTCTACTGATGCAGAATCTGAGGCCCAAGTTCACACAGGCAGTGAGCAGTGACATTCTGGACTTAGCTCCCAAGCTAGCACCTCCTCCAAGGCCACCTGGAGGTGACAGTTCCTCTGGCTCCTTCCCTGGCTCACCCTGGCAGCGTTCCTAGGAGCTTCCCAGGTCTGAGCCCAGCCCAGTATCCCCAGCATCAGGGCCACAGCGCCCTGGGTCTGTGGTTGTCCTCTGAAACCCTGCAGTATCCCCACTGGGAAGACTCCACACGGCACCCACCTTCAGCTTCTTGTTATCCTGCTGCTCATCCACCACAACTGTCCCAACGCCCAGCTGCAAATAGGGACAGGAATCACAAGATGTTCAGAGAGACCCTCACCCTTCCTCCCTACTTCCCTCTCTCTCCAAGCAGCCCTCATGTGGGAACACAGAAACACACCCACAGATAACCTGGCCTCAGAAAATGTTTTAACATGTCCACCACCCCAGCCTGGCCTTCCACAGTCTGGCTTCAGCCTGCATGCAGTATTCCCAGTCAAATGTGTCCACTCACTGAGGTCCAGTAACACCAGCTACAGCTGTCTTTCAGTCTCTCAAATGCACCATCCTCTTTACCCACCTCGAAACCCTCATCACACGGTCCCTCCTCCTCTGTTTGGAACCCTCTTTCCTCCACTTCCCACTTACATGTCACCTTCCTCTGGGAAGCTAAGGTGCCCAGCTAATTCTCTTTTATTGACTCCTTTTCCTTCATAGCACTTTCCCCAATCTATCTGTATGTTATTTGTATGTTGGCAAACCCAAGTAAATTGACTGTCCCACTAGCATCTTGAAGGCAGACTATTTCATTCATGACACATGCTTGTATGTCAAGCATGAGAACACTGCCTGGCACTTAGCAAGAGTTCAGAAAACGTTCGTTGAATGAATGAATGAATGAACAGTCTCCTGCATATACCTAACCTATTCCAATTCCTAGTCCCTTGTTCATGCCTTTCCCCTCTGCCTAAAATGCCTTCTCCATTCCTCTATGCCTACCAATTTTTCAGAAAATTCAGGGTGAATTCTTACATAAAGTTTTCCCAAATGGCCCCTTTCACCCCCACCCCAGCCCTCACTCCAGCTCTCTACAATACCTCTCTCCTCAAAAGCTGTATGACAACAGTGGACACATTTTGTGATACCAAAAATCTGGCTCTATAATCGAATAAGTGCTTGCTAGTGTCCTGGGGAAGCTGTAGGGCAGCCAGCTGGGGAAGGGGACAGACCTAGAAGGTCCAAGATGAAGAATCATTACACCCACAGTATTTACTCTGAACCACTAGCTTGCCACTTTGCATTTACTATCTCATAACACCATCCAAACTTCTAAAGAAATCATCGCTGTTCACACATATTAGTTGTCTACCCAGCTAGACTTCATGTCTTTTTGAACTACGATATAGTTATCTCTGTTCCCCTAACCTGTGGCATAGTGTCTTGTACACAGCAGATGCTCGGTTATTAAGGAGAGCTCAACGAGTAGATAGGCCAAGTGACCTCTAGCGCCATCTTCAGGCAGCAGGGTCACCAATGGCTGCCCCCAGTAATTGTCTTCACCTTCCACTGCCTCGCCCACCTCACCAACCTCCACGGCCAGAAGTAGAACTGGACTTGCTACACTCCCATCTCTGAACAGAAAATACAGAGAATACTGCCTGATTCAGGGCCACCCACGCATCCATCCACCCAATTTGTTCACTCATTCAGTTCTTAATTTCTGAGTACCTGCTGTTTACCGGGCACTGTGCTAGTGCTGTAGGGATACAAAGATGTTTAGGGCATGGATTCTACTTATAGAAAGGAATTGAGACCAATGATAACATGAACACATGACAAAGCAGAATGTGCCTGAAGAAATGAGAGGCACAGATTAAGGTGCTGTGCTGGGATGGACACGGAAGCCTTCTGAAAGTAAGTGAAGTTTGGATAATCTTTGAAGGATGGGAGAGGTTTGAATGCTTGGATACACACTGTTGAATGAATGAACAAATGGACGAACATACAAATGAATGAACCAAAGCAGAAATAACCAATCTGAATATGAAGGGGGCACTGTGGATTTTCTGAACAAATCCCCTCTTTCACAATTCTGGGATATTGGAGGCTACAGCACCAAACCCCACTGGCCCAGCCACCTCACTATTTATCACATCCAACTCTCACCCAATGAGTTCTTAGAAATACGAAAGGCCAGGCTACCCTTTGGAATGGCTGGTTCTGTCCACAAAAGGGCAGGAGAGACTGACTTTTGCCCCACGAAGCACATGCCTAATGATTTCTCTTCCATTCAGATTTATTTAAGTCAAAATACTTCTCTACGGGTTCACTGTTCGTTGCACATATCAAAATCTTCTACCCTCAGTATGTGTTTCTAACTTTCTGAAGCCCTTCACATGCATTTTCTCATTCCATATTATTAATTTTATGAAACAGACAAGGCTAGTATTATTATTGCTATTTTGGCAGATGACAAAACTGAGATGCAGAAAAGATTCTGTGACTTGCCCACACCCACAACAATAGTGACAGAACCCCTGACCTCCTAATCTCTATTCAGAGGGTTGTTTGTGTTGTTGTTTTTACTAAATCACATTTCTTTTTCCAAGCATAAATAAGGAAATGAAGTCAAATTTATATTTCCTAGTGGCTCTGTTTCATATTATTAACATTTCAGGTAAATGGATATAAATGTCTGTCTACATTTGAGTGTGACTGATGGGTCCATATATGGGTAGCGGTACCAGCAAGTAGGTGCTTTCAGAGTATGCCCTTATTACAAACACATTCCCACATCCACCTCTCACACTACACCAATCATCCTCCTCTTTCTTCAGCCCCATCACCCCACCTTCTCCCTCTGCTCATGAAAATTAACCAGAGGGCTGAGGAAACCAAAGAAGATGTCTTCATGCCAGCCAAACCCCCAACACCTGTGATGCATCTTGATGAGGATGAGCAACAGGATAATTTGCAGCCAGCCGTTCATGGGAACCTGTGCTGGTGAACAGGGCAACCCTTTGGGGGCTTGTCCTCCTGACCTCCAATTCCTATCTCCCACTGATGTAGCAGTTAATCATTGACCTCTCCCTTTCTAGACCACCCATGACACAGTTCCTGAACTGCACATTCTGGTCTGTGTGTTTTTTTAAACACTCATTCAACAAAGATTTACTGAATGCCTGGTTGAGTCCTACCTTCATTGAATACAGTCTAGCACCCTGATCCACTCACCTGTCCGGGCTGGAAACCCAAAAGTCTGCCCAAATTCCTCCTCGCTTCCTCACAGCTCATCTACAACTGTCAGATCTAGTTCCTGAAAGTCCTCAAATTTGGCCTCATTTCTCTATTCTCCTGCCTACAATGCTGCAACAGCCTCCTGACTCCTGGACTGTTCCTATTCTGGTTCCTCACTCACTCTTCACCCAGAGTGATTTTCTAAGCAAAGCACATCATGTCCCTCCCCTGCACCCTGGGGGCTCAGTGTCCTCAGGAGGGAGTCCACACTCCTTAGCTGAGCATATTCCAGCTTCCTGCTTACCTCCAGTTCAGTGCTGTCCAATAGCAACAGAACGCAAGCCACACATGTAATTTTAATTTTTTTAGTAGCCACATTTTTAAACAGTAAAAGAAACAGGTGAAATTAATTTTAATAATGTACTTTATTTAATCCAATATATCAGAATTATAATTCAACATGTAATTAATATAAAAATATCAATGAGCTATTTTACCTTTTTTTTCATACTAATATACCCAATGTATATTTCATACTTACAGCACATCTCAATTCAGACTAGCCCTATGTCAAGAACTCAGTAGCTACATGTAGCTAGTGGCTCCCATACTGGACAGTGCAGCTATAGTCTCATCACCCTCTCTCATTCCCCTGGCCTTTATACATGCCTAGGAGACTTCTATCCCTTCTTCAGTCAGCTAACCCCTGGCTTGTCCTTCAAGATCCAGCTAAGAATCACCTCCCTTAGGAAGCCTTCCCTGACTTTTGTTGAGATGTCCACTCTCGGCAGTGCTAAATCCCTCAGCGCTTACCTATATCATTACACATGATATGCTAAATATTACTTTTACTTTTCTGTCTTCCCCACTAAGGGGGATTTACCACAGAGCTGATGAAGCTTAAACTTCAGGGCCCATCTCTCCCCTCACAAACCCTGAGGCCTCATATTTAATTTTGTAGCAACAGTTTTATATTCCTTTTCTTAAAGAGTGTCATACCCCACAAAACCTGGATCAACTCCTGCTCCTCTGCTAGGTTGAGTCCCTTGAGTGCTACCTTATTTCTCACTGTATTCCCAGACCCTACATAGGTTTCATACAAAGAGATTCCATAAATGTTTGCCAAATTAATGAACATCAGAGTTCTTTGGGGCTTAATCCTAATCTCTCTCTCTTTCACAGTAGCATCAGCTGGTCCTTGATTTTAATAACCATACATTTGTTGGCGATTCACAAATCTCTATTTCCAGCCCTGACCTTGTTCATAAGCTTTAAGCCCATTTGTGCAACTGCCTCATAGACATATCCACTTGGAGGTGACATAAACACTCAAACTCACCATTCCAGAGCGGGAACTTTTGAGTCTTCCTAAACCTGTTCTTCCTGTAGTCTTCCTTTTCTCACTAGATGGCGCCACCATCCACCCTGCTGCTCAAGCGAAAAACTTTGACTTCCACTCACCCTCCACATCCACATCACCAAATCCAGACGATTCTGTCTTCAAAATATCTCTCAAAGATACACACACATACACACACACACACACACACACACACACACACACACACACACACACACACACACACACGCTGGATGCCCACAACAGCCTCCTAACTGGACTCCCTACTTCCACCCTTGCACACCTACCATTCATTTTGTACACAGCAGTTAGGGAGTGACCTTTTAACTATGACTCCTCATTACACCACTTCCCATTGAACTTCAAATAAAATCCAAACTCCGTATCTAATCCACAAGGCCCTGATGAAGCAGCTTTCATCCCCGTCTCTAGTGTTATCCTGTACCACTCTCCCCTTACTCACTATACTGGCCTCCAGTTCTTTCCTCTAGTGCACCAAGGTCTTTCCCTGCTCTGAGCCTTTGCAAATGCTGTTTCCTCTTCTTCCCCTATGGAGCATGGGGAAGAATTCCAGAAGAATTCTCATGGAACTCTACTTGGACTGTCTACTTGAACTTTTCCTCCAGGAGGACTCTCCTGCTCTCCCTCGCTAAAGGGGGCCCACTAACTACAGTCACTCTCCATCACATACACTATTTCCTTCACAGCACTTTTCATACTCAGAAATATGTTATTTCACTTGTTTATCATCCATATGCCCACTCCCCCACACTAAAACATTTTGTTAGTTTTATATTTCCAATTTATTCAGATAGCAGAGCATCTAGAAATCATGCTGTTATTTGTAGAACACCATGAATATCTAATTTCATATTTAATCTCATCACATACACCAGGAAAAAATATTACTCTGTTATATGAGTAACAGAATACGTAAAATCTCTTAAAAGCGTACACACATCCATGGAAACAACACGCTATTCTACCAGGCATGACCAGATGTTTGAGTTTTTCTGTTAATATTTGTTTGCTTCTTATGCATTCATTTTGTCATCTGCTAGTACCCACCAGCAGATGAATGCTGAAAGCTTAAGAAAATTTTATGAAGAAAAGAAGCCTTTACACTGAGAATTTGATTCTTACCGTATTTTCCTGACAACTGGAGGGAAGCTGACTATTATTTAAGAAGTTAGGTGATTCCCTGGACTCCACACTCTCACTGCCGAGGGCCCGGGTTGATCCCTGGTCAGGGAACTAAGATCCCATAAGCTGCGTGGTACGGCCAAAAAAAAAAAAAATTAAAGGAGGGAACCCCTCAGCCTACCTAGGATGAGTTCTTTAGGAGCAAAGTATATTCCCTGCAGGCTAGTAAGGTCAGGTCCACAGAGGCAGGAAGGGCCCTGGAGACTGCTTCCTGTCCAGCACCCCTCCACAGCAGACAGCTGGTTGTCTGGCAGTACAGGTCACTGGAGTAAATGTTAACCCTGACAGGAAAGAGATGACTGGTTCCTAAGGAGGCACCAGGTTTGTCTGCTTGGGGTTTCTGTTGGTTGGTTTAAGAAAAAACCCTGCCAAGAAGAAAATAGCCTGCAATGCACTTAAGAAAGAGTGGCAGACTTCCTCCTGGAGTTTCACATTCTGAAGTATTCCTGGGGGCTGAATGTGGATATGGGGTTTCCAAAGGAGCCGGGACCAGTCTCATTCCCCACCTTGCATCCCTTTTCACCACTGGTGCCCCACAGGGCTGTCTTGCCAATCAGCATCTCATGCAGATGGCCAGTTATTTCTAGCTAAGCTTGTAGCTCTCTCTATAAAGAAGGTCCCATCATCCTTCAAATACAAATAAGGCTTTTCGGCCAGGCTAGAGCCTCAGCTTTGGCTTTCTGCAACTATGCATGGTCATGGAAGGTCAAATATTTATCATTTGGGGCCAGAACAAATAACACGGAGAGCTTTAAAACCAGGTAAAAAAGTTTCAGAGCAAGCTAAGTTAGACTGTGTCAATAACTATGCAAACACTTACCATTTCTGGGCTTCCCTGATGGCACAGTGGTTAAGAATCCGCCTGCCAATGCAGGGGACACGGGTTCGAGCCCTAGTCTGGGAAGATCCCACATGCTGCAGAGCAACTAGCCCGTGCACCCCAACTACTGAGCCTGCACTCTAGAGCCCATGAGCCACAACTACTGAAGCCCGCATGCCTAGAGCCTGTGCCTAGAGAAGCCACCGCAATGAGAAGCCCGCGCACGGCAACGAAGAGTAGCTCCCACTAGCCACAACTAGAGAAAGCCCGCACGCAGCAACGCAGACCCAATGCAGCCAAAAATAAATAAATTAAATAAGTAAATTAAAAATAAATTAATTAATATATCTCAAAAAAAATTTACCATTTCTTCATTGGGTTCATAAAAGACATCCTCAAACCAATACATGTCAGTTTGACAATGTTGTCTGAAATATTTTTAGCTTTGAATTTTTTTTTCCAGCCAGTGTCAAAAGAAAGACTCTAAAATAGTTACTATGTGTCTATGTTCAATGATACATTTTTTTTTCTGAAAATACTCTTTAGTAAATTATGATTAGAATCATTCACAAAAAAACTTTATCCTGGTTCTAGATTACCAGAGCAGAATAAAAAGTAAAGTGAAAGGTCCTCCAGCTGAGAAACTCCACAGATAATGAGTTGGGTGAATATCTGATAAGAAAATGAATTGTTCTCTGCTGATCTTACATCTCCAAAATGTTCAGGTAGGAGAACACCTGCGATTATGTTGCTTAGTAAAACACCACAGGGGTATTCCTATTCGTTTACTTATTGTCTGCGGCTGCTGTCATGCTAACAACAACAGAGTTGAGTAGTTGGATAGAGACTATATGGCCTACAGAGCCTAAAATATTTACTGTCTGGCCCTTTACAGTAAAAGTCTGCCAACCCCTACACTAGTCCATCCCATTCGCTTTACAGATGAGCAGCGTGAGACCTCGAAGTAAAGCAAAGTGACTTTGTAGCACTTTGCACAGTGTTCCCTGTATCAGTTACTTTTGTCTATGTCTGTCCCTTCTACTGGAAGGGACATGATCTTTTTACTTCCCACACTGCTTTTCATTTAAGTGCTTAATAATATAGGTTTGTGGAGTTGCACTGACTTGCCCAGGATAACAGGGATAGTTAGCCATGGATACTGGGTTAAAACCCAGATAAATGGATTCATAAACTGGTGATAAGGACCACCAACCAGCTGCGTAACTTTGGCAGAGTTAATTATCCTCTCCGAGCCTCAGAGTCTCCTCATCTGCAAAATGGCAGTAACAATTTATTCTTGCAGGGTTTTTTGTTTTTTGTTTTTTTTCTTTTTTGGCCATGCTGCAGGGCTTGGGGGATCTCATTTCCCCGATGAGGGCTTGAACCTGGGCCACAGCAGTGAAAGTCCAGAATCCTAACCACTAGGCAACCAGGGAACTCCCCTCCTGCAGGGGTTTTATGAGAAATTGTCGAGATAATGTACGTATGTCATAGGCCCTCCACAAGTATGGATTCCCTCCCCTACTCCTTTTTCTCTATAAACTGGAGACCCTGACCTGTTACAGTTCCCTGAGGAAACCACCAAATACTTGTGGAGCTTCTGCTTTAGGGATGAGACGCTGGGCTCAGCCCTTTGGGAGATATAAAGATTATTTCCCCCATCTAGTGGCAATGATGAGCCTAACACTGTGGCCACACCTCACCCCAGGCTGCCAACAGAGGAAGGGGGAGGCCCGAGTGTCTTTCCTGTTCCTGTTTCCCTCCAAGAAGGAGCTGGCTCCCACTGCCCTCTAGTTGTCTTCCCCCTGCTTAAACTTCCTGAGCACTTGTGGCTTTGATTTCTCCCCAGCCCTCCTCCTTGACTCCCTACCACTTGGTCTGGCCTTTCCCCACTTCTCTCTTACTTCCTTACCTTTGGGTGTGTGGCTGACTGAATAAGCCCAGTTTCCCTGACCCCCTGCCTTTTCAAGGAGAAGCTCAAAGAAGGAATCCATTAGTCAGGGAAGAGGTGTGAACTGATAGGTCAGTGTGAGTGAGTAAGCAAGGCATGTTCATTTTCATAAAGTTTCATAGTTAAAGTAAGATAATTTGCAGAGGTGAGTACACATTCTTGCATAAATCACAAAAATGAATACCAACACAGTTTACTAGATCAAAGACTGGATTTTCAGAGAACTGCTTCAAGAATTCAAACAGAATGGCTTTGCCTCTGTCAGTCAGTGAAGTACAGGATAATTTACCTCCCTCTAACAAGATCACAGGTCTTGGGGCAGCCAAACACAGACAGAATGATATAAGCAAAGGTAGTTACCACTCCCTCTGGCTTTAAGAAACCTGGGGTGAAACTCCAAATCCAGATGTTTTTAAAAATCACTTCAAAATAGCTACACTTTTTAAATTATCTGGACTAATTTTTAGAAGGCAGTTGTTAGTGCTGCAAAGTCCTAACTATAGGTTTTCAATTTAAAATAAATATAAATTTAGTTTCAAGGACAGCCAGTATTTCAACCTGTTTTTTTTTTTTTTAAATAATGCTGTTAATAAAATTCATACTGGGGCTTCCCTGGTGGCGCAGTGGTTGAGAGTCTGCCTGCCAATGCAGGGGACACAGGTTCATGCCCCGGTCCGGGAAGATCCCACATGCCACGGAGCGGCTGGGCCTGTGAGCCATGGTTGCTGAGCCTGCGCGTCCAGAGCCTGTGCTCTGCCACGGGAGAGGCCACAGCAGTGAGGCCCGCGTACCGCAAAAAAAAAAAAAAAAAAAAAAATTCATACTGGATCTGTTTCAATAAATAGATAAGAACAGTTGTAATCAGCACTGCTCTCACTGGTTGGCAAAGAACTGCTACTAAAGGCCTTGAAGAACGTTTTAAGTAAGTTACAAATTCTCTTTTGAAATCATGATTATGCTTTACTTGCTTGGCAAGCTTTGCTTTGATGGTCTAGTTCTGACAAAATTGAAAATTGAGAATTTGCAGAGTTTAAATAAAAACAGAATTACTATGAAGGACTGGGAGGCAAGTCAAGAGGCATTTTGATGTGGACCATTTTTAAAGTCTTTATTGAATTTGTTACAATATTGCCTCTGTTTTACATTTTGGCCTTTTGGTCATGAGGCATGTGGGATCTTAGCTCCCCGACCAGGAATCAAACCTGCACCCCCTACATTGGAAGGTGAAATCTTAACCACTGGCCCACCAGGTAAGTCCCAATTTTGAAAACTGCTGGCCTAAGGTATACCAAGGCATTAGATACATTCTTTTTTTTTTTTTTTTTTGCATTCCCGGGGCCTTCTCCCTGTTGTCGCCTCTCCCATTGCGAAGCACAGGCTCCGGACGCACAGGCTCCGCGGCATGTGGGATCTTCCCAGACCAGGGCACGAACCCGTGTCCCGTGCATCGGCAGGTGGACTCTCAACCACTGTGCAACCAGGGAAGCCCGGCATTAGATACTTTCTCAGAGAACAGTACCAGACTTCATGGCCACCCTCAGCAAAGCCTGCCCTGAGAACTTCATGAGGAGGGAGGACCCTGTTTCCTCATATTAAATGAGGTAATGCTCTGAGCCTCCCTTTCTCTTTTAAGCCTCTGGCTTCTTAAGAGCAGTCATCTGGAGGGAAGAGTACTGAATGGGGAGTTAGGATACTAGGTTCCCATTCCAGTGTGGATACCTTCTGGCTGTCCAACCCTGGGCAGGATATTTCTCCTTTTGGGGCCATCTGCAAAAATGTACTAATTGGGGCTTCCCTGGTGGCGCAGTGCTTGAGAGTCCGCCTGCCGATGCAGGAGACGCGGGTTCGTGCCCCGTTTCGGGAAGATCCCAC
>NW_006773157.1:345834-354532 GCF_000442215.2 Lipotes vexillifer | reverse complement strand
AAAAAAAAAAAAAAAAAAAAAGAAAAAAAAAAAATGTACTAATTGGAGGTCAGCTGACCAGATCAGAGAAACAACAGCTGTGCTGGGCCTGACAGAACGGAACT
Organism: Lipotes vexillifer; assembly: GCF_000442215.2. Classification (NCBI taxonomy): domain Eukaryota; kingdom Metazoa; phylum Chordata; class Mammalia; order Artiodactyla; family Lipotidae; genus Lipotes; species Lipotes vexillifer. The sequence continues at coordinate 354,428 of NW_006773157.1, read as the reverse complement.
CATTTAGACACAAGACATTATCAATGAATGTTACCACTACACAGAACATTTGCATGATTAGTTGGACTCTGTCATTTCCGCCAGAGATGGGAAAGGACCTGTTCAAGATCACAGTTAGAGGCAGAACTGGATTAGAACCCAGGTTTCCTGACTCTCAATTCTATGCTCTGAACACCACACATACCTCAGAAGTCCTAAAGGAAGTACATTTCATCTCCTTGTATCACACATCTCTGAGACATGTTGCTGAGTTTGGTCTCCATCCTGCCCACTCATCAAAACTGCACTGGATTAAGCAGCTAAGTCCTTCCACTCTTTGCATGCAAAATTCTGCTCACATTAGTGGCCTGAGATCTGAAACAGGCAGGCTATGAACCAACTTTTGCCCAAACTCACCCTTTAGGAGCATGAGAGAAATGGGGGTCTGTGTTCCCTAGGGTACCCTCACTTTGGAGTCTCAAGGAACAAAAAACTTGGGGATGAATTTTTAGAGATCACTTCCCCAATTAAATTTCACTATCCAGATTATTGAATCATGCAATGAATTTAGCAGGAAGGTTCCTCACAGGGGCAGAGAAATTCTTGGAAAGGAACTGTGGAGTCAGAAGAATGCCCCAGAGTTGAAGCTCTCAGTCTCCAGTCAGCACAGAGAAAGGGCTCTGCACTCAGGGCTGGCTTGTCAGTGGATGAGTGGAGCTCCCATCTTCAATATTTTAAAAACAAAACAAAACTCAAAAAGCCTCCTCTTTCTCAGATCCTAATCAAACTACCAGCCCCTCCAGGTCTGAAATGTGAATAAACAGGATTAAATGAAAGTGAGGGTGCTTGATAAACCCTATACACCATGCCCATTTTATAATTTTTCCCTGCCTGATATCTCCCTGGACATTCTCCAAAGCCCAGTTCAAATGTCATTTCTGAAGACCCAATCAGAACAACCCGAGTTCATCCTAGCTCCACCATCTATTTGCTGTGTGACCTTGAACAAGTGGTTTAACTTCATTAGGCCTCAGTTTCTTCCCTTGCCAACGGGGGGTCCTAATAATAACCATTTTATAGGACGATTAAGGGCTGACCCAAGGTCACTCCTGCAAAAGCCCCAGCATAGTGCCTGGCAGAGAACAGGACTCTATAAATATTGAATGCATTGCAAGGGAACCAGAACACTCACTCATCTCTTGAGGTCTGACCTAGCACTTTCCATTCTTCAGTCCCAGGCTTTCCCCCACCCTTTTGCCCAAAACGGGGCAGAGAAGCCTGAGCCAACCTGTTCTTACCTTGCTAAGGTCCCCTAGGGCCATGACCTTGGCCACTGGCCTCTTGCTGAGTTGCTCCTTCACCCAGAGCTCAAGCTGTTTGTTCCACTTCATGGTGAACACATAGAGGGCATAGGCCAGCAGAAGCAGCAGGCTCTCCCACCAGACAATGAGGCTATCCAGGAAGAAGAGGATGAGCATCATTAGGTCAAGGATGTAGAAGGTGATGTCACGGAACAAGGGCCACCAGGTGAGGTTGAGGATCTCCCGGGAGAAGAGGGCACAAGTGCCAATGACAAAGAGGATGTTGAACACCGCAGAGCCCACTATGGTGCCGATGCCCACATTGCTATGGGAGATGAAGATGCCGATGAGGGAGGTGAAGAGCTCGGGGGCAGAGCCTCCAGCAGCCATGAAGGTAGCACCGGCCACATCCTCAGAGATCTGCAGCTTGTCTGTGATGACACCCAGGGCTGGGACAAAGTACTCGTCACAAACGATGGCCAAGGCTACAAAAACATACAGCATGCCAAAGATGTGCAGGACCACCCAGCCCTGCCTCCGCTCCTTCACACTGAACAGGTCTTGGGGGTACTCTGCCTTGGGGTGGAGGTCTGGCTGCCCAGAAGGCAGTACTGAGGGACTGGGAGCCTCTGGCATCCCAGCTGTTGTCAGACTGGGGGAGGGGACAGTGGACGAGACTGGGACTGGCTCCACAACCACACAGTGATGGACCTGAGTGGTCAGACTTGCCCTGACCCTGGGAGCTGCTGGAGTGGTGGGTGCTGGGGAAGGGTTCTTCACCAGCCCCCAGAAGGTGGCTGAGGATATTCCAACGGTCGGTGCACTGGTTCTGGATGAGGGATTCCTAGCCTTCCACGCAGCAGTAGAGGCTTTGGTTTCTGTCGTGATGCTTACTGTCACCTGCCCCTCAGAGGTGGCTGCGGTGTGCTCCAGGACTGCTCCTTGGGGTGTTGTCAGGTTTTTTTTCCCCACTAACCCCCGGTGGTTGGTTGAGCTATTATTGTCCACTCTTCTGGTGGTAGTTAGGGCCTTCTCTTCGGCCACATTCCTCGGAGAAGTCAAGATGTCTGTTTCTAAGTCATTTATCAGGAAGGGTAGGGCGTTATCAGTTACTCCCTTGAGAGGAGTTGGGGTGGTTTCCTCCAATACTCTCTTGGAAGGGTTGGTCTCCAGTATTTTGTTGGTTGTCATAATTTCACTGTCTTTCACTGTTGCTCTCGGGGTGATCCCATGGCTCCTGGTCATTGTCATGAATGTGGATGGTGCGTAACTGTTCACCATCCTACCAAGTGGGGATGGGGTGTATTTCTTCACCTTTCCCCTGGCTTGAGTTGGGCGGTAGCTCTTCACTTCTCCCCTGGGTGTTGCTGGGGTATAATTATTTACCGCTGGTCTGCCTGAAGTTGGAGGGTAGTGATTCAGTGCTCCACTGGGTGTAGCTGGGGTGTCTTCCTTCACTTTTTCTGTGCGGGCTGCTGCTGGGCTGTCGCTGCTCTTGGGTGTTGCTGGAATGACGTTGGCTATTCTTCTAGGTATACTGGGGGTGCTCTCCATTGTTACACCAGGTGTTGTTCCATCTCTGCCTACTGTGGCTTGGGGTGCCCATGTCTCAACCTCCATTTCAGAGCTAGATTTTGGAGGGTCACTGCTCACCATCATCATCTCATTGTTGGAAAGGTCCCGGCTGGCTAGTTTTACAGGGTGTTGGGAAGAGACTGCTGCCCACAGTGAGGGGAGCCCCCGGGGGCTCCTCAGGTACTGGTAGGTGGAACCCATGATCAGCATTCCCAATAGGAAGAGGAGGCGCCTCCAATGAAGCCGCTTTGGCCAGAGTAACCGCCTCTCCTGCACTCCCATCCTGATCAATTTCCCCATGATGGCCAGTTATGCCTGGTTACAGAAGGCCTCTCATCCTGTCCACTGAAAGATGGGGGCTGCTCTGGGATTCAGATGAGAAATCAGAGAAGATTCGTCCATGAAGCCCAGCCAGGGGGTAACCACAAACCTAGAAAGAAGAAAAAAGAAGAGGTTATTTGCTCCTAAAAGGAGAGCTGGGATCGACCAAACCCTCATCTGGAAGAGTGACTATTCACACAGGGGCCTTTGTAGTGAAAGGCAGTTGTTTCTTCTGGAACAAAACAACCCCTGCCCCGTGCTCCACAGGGCAATGTCTGCTCATGGGAAAAAGAGCATCTTGGGGTCCTCTTTGCTGTGTAGGCATGCCAGCAGCCCAGGTTCCTGAGCTGGGTCTACCCAGCCCTCCTAGGGATCCTTGCAAGAGGTCTGCCCACACTCTGCAGGTCCAGCCAGAGTTCCTGGCAGCTCAGTCATCTGTAGCTGGTGTCCCAGGCCACAAATCTCACCTTATCCAAGGCAAAAGGGAAGTAAGGAGATATGATTTTAAGCTTTAGACAGAAAGGGGCAGTAGTGGAAAGCAGTGCAAGGCTCTATGTGTTTTTACTGGACTGATTTTAAAATGAATTCCACCATCATTCAGAGAGGACAAAGCTTAAAATTTAATGTCATGAAGCTTCCCAGACAGTGTGTGGTGTCATGGGAGGAACATGGGGAATAGAGTCAAAGGCTAGGTTCCCAGATCTGCTGCTTACTAGCTGTGTCACCCCGGACAGGCTGAACCTCAGTGCTTCACCTGTAAAATGGGCATGATAACATATGCACTGATTATGCAAAGATTATCTCTGAAAGGACATCTGGAAAAGGGAAACTAATGGTCAGGGATCAGAGGGAGACTTACTTTTCAGTATATCCTATTGTTCAGTCTAACCGTTTAACCTTTTTATCCTGTGCATTGTATAATATTTTAAATTTAATTTCATAGAAATAATAATAGTAATAACAATACCCATCTATGTAAATAGTAATAACAATAGCTATGCCACAGGAATGTTGGGAGAGTAAAAACACATCCGGTCTGGGAAAAGCATTGTACAGAATCAATGCCCCATAGGGGTTAGTATTACATAAGGACTCAGGAGGGAAAAACATTTAAGGCCCTCAACGAATTCTCAATTTATAAAGAAGGACAGAGAAGCCCAGCCCAAATAAATATGAAATCCCTAATCAATGTCCACAGGTTATTACAAAACAGTAACTAGAAATGATCAGTTTTGCATATGAAGTAATATATTACAAGTTAGATGAATAACCCATAGAATCTTAGGTCATTAAAGGTGGAAAGAATTACTGACACTGTTTAATGCAACTCCCCATTTGAGACATGAAGAAACTGAGGTCCAGAGACATGTGACTTGCTCAACATCACACAGCTAGTGAGCAGCAGTGCAGATGAGCTTTCTAATGTCCCAGTCTTTCCAGCATACCACGCTAATTAGCAATGCAAATACAACTGTCTTAAAAAGCAAAATAAGTATGGAATAAGTGAATTTCCTTCTTTGTCCTTGATTCCTGTCATTGTCTTTCCACCATCTCCCTGTCTACCCTAACCCTCGCCATATACTCAACACTCTGAATCTCCAAAAGAAACTTTGGAGAGTATCTCTTTCTGGTGTGCCACTGTTATGTAACAGAGCTGAGCTGGCACCCCAGCTGATCCCTCCTACCTAATCACATCATTTACCTTCAAACCTGGACATCTGGGTATCTTCTCAGTTCTGGAAACTTGTCAGAATCCAGGGTCTCAAAGAGTGAGTCTGAAGCTGTACAGTAGGGAACACCCCATCTCCTGCTCCCAGCTCCCCTATGGAATCCTAATTCAAGGCAGGGTCAGGTATGAAGGGCATCTCAGGGGAAGGATATCCAATCCCTGCTAATCCCCACCTCTAAGAAGCTTATCAGGGCATTGTACAAGTTCTGGGTCCCACTGTCTCTGCCAGAGCCTGAGAGAGTAGACCTTCCCCCAAAGACATAGATGGATTCTCTGTGGGCCCCTGCATTCAAGGGGGAAACTGGGGAAACTTCTCAAACTAATTTCTAAGCTCTGAGAATGAGAGATGATCCACAGTTTCCGGAAAGATTTGGAAAGATTCTGAAGGCACTCTGTGAGAACCAAGAGAAAGTGCCTGAGGCTTAAAAGATCAGAAGACCTCAGTTAGCACCAGGCTCTGTTTGCTACTGTGTGATTCTAAATGTAATTTAAACGTAAATGGAGAGATAATAACACCTGTCCTACCTATTTGAAGGGTGGATGTGACAATCAAAGTTAAAAATAAGGGAATATCTACTCAATTTTGCTGTAGAACCTAAAACTGCTCTAAGAAATAAAATCTATTTTTAAAAATGAGGGAATGTGGGAGAAATACTTTACAAACTTTAAAGCATTTCACACATGAAAAATATTTTATTAGGCCTAAGGGAAATTTTTGAGGGAGAGGGCACTGACAGATCTCCCCAGTGCAGGCTGGGACATACTGTCAACTGAAACAAAATGCACAACCTAAAAGTAAATAAAACCAAATGTTTTATTTGGGCATTACTGAGGACTTAGGCCTGGAATACAACCTCTCAGATAGCTCTGAGGGACAGTTCCAAAGAGGTAAGGGAGGAGCCAGGATATATAGGAGCTTTTGCCAAAAACCCCAGGTAGTCAAACACCAAATTATTACTGCTAGTTAAAGAAAAACCAGACATCTCGAGTTAACTGATTTTCTATATATGGGACAATGTAAGAGTCTGAGCTTAATGAAATTATTCCTTTGATATGCACCTTACCTATGGGGGTGGGGGCACTGCAGTGCCTGATGGCTTGATGGCCACAACATTCTTTGCTTACTGATATGGCAGGTGACATCTGTCCACAGCACCTCCTCTTGGTCATAAATTCGACCAACATTTGGGAGGCATTTTATGACCAATTTTGTCCCATGGCTCTAGGAAGTGGTTCCTGGATCAGGCAAAGGTTCTGTTGATAGGCCACTCAATATGCTACTTTTTGGATCAGGCCCTATTGATAATCTAAAATTCTCTGGAATATGCTGGCGGTCCAGTGGTTAGGATTTGGCGCTTTCACTGCCCGGGCCCGGGTTCGATCCCTGGTCGGGGAACTACGATCCCACAAGCCGCATGGCACAGCCTAAAAAAAAAAAATTTCTCCGGATCTCCTGTCTTACTAGTCTATTATGATCCAGGAAATATTTTCTGCTTCTTCCCATACCTAGAGTTGCACTATTACGATTACTCTACATAAAGTTTTACAATTTAAAAGATCCACTGTCTGGCCACTGACGAGTAGTATTTTAATAGCGACTCAAACCAGTAAGATGCAAGGGGCATCCCCATAAGAGAGTGCAAAAGATGTAGCCTCGGGCTTCCCTGGTGGCGCAGTGGTTAAGAGTCCGCCTGCCGATGTAGGGGATACGGGTTCGTGCCCTGGTCCAGGAAGATCCCATGTGCCGCAGAGCGGCTGGGCCCGTGAGCCATGGCCGCTGAGCCTGCGCGTCCGGAGCCACAACGGGAGAGGCCACAGCAGTGAGAGGCCCACGTACCGCAAAAAAAAAATAAATAAATAAAAAGATGTAGCCTCCACAAAATCTAGAAAGTTTACTCCCAAAAACAGTCTAAGAAAGTAAAGGGCCTTCATTGTACAGGTGGATGCAATGAAGGTTAAGATGACAAAGGCCCCTTCTTGGCTGGGACCCCTTATGACAAATTTCCCTGAGAGCTGGCACAGCCAGACCAAAAACAACAATAAAAAACTGCTCAGAATCCCAGTCTATTCGACTGGCTGTCAAATGTACACCATATGTGTACCGCCCAGATGGCAGAGACCAAGCTCTCAAAACAAACACACACACACAAACACACACACACATACACACACACACACACACACCTCTAAGAATATCAGGTAGAACCTTCACATCTCAAAGACACAAGGAGAGAACTGCAAGTTCTCCCTAGAAGGGCTTTTGTTTCTTTAAGGTCAGAATTCTGAAAAAACGTTTTTCCAAGCTGGCTTTCTCTAACTTAACTGCTTACACGATAAAAAGCCCCATATTGGCCATTTTCAGGGAGAGATTTCCTTTAATTCCCAATTAAGTAAGTACTTGTAGCTAAGTTTGTATATACACAAACCTGGCTGGGGCATTAGTTGGAGGCTGGCTTTCTGATGCCCCTCATTTAGGAAAGATATTAGGCCAGTCTCTTACCTAATCACCCAGTTTAGACAGCTCAGTGTCTCTCAACTGAGCAACCTAGTGTCTTCCAACCAGGCTTCCCTAGTATCTTTCAGCTGGGAGGTATTTTTTCCCAATGTCTTTCAACCAGGTCCCCCCAACCCAACCCGTATCTTTCAACTGGGTAGCCAGGTACCTATTGTACACTGCCAATTAAAACTCAGGAACATCAACCAATAATCGGGAGATCTGAGAACCAGGAGAGACTCACCCAAATTCATCTGGACTCTCCAAGGAGGCGAATGGGCACAAGAGGCCTCTGCTGGTACCAAGGCTCTGGTTCCTCCTAGAGTTCAGGTGACGGAGGGAAGTCTGCTCTGGGTCCTTTTAAGGTCACCCAAACTGTCAACTGAAAAAAAAAAGCACAACCTAAAACTTGAGAATTATGTTTTATTTGGGGAATTACTAAGGACTTAAGCCCAGGATACAGCCTCTCAGATAGTTCTGAGGGACTACTCTGAAGAGGTAAGGGAGGAGCCAGGATACACAGGAGTTTTTGCAGAAAACCCAGGTAGTTGAACATAGGGCTTCCCTGGTGGCGCAGTGGTTGAGAGTCCGCCTGCCGATGCAGGGGACATGGGTTCGTGCCCTGGTCCGGGAAGATCCCACATGCCGCGGAGCAGCTGGGCCCGTGAGCCATGGCCGCTGAGCTGAGCCTGCGCGTCCGGAGCCTGTGCTCCGCAACGGGAGAGACCACAACAGTGAGAGGCCCGGGTACCACAAAAAAAAAAAAAAGATTACTGCTAGTTAAAGGAAAACTAGACATCTCAAGTTAATGAGTTTAGTGTTTTTCTATGTATGGGAAGATGCAAGCATCTGGACTTAATGAAATTATTCCTTTGATATGTACCTTAAGTATCTAGGGCCAGGAGCCTGTTTATCTCCATCCTGAGTTCCCCTCCAGCTGAACCACTGGGAGGGAGTGTGGGGCAGCTGTAGTGGCTGATGGCTTGATGGTCACGTCATCCTTTGTTTACTGATATAGCAGGCAACATCCTTTGTCCACAATCCCAAGATACCTGAGGAATTGTGCGTCTAGCTCATGGCCAGAGCTGACTGACATGGGAGTGGAGCAAGGCAATGGGGGCGGGGGTGTCTCGTGATCCTACCCACTCACCTGGAAACCATTTCAATCATTCAGCTAATTCTGCCTGATACTTAC
>NW_006773157.1:249550-345824 GCF_000442215.2 Lipotes vexillifer | reverse complement strand
CTTTCCCTTGTTTCCCCCAAGGTACAGGGAGAGCATGCTGCTTTGATTACTTCCATCTGAAATAGCAAGTAATCCCTCACAGCTTCATCCCTGCCCTATTTCACCCTGAGTGAAGGTACCCAGATCCCTCTGCTGAAGCACACAGCGGTGCTCACTCTCTGTGAAAGAGCTGTCTTCATCTCTGGGTGTCCAGGGGTCACTCTGGGTGTTGGAAGCCTGGGTAGAGGGGCTGACCTCCGCTAGTTACCACATCGTTGCCTCTTAAGAGTGCTGCAGGCAAAACCAGATCTAGTTACACCAACTGTCTAACACAGTCACAGTCTGGTTCAGAAAGATGGAAAAAGGAACCCAATTCATGAGGTGAAATTATGAGTGATCTTTTTTTCTAGAATAATTCCTCTATTTTTACAACATTATTTGTGCAATATAGAAAATTCAGGAGAGGACTTCCCTGGCAGTCTAGTGGTTAAGACTCCGCACTTCCAGTGCAAGGGGTGTGGGTCTGATCCCTGGTCGGGGAACTAAGATTCTGCAGGCCGCCATGCGGCACGGCCAAATAAAAAGAAAATTCAGGAGAGGAAACAAATACTCAGAAAAGGATTCCTTTCTCTCATACACTCATAACTGTTACCAAGGAGTTCTTTCTAGCGTCTAACCTAACTCCCAACTGTTGGGGGCAAACCTGGTTCCTTCTGTCTTGTTCTCATGGGGTTATGGCACACTTTGAAATTCAACAGGCTATAGAAAAGTTTGCTGCTCAACCAAGAGTGGAAGCATTGTCTGTACCAGTGGTGTGAGTTTAGGCAAGAATTTAACTTCTCAATGACTGTAAAATGAGGGTGATAATGACACTACTTGCTTGGTAGCCTTATTTTAAGAATTAAGTTATATGTTAATATGTAAAACACATTAATAGTGGTGGTACTGTTGTTGTTATTCCGCTTTTGGAGATCATAGTCAGACTGTGTTGGTGGGAAGCAGATCTCCATGCATTCCATTGTGACAACGCTTTACTGTGTAATAACCTGATTAATATTCACATTAATCTCTTACTAGCAGGTGAGCTCCTGTCTTAATCACGGCTGAAACCCCAGAGTCCAGAACAGTGTCTGGCACTCAAAAAATTCATTTGGTGGGGCTTCCCTGGTGGCGCAGTGGTTAAGAATCCGCCTGCCAATGCAGGGGACACGGGTTCGAGCCCTGGTCTAGGAAGATCCCACATGCTGTGGAGCAACTGAACCTGTACACCGCAACTACTGAGCCTGTGCTCTAGAGCCCGCAAGCCACAACTACTGAGCCCGTGTGCTGCAACTACTGAAGCCCACGTGCCTAGAGCCCGTGCTCTGCAACGAGAAGCCACCACAATGAGAAGCCCGTGCACTGCAACGAAGAGTAGCCCCCTCTCGCTACAACTAGAGAAAGCGCCGCGCACAGCAACGAAGACCCAATGCAGCCATAAATAAATAAATAAATAAATAACTCTGTGCCTCTGTTTAAAAATAAATTAATTAACTAATATATTTGTTGATGGACTGAAGATGTACATCCCAGTGAGGAGATGCTCAGAGATGGAGCACCTGAGCTACACATGTGTGGGGTGGGGAGATGCCCACTCATAAAGGCTCACGGCCTTTCAGAGATCAGACTGCTGGAGAAAGACCAGCACCACCAAGGAGGGGAAGCTGATCTGCTTTTTCTACAAAGTTGTCTTATTTTATCCTCTCCCTGGAACAGGGTGGCAGGACAGGTGAGGTAAATCTAGCTGTGACCCCCACAATAATATCGGGGGCTGAGGAAGGCAGGCTTTGGGGCTGGGCAGGATGGCAGGTAGGCCTTTCCTCTCCCACCCTCTGCAGCTCAAGGCCTTTCCCATGGTTCTATTAGAACAGGAGGGAGAAGGAATTAGGCTTTGCACCTGACACTGAGGGTTTGTGGTTGAGGCTGGTTTATTTCTGGGCCTACCTCAGGAGTTGATATCGACCCTACAGTTGCATGGTGGAATTAGACAAGATTTGGCTGGGGGTGCAAAATCCAATGCCTTCAGGGCCTGGGTGGATAAAATTAAGCTAAATCAGCTCTATTCAAAGTCAGTGGAGAGTAATAAGGGCTGTGTCTGGACAGAGAATGAATGACCCATCAATAAGCATTCCAATGTAAAACAGTTTAAAAATATTAAAGGCAAACAAAATGGGGCTAGGGGCTGAATTTGACCTTCTAGTACTTTGCAACCTCTAATAAAGTAACAAGTCTAACCAGGAGCAAGTCTCCAAAGGTCTCTCATTCTCAGGTTCCTCATTTATAAAGCCAAGAAAGACGAACTTCCTCATGGGGTTGCTCTAAGAGGTACAGTGAGAACTTGTGCGGAAGCACTTGGATCTGTCAGACTGTGTCACAGTTCAAGAGCTTTTGTTTATATTGTTTTAATTGTTTATATTATATCACTTATAGGATTTCTTTTAAATGACTGTGCAGTTGTCACTGGTGGAAATGAGCAAAATAAGCCCCCAAACATCCCATGACATTTCATCTCTCCAAGCCAGTGGCTGGAGCCATACCTGAAGCAGGGAGTTGCAGGGGGTGACACTTCAGGTTGGTAAGCAGTTCAGAGACAGGGTTTTGGCTTCACAGTCGGGTACCCATCCCGAAGGGCCTGGGGTCTAGAGGAGAGATCAGACAGGCTCTATCAGAGGGCTTCAGTGTGGCCATGCAGGAATCCACACAGTACCGGAACAATTAACAACTCCTCTCTAAGTGAGTGTGAAACAGCCCACTGAGTAAAACTCACACTGTCAAATCTGATTTTACAAAGGAATGTCAACTGAAGCAATAGTGAGGGGTTTTTTTTTTGGCTTATCAATTGAAAAGGACTAAAAAATTTAATATCCAGTGCTGGTGAAAACACTGGGGATAGAGGGTAAATCTGATACAGCAGCACAAGTGATGCTATTAAACTGTAAGTGAGATCATGGTCTCTATACTCCAAACTTTCCAGCGGTTTCCCACCTCAGAGGAAAAGCTCCAACGATGGTCTGCCAGCATTGCTTGTAGGGCAAAAACTGAAATCTATCTAAACATTGATGGAAAACTGGTTACATAAATGATATCACATCTTTCCAATAGTCAATTACATAGCAATTAAAAGGAATGAATATACACACTCTCACACACACACACACACACGCACATAGGTAGAAACAACTTTGCAAAGACTATGTAAGAATAGCTGTACTTTTGTCACCAGTAGATATAGAATGAATAAAACCAAACAAACAAAAAGGACCTGGTACTTCATCTCTCAAACCCAGCGGCTGGAACCATACTTGAGGCAAGGAGATATATATGGTTACTTCTAGGAAAAAACCACTAATTTCTCACTTCATGTACTTTGAAACTGTTTGAATTTTTCCCATATAAATGAATTACTTTTATAACTTTTTTAAAACTAGTATTGTTTTGCTTTATCTGCTTTTTCATTGAAATATACTACCAAAGTTTTAAGAGGGTGAAGAGTGAGCCTGGCAAGACAGATGCAGGCCCAGATCATGAGAGGCCTTTAAAAATTTATAGAGTTTATAACATTTTTCAAAGGAGAGGGGGTCCTAAATTAAAAAGTTCAGTTCTACTTTCTTAGATAAATGTAGTACCCACCAAATTTTCTGTTTTCTCCCTTTGACCTTTCTTCTAATAACCTCTCTTCCTTCCCTCCTATCTTCTTTCCACAAATGCATATCGAGTGTCACGTGCCAGATCCTGAGGATCCAGTGGTGGATAAGATTCACCCCTATTTACAGAGCAAAGATGAAGTTAATTGAAACTGGAATTGTACAAAATCGCTTCTTTGTTCAATGCGTCTTTCCATTATTTTAGACTGGGGAAGCTCTACGGTTTTCTCAAATGCTATGGAAAAGACTGAAGGAGGATTGAGAGGGAGGTCAGAGTTTCCTCATCAAATATGTTGCAAATGAAGAAAGACATGGAGGAATAAACCTATAGATTAAGAGACTTCAGAGATGTATCAAGAGATTGCAATATTTATGAGACAACTGGATATTTGAAAGCTGACTGGGTATTTGATGATATTAGGGATTTATTGTTAATTATTTTAAATGTGACAATGGTAGTGTAATTGTTGTGGGTTTAAGTCTCTCTCTGTCAAGAGAATGAGAAGACAAGTCGGACTGAGAGAAAATATTTGCAAAACACATGTCTGATAAGGGACTGTTATCCAAAATATACAAACAACACTTAAAACTCAACAAGGGGGTCTTCCCTGGTGGTCCAGTGGTTAAGAATCCACCTTCCACTGCAGGGGGCATGGGTTCTATCCCTGGTCAGGGAACTAAGATGCCACACGCAGCCAAAAAATCAATCAATCAATTAATCAATCAATAAAAGATGTTTAAAAAAAAAACTCAACAAGAAGAAAACAAACAACCTGATTAAAAAATGGGCAAAAGACCTGAACAGACACTTTACCAAAGAAGATATACAGATGGCATGTAAGCATATGAAAAGATGTTCAACATCATGTATCACTAGGAAACTGCAAATTAAAATAACAATGAGATACCACTATACAGCTATTACAATAGTGAAAATCCAGAACACTGACAACATCAAATGCTGGTGAGAATGTAGAGCATCATGAACTCTCATTCACTGCTGCTGGGAATATATAATGGTACAACCACTCTGAAAGACAGTTTGGCAGTTTCCTACAAAACTAAACATATGCTTACCATAAGAGCCAGCAATCTCTCTCCGTGGTATTTATTCAATTGAGTTGAAAAACCTATGTACATACAAAGCCATGCACAAGGATGTTTATAGCAGCCTTAGTGATAACTGCCAAAACTTGGAAGCAACCAAGATATTCTTCAGCAAACTGTGGTACTTCCAAACAGTGGAATATCATATAGCACTAAAAAGAGATGAGCTATCAAGCCATGAACAGACATAAAGGAAACTTAAATGTATATTACTAAGCAAAAGAAGTCAATCTGAAAAGACTGCTTACTGTATGATTCTAACTATATGACATTCTGGGAAGGGCAAACCATGAAGACAGTAAAAGATCAGTGGTTCCTGGGAGTCATGGGAGAGGGAGGGATAAAAAGAGCACAAAGGATTTTTAGAGCAGTGAAACTACTCTGTATGATACTACAATGGTAGATACATGTCATTATACATTTGTCAAAACCCATAGAATGTACAACACCAAGAGTGAACCCTATAATAAACTATGGACTTTGGGTGATAATGATGTGTCAATGTAGGTTCATAGAGTATAACAAATGTATCACTCTGGTGCTGGGATGCTGATAGTGGATGAGGCTGTGTGTGTGCGGACAGAGTATTTGGGAACTCTCTGTACTTTCCACTCCACTTTGCTGTGAACCTAAAAGTGCTCTAAAAATAAAGTTTATTAATTTAAAAAATCCTTCTCTTTTAGAGATACATAATGAAATACTTATGGACAAGATGTTAGGCTACATAATGAAATACTTATGGACAAGATGTTATGCTGTCTGTGATCTGTATCAAAACAATATGCTGGGGAGAAGTGGGTAGGGGTATAAATAGAACAAGACTGAGAATTGAGTTGATAGTAGAAATAGGGTGAAGGGTACATGGGGATTTATTATGCTATTCCCCTATCTTTGTCTGTGTTTGAAAATCTTCAATAATAAAAATTTTTAAGAAGACAAAAGGGTCATATCTACAATTTCTTTGGACTTCCACTTTGGTGAAAATAGAGGAATGGGGTAGGATGATGAGGGAAAGCAGATAGCCTGGAGCTTGGAAGTATGATTTGGAAGTGGACACGGTCCAGACTAGAGGAGGCAGGAAGGAAGACAGAGGGCAAAGGACAGCACCGAAGATGGAAAGGGAGGGAAGAAAGAAAAGGAATGTGGGCTCACTGCCTTCCCCTAACCTCTCTCTTCCCCTTTTCCTCACTCACTCACTCCTTACCCTTCCTCTCTACAGAGAGGGGGAAATATCTTGGGAACTTAACAATGAAGATTCCAGGCACCAACCCATGAAATTCCAATTCAGTCAGCATGGCCTGGGAATCTACATTTTCAACACGTGCCGTTGGAGAACTGGATGGGTATATGAACCTCCCTTGAACCCCAGTACCTGGCTTCTGTAAGCAGCTTGCTATTTCTGTCACTAACCTTTACTCTGCCAGACTGGAGACCAAATCACTCTCCCTTTCAAAGCCTTTGTGACAGCTGTCTACTGTTTCAAAGCAGGAAAAAATAAAGGGGATGATAGATTATGCAAAGGAAGTTGTTTACCGATTTCCTTTAATGTATGTGTGGAAACATGCAAATGCTAAGGGTCTCTTAAGTGGGAAAAAGAAATTTATTAGCCAGCTATGGCTTGAAAGACCTCTCCTTTAAGACCTTCTAACTCTTTGTGCTAATGTTCTCTGATTTTATATTCACTGAAAAACATTTTGATTTTTAATGGGATTCTACTAAGAATTAAAAAACAAAAACAAAAGCACCTACCAGTTGCCCTAAGTGATGTGGTCCTCTTGGTAGTCCTACCTTTTATCACCAGTTTTAATCGATTGCCTTTTGCTTCCCTGGTCTCCTAAAAGCCTGTATTCAGAAGAACTAGAAGATGTGATCACCCATCAGCAAACTAATAAACTTAATCTTTAGGACTGGGTAAGGTAATGAATCAGTCCATGGAGCGGAGCTGGAACTACCAGGAGAACAGTGAACACAGGGCTAAGTCATCATCACATTAGGGGTAGCTCGAAAATTCCCTTGCCCACACATTCTCGGCCACATCCCTCCCACTAGGGAAAGAATAAGAAACTACAACGAAGTAATCAGAATGCAGCCTTACTTACCTAGATTCCAGTGCCTGCTCAAGCATAAAAGGGTCTTGAGATGGTGAAACCAGCCAAGTTGGGGAGAGAAGTTCTGAAGCAAATAGGGCAGTCTGCCTGCCCCTGGGCCCTGATGCTGACAGGGACATTTTCACGGAGTGATGCGCCTTCCTCTGCCACCTCTGATATAAGGAGGGGACAGGAAAGAACTACAAGCAAATGGAGCCCACACGCTCCCACAGAACAAGTCAGACAGACTCAGTTGTTCGGTTCAAAGCATCCTCCCTCCTTGACCCACCTCCTACCTCGCCCCCTCCCTCCAACAAAAAGAAAAGGAGTCAAAGGCCTAAAGCCTTCTAGAGGCCTTTCTGTTCCCACTTGTAACCTATGTGGTACAGCATTGTTTTTTGAACCATAACTACCCAGGGGCCTGCTGGCATCCATTCAGGCCTACCTCTAGCTGGCATTCGCTAGCTCTCTAAGAGGTCAGAAAGCAAGTCACTCCTTGTCCCCTCAAGGACCTCGCTGAGGCACAGGCTGCTATGGGGACACCAAGTGGCGAGAGGTGAGGTACGCGAGGGCCCATGATGACTCACGGGAAGGCCTACTAAGTGCGAATCCCTCAGCAGCGCACCTTGGCCAAGGCAGGGGAACTGACTGAACCCTCCCTCTACTTCCCTCAAAGGGGTCGGGGATAAAGTGAGCATCCGGGCTGAGGAGACCAAGAGGGAAAGTCTTGACGTGGAAACTGGCTCACGTCAGCTACGAAAAATACACAGCGTGCTCAGTATTAGCACTCCTCAGGCAGGAATTACAATTTATAGAGTAGGAAGAGGATTCTGTCAACTAGTTCAGAGGATATGAGTAACGGGTCTGAAGAGGGACGGGGAAGAGGGGCAAATATCAGGGTCAGGCGGGTCACCAACGAGCGCAGGTGAGTGAGGAGACAGTGTGAATTGGTCACGGGGTTACCCAGACAGGTAAGGCCCACGGGCCAACGAGAAGCAGGTGGGCAGGAGGCCAGAAACAAATAAGGAAGAGCCCGAGAACGAGGAGGGAGAGAAAAGGCGAACACAGCCTGGGCCCGGCGCAGTTGGGGACTACGTGGGGAGTGGGGTCGTGGCAGTGGTCGCTGACAAAACGCTGCGAAGAGAAGCGCTGAGGAAGACGAACCGGGCAGCTTCTCCGCTGAGTCAACGCCCCGCCCACGACGTCCTTAAAGCCCCGCCCCAAGCGCCTCGCGCACACCCGGCGCCGAGTTCCGTTTCGTCGCGGGGCCATGTACTTCCGGCTGCGGTGCGCTGGCGGAAAGGTTTTGGTGGCGGACCGAACCGGTGATGGGCGCGGGGTGAGTGGAGGGCGCTGGAGACCGTAGGCTGTCTTGGATTGCTTGTTGAAGCTGCAGGAGAAGGGGTCGGCGGCGGGGAACAACGCGGGGCCGACGCCCGGCCTTTCCGCCGCCGAGGTGGCCGCCCCGCGCCGTCTCCGCGGCGCCAGTTCCGGGGCGCTGCCTTCGTCCTCCCTTCGCTCTGCCGCGTCAGAGCTCTGCACAAGCACCACGATGTCGGCCCCCTGCCCAGGCCCCCTTCGCCTCCTCTTCCCATAAGAGACTTCCAGATCTTAAAGATTTTTGACTGATTTTAAGGTAAAAATACATCCCCAGGCAGACGCGATCCAAATGCAGGAGTTCTGTATTTACAGGTTGGCACTTTAGAGGTGAAGTTGTAACTGAGAACAGTGGAGGGGACTCATCCGGGCAAGAGATGTGAGGCCAACAGACAAACTTAAGAGTAGGTTAGCGGATCCTTAGAAATTCGAGTGGAATCACGCTTTAAGAGTGATACTCCTCAGAATCAGTTCTTTATGAACGGGCTAATTGTCTCCTTGGAAGAATTATAAATGTGTAGCTAATGGAGATGACCAAATCAAGGGACAAAGGGCTATTCTCAGGAGTAGACTGTTCTTGAGAAAAGACCACTAGTTGTCTTAAGCATTGTATGTAAACTACTTACGAGAAAGCTATGGGGGTGGGGTGGAGGACCTTAGGGTAAGAATCAACCCAAGAGAGAAGTAACATGGTGTTTTCACAAAATTGCTGGACTGTGTGGGCAGGGATTTTTTTTTTTTTAATCAGGCCTAGGCTACTTGAGTGAACCATCCTTCAAGAACATCCATCCATCTTTTACTTCTGTGCTGACAACCTGAGTTCTAAATTGGTTTCCCATGACTTTGCCATTGTTAGGAAGGTGTGTTTGGGGGTGGACACAAATGCATCAGTCTGAAGAAAGAGCCAGCTCTGTAAGTGTCTTCCCAGAATGCAAGCCTGCCAGCTATGGTCACCCATTCCAGTGTTAAAGCAGATTTCATGAGCTGGAAATGCTTTCTTATATATGATCTAAATCTGTGTATCCTGATTCTCATTCTCCTAAGAGATGAGGCCAGTACTCCGCATCCCCAGCTTTCAGTAATGTAAAGACCTCTGTGCCTGAATGGGAATACCATAGGAGCTGGATAAACTCTATACGTGGGTAGAGGCATAGGCGTTCCTGATATCTCTGCTTGAACGAGGAGAGGAGGAAGTGTGTTTCTGGTGTCCAGAGTTAAAATTTGTAATGTGTTTTGCCAAAAAATTAATGTTACATCTGGTAATGAGAGGTAGTTTACTTGTCATTATCAAGTATTTGTCAAGTACATACTGTGTGCCCACTGCTGTGATAGGTTCTGAGGAGACATTGGTGGGCAGAATCTCACACTGCCCCTGCTCTTGTTGAGCTTATGGTTTAATGTAGTGTAGTTGAACCAGTATTGCACAGGACCTCACTTCTTGAACAACACAGCTGAGACCAAGAAAGGGTCTGGAAAGACTGAGTAGATGAAATAGCACCAAGTTGATAACGTCTAAGCACATGCACGTGACAGCAGAAGAAACTCACAGGCTCTCAGAGCCTGTTAACTTTGACTTCGGACACAGTTTTAGCAAGCTGGATAACCTGGCTTTCCAGCTCATAGTAGCCAAGAAGCATCAAATCGGAAAGAGGGAGGATGATTACAGAGAAAAGTGGGATGCAAAATGATGGTCCAAAACTTAGTTACAAAGAGGAGGCATCAAAACAGAACACAACAGCCTGGATCCCTTGAGTACAAGGCATTGTTTCTGGGTATGTTCTATATACTTGTTCCATGGCATCAACTACTGATCAGAGAAGGGTTAAATGGGAAACACAGAGTTAACAAATTAAACTGGATTCTTTGCTATAGAGCTTTTCGGTGTCTTTAATAAGACCTGAACTCATTTTTCTTGGAGCATCCCTCCAGGACAGTGTTCTGCAGCACACACTTGGGAGAATGCTGGTATAAATTAAAACATGAGGGCAGCAGCGTGCTGGGCAGTATTGGTGTTCAGAGTTGTGATGCTAAGTCAGAGTGAATTATGTTTAACATGCTGTGCTTAATGAGGTGCAGAATAAGGATGCACATTTTGGGGGTTTTTTTGTCTTTTTTTTTGCGGTCTGCAGGCCTCTCACTGTTGTGGCCTCTCCCGTTGCGGAGCACGGGCTCTGGACCTGCAGACTCAGCGGCCATGGTTCATGGGCCCACCCGCTCTGTGGCACGTGGGATCTTCCCGGACCAGGGCACGAACCCATGTCCCCTGCATCGGCAGGCGGACTCTCAACCACTGCTCCGCCAGGGAAGCCCCTTGGTTTTTTTAAAAATAAATTTATTTTATTTATTTTTGGCTGCATTGGGTCTTCGTTGCTGCGCGTGGGCTTTTCTCTGGTTGCGGAGAGTGGGGCCACTGGTTGCGGTGCGCAAGCTTCTCATTGCGGTGGCTTCTCGTTGTGGAGCACGGGCTCTAGGTGTGCGGGCTTCAGTAGTTGTGGCACGTGGGCTCAGTAGCTGTGGCTCGCAAGCTCTAGAGCGCAGGCTCAGTAGTTATGGTGCGCGGGCTTAGTTGCTCTGCAGCATGTGGAATCTTCCCAGACCAGGGCTTGAACCCTTGTCCCCTACATTGGCAGGCAGATTCTTAAACCACTGCACCACCAGGGAATCCCACATTTTAGTTTTTTCTATCAAAATGGTTAAACATTTTGGAAAGGAGTCTGGAAGAGTAATTTATATATCTCCTTTAGTCTTTATCGATGTTGGATACATGAGGCATTTGTATTTGAAAGGCCATTATGTGGTAAAAAGGCTTTTCCTACTTGACACGAGTCCCTGATCTGCATTTATAACATTGTTTCCGTGAGGCAATATGCTCAGAGTTCCCAACAGCCTACTTACAAATGGAATTTTAGAATAGCACACGTTTGCAGTTGGACACTGTACTAAAACAAGCCCTCTGGCCACTGTTAAGTGTTTTGAAGTAAGTTCCAAAAAAGAAATTAGTGAACATTAAATTTCTAACTTGTTTATGTCCATCCTGAGTGTTCTCTAACTGTATATATGCAATATATGCAGTATGATTTTTATGAAGTTGTAATCGGTGTATACATATAGGCCTGTGACCTGCTTTTCTCAGTTACTAATACCTATATAAATATTTCTGATATCTGTATATGTATCATTTATTTATAGCTATATGATATTTAATTGTGTGAGTAGACTATAGTTTGCTTAATAATAGAGTAGCAGCAGCAAGAGCAGATCTGTATATCTGGGAACTTTTTTCTTTATTTTTGAGCACAGAAATGTTTTCTTCATGCTAATTCTCAATCCATAATTTTAAAAAGCTCTTTGTTTTCTCCATTTCTTCTACATTTTGACTTTTATACAGTTTCATGAGATACTGCCAGCTGTCATACATATTCTTTAATTTTGCTCTTTTCCTTCATAGTTACAGAGCTGTTGCCTCGTTTATCTGCAGTGAGTACTACTGAGGCTAGCGGTTTGTTGTTTTTGTCATGCTTAATGATTTCCAGCTTTGTCTAATTTGGACTATGACTTTACTAGCCTTTTCTTTTTTTTAATTTATTTATTTTATTATTTTATTTTATTTATTTATCATTTTTGGTTGCGTTGAGTCTTCGTTCCTACGCGCAGGCTTTTCTCTTGTTTCGGCCAGTGGGGGCTACTCTTCGTTGCGGTGCGCAGGCTTCTCATTGCGGTGGCTTCTCTTGTTGCGGAGCACGGGCTGTAGGTGCATGGGCTTCAGTAGTTGTGGCACCTGGGCTCAGTATCTGTGGCTCATGAGCTCTAAAGCACAGGCTTAGTAGTTGTGGCACACGGGCTTAGTTGCTCCGCGGCATGTGGGATCTTCCCGGACCAGGGCTCGAACCTGTGTCCCCTGCATTGGCAGGCAGATTCTTAACCACTGCACCACCAGGGAAACCCGACTTTTTGTTTTTATATTTTGCGTTCATTTTAACTTTTTTAAAAAGGACATTAAGCAACAAGATAATTCAGCAAACACTTGCCCAAATACTGCTGTATTGAGTAAGATAGTGAAGGTGCCCAAAAAGAATGGTCGATTGTCATAAAGCACCACCATAAGACAACTAGAAATGTTCTTTAGTAAGTTAAGTGTTGGAGAGGTGACGTAGGAGTGTTTGTTATATTAAGTTGTGTAAGATTTGAAAGTATTCAACTCAAGAGCTCCCTGAATTTAATATTTTGTTTTATTTTGTTTTTACTAGAAACATTTAAGATGGTCCTTGATTTATGGCCATTTAGTGGGTGATTCTAGGAGTGGTCCTCACAGTGAACTAAGCTGCTTGCTTCCCTCCCACTGAATTCCCTGCAGATTTATCCTCACCTCAACTTAGATGGGGTTTGCCTTCACTTATTTCTGGAAAGTTAGGTTAAAATTATGATTAAAAAAATACTTTTTTTTCTCCATGACATGCAAGACCTAATCATATTTATTTTCTACAGCATTTCTCTGTCTATAGCTATCTGTTTACATTCTGACTGGGAACGCTGGGATCACTTTCATCATGCCTACAGTGGTGGTAATGGACGTATCCCTTTCCATGACCCGACCTGTGTCTATCGAGGGGTCCGAGGAATATCAGCGCAAGCACCTGGCAGCCCATGGTTTGACAATGCTGTTTGAACACATGGCCACAAATTACAAGCTTGAGTTTACAGCTCTGGTGGTTTTTTCATCACTCTGGGAATTGATGGTTCCCTTCACAAGAGATTATAACACCCTACAGGTACAAAAAGGAATGAGTTATTGTATGTACTGGGCCCAATTTATAGGAAGGAAAACAGTATTATCATATTGCACTGAATATTTAGAACTGGAATTATTTAAGGATAAGTCTGTGGGTATAATATCTGAGTATAACTGTAAAACAAGGATTCATAACCAGTAGGCCTTCTGTCTTTGGTAGAGCTATGAGTTAGAGCTGTGAGTTGTTGCTGTAGCCTCCTCTTTTGGTTTTCTGGAATTCTCTGTGGGAGGGGAGCATCTCAGGATGTAGTGCCCTGTCCCCTAAAGTTCAGGATCTTTAGGTTCAACACTTTTCTACTTTTCTATAGAACTTGAGATGAAAAACAGTCCTTCCAGGGACTTCCCTGGTGGCTCAGTGATTAAGAATCCACCTGCCAATGCAAGGGACACAGGTTTGAGCCCTGGTCCCAGAAGATCCCACATACCGCAGAGCAACTAAGCCCATGTGGCACAACTACTGAGCCTGCGAGCCACAGCTACTGAGCCCATGCACCTAGAGCCCGTGCTACGCAATGAGAAAAGCCACCACAAGGAGAAACCCATGCACCACAACAAAGAGTAGCCACTGCTTGCTGCAACTAGAGAAACCCCACACGCAGCAATGAACACCCAGCGCAGCCATAAATAAATTAATTAATTAATTAAAAAGAAAGAAAAATAGTCCTTCCTTATAAAACCCTTATTCTAGAGTAATTCAGGAGTACATTTCCTCCCCAACAAATAGCCTTTGATTTACAGATGCCAAGAAATCATTTTAAAACCTTGATTGATAGGTGTTACCTTCCAAAGGTGTTGTCTGTGATATGCCAAAGAATTACTTTCTGACAACATCTCTAAATTATTACTATTTCCAACAATGCCTAGCACAGTTCCTTGCCCATAGTGAGCAGTCAGTAAGTGTTTGTGGAATTAAAATGAACAGTTTAATAGTTGCTAGGCAGTTTAGAAATTCAGGATCAATATAGTTTGCTTTTTAAAATATAAGTAATACGATTTTGTTAAATCATTTATTATCTCACATTTTTTTAAAAAATCTATTTATTTTGGCTGCACCGGGTCTTAGTTGCAGCATGTGAACTCTCAGTTGCAACATGCAGACCCTTATTTGTGGAATGCAGAGTCTCAGTTGCAGCATGTGGGCTTCTTAGTTTTGGCGTGTGGACTCTTAGTTGCGGCATGTGAACTCTTAGTTACAGCATGCATGTGGGATCTAGTTCCCTGACCAGAGGTCGAACCCAGGCCCCCTGCATTGGGAGCATGGAGTCTTACCCACTGGACCACCAGGGAAGTCCCTATCTCACATTTTTTTAAGTGACTCAAAAGCTTTTTTTTTCCCTTTTTTAATTGCACTGGATTTCTTATAGATGAGTAAACTAAGGATCTTGGATGTTGCAGCAGTCCCAAAATTTAAAGAATTGCTATATAGGTAGTGAAGAGTAATGGTTGAGTCCTGGAGTCTGACTGACTGGATTCAAATCTAGATTCTGCCACTTCTAGGTGTAAGACCTGGGAAAGTGACCTAATCATTTTGTACCTCAGTTTCCTTATTTTAAAAATAGGTTAATTGGGCTTCCCTGGTGGCGCGGTGGTTAAGAATCTGCCTGCCAGTGCAGGGGACACGGGTTCGAGCCCTGGTCCGGGAAGATCCCACATGCCGCAGAGCAACTAAGCCCGTGCGCCACAACTACTGAGCCTGCACTCTAGAGCCCGTGAGCCACAACTACTGAAGCCTGTGTGCCACAGCTACTGAAGCCCGCTTGCCACAACTACTGAAGCCCACACACCTAGAGCCCATGCTCCACAACAAGAGAAGCCACCGCAATGAGAAGCCCGCACACCACAACAAAGAGTAGCCCCCACTCACCGCAACTAGAGAAAGCCCGTGCACAGCAACGAAGACCCAACGCAGCCAAAAATAAAATAAATAAAAAATTTTTTAAATAAAGAAAATAAAAATAGGTTCATTATCTATACCTTATAGCAGGGGTCCCCAGCCCCCACCCCCAGCCACACAGTGGGAGGTGAGCAGTGGGCAGCCAGCAAAGCTTCATCTGCCTCTCCCCGTCTCTCACATTACTGCCTTAACCATCCCCTGCCCCGCCCCATGCACCCACCCTCTGTCTGTGGAAAATCTGTCTTCCACGAAACTGGTGCCTGGTGCCAAAAAGGTTGGGGACCACTGCGTTATAGGATGTTGTCATGATTAAATGCATGTAAAATGCCTAGAATGATGATAGTATTCAGTAAATTTTGTCATTATTTTTGTGATGTCTTTAAACGTTTTTCATTTTAATTATTTCTTTCAAGGTCTACTTAATAAAGATATGAACTTGATGGACAATTCACTCTCACCTGATGAGAACAGAATAAAGGAAAGCTCTTTTTTTTTTTTTTTTTTTGTGGTACGCAGGCCTCTCACTGTTGTGGCCTCTCCCACTGCAGAGTGCAGGCTCCGGATGCACAGGCTCGGCGGCCATGGCTCACGGGCCCAGCTGCTCCGCGGCATGTGGGATCTTCCCAGACCGGGGCACGAACCTGTGTCCCCTGCATCAGCAGGCTGACTCTCAACCACTGTGCCACCAGGGAAGCCCAGGGAAGCTCTTTTTATCATCCTTTATAGTTGAGGAAATCTGTTTTACCATTTTTCTTTAAGAATGTATGCTTTGGGCTCTCAGAAACACAATGTCCCCTGTGTAACATTCATGCTTTGAACAGTTTATGTTTTTTTCTGGTAACAAATTAAAACAGTAAATAATAATGAGCAATTTTATCTTTCATTCAATCAGGAAGCACTAAGTAATATGGATGATTATGATAAAACCTGCTTGGAGTCTGCATTAGTTGGTGTTTGCAATATCGTTCAGCAAGAATGGGGTGGTGCAATTCCTTGTCAGGTAATGATGAATTCTTTTTCTTTGCCCTAAGTTAAAAACATTAACCACTGAGGCGCTTCATTTTTGTTCAGGCTCTGACACAGCATACATTTTAATTTCCACAAACTATGTTATATGCTTTTGGTATCTTTAAAAGAAGACACTAAATCAACACTGATATATTCAGAAAGCAGCACAAATATGCCTTAAGGAAAGCATCCTCCTAGTAAATTGACTTACCTCAAACTAGCATTGTTTGTATAAAACACAAAGGGCTCACAGTGGAATTTTAGAACACCCCCTGGAAGGGGCGATTATAATTTTGAGTGATATAATTGTAAACATCAGTACAATATAGTCTATCTTCATTATTCCAGTGTAGCATTTATTCAGCAGACTTTTAACCTTCTCAACTACCTGGGTTGTCTAAAAAGTGAGGTGTATGTCATAAAATCTGTTGCCCTTTCATTAAGAGTCCACAGTAGGTCCACATATAGCATAAATCAGAGCAGAGTTGTAGCAATTGGAAGTTTGCTATAAACAGGTGCTTTGAGAAGTGGTAGCATATTTTAAAGGAGAAAACAGAAAAGTTGCTAAAAGGAAAATCATAATAGTCTACAACATGAATCACCAAACTTTTTCCGTATTTTAGGCTTTGCAGGTGTCAGTGGTAACTCCTTAACTCTGTTCTCATAGCACAAAAGCAGTCATAGATAATAAGTAAATAAATGGGCATGGCTCTGTTCCAGTAAAACTTTATTTACAGAAACAGGCAGTGGGCCATAGTATATGATTTTTTATTATAGGGTCAAATACGGGGATTCCTCAGTAGTGTCAGTAGCATCACCGATATTTGTTTTTTAAATAAATAAGTATAAGATTGTGGCTGCCTTGGGGTGAGGAAAGGTTAGGGGCTGACCCAAATAAAACATGAGGGAATGGGCTTCCCTGGTGATGCAGTGGTTGAGAGTCCGCCTGCCGATGCAGGGGACACGGGTTTGTGCCCCGGTCTGGGAAGATCCCATGTGCCACGGAGCGGCTGGGCCCGTGAGCCATGGCCGCTGCGCCTGCGCGTCCGGAGCCTGTGCTCCGCAACGGGAGAGGCCACAGCAGTGAGAGGCCCGCGTACCGCAAAAAAAAAAAAAAAAAAAAAAAAACATGAGGGAATATGAGAAGTGATGGAACTGCTCTGTATCTTGATAGTAGAAGTGGTTACATCACTGAAGGCATTTGTCGGAACTCACAGAACTATATACTAAAAAGGGTGAATTTTATTGCTTATGAATTATAGCTCAATAAACCCAACTTTTTTTTTTTTAAGCTTTTTTGTTTTTTCTTACTCAGGTAGTTGAGTTATTTTATACAGTATGAACTCATGGGTTAGTGAGGACCCTGAGCTACTACTAAAAGGTTAAAAATCAGATCACTTTAGTGGACACTTGCTAAAAAAGCCAGTAAATACCTTTTGATCAATTTCCTTTCAGAAATAAGAACCTTTGGCACCTTGCTTCATAAACATTATTTCGTAAAACCATGCATACAGACTGTCTAATTTCCTACCAATATAATGAATAAGTGAAGTTTTGTTGTCAATAGCTTCTGAACTGGAAGCTAGCAGGTAGCACAGTTTCATTTGCTACTTCTTCCGTGGTTTTAGAAGAAGAAACTCAGAAAACACGTAAGAGCCAGACCTTGTGCACCATGCAGACTTCTGCCTTATAATATTTTTTTCTTCCTTTGCAAAAAGGAGGAATCTGAATTTGTGATATACTGTACCCTGAGGGGAAGGAGCTGGGCCTGGATCCACTTAGACTTGCTTGGTGAGTTTTGGGGTGAACCAGGTCCAGAACACGGTGGACGTTATTAGTGATTGTTTTTATAATCAGTTACTATCAAACAGATTAGTTTTAATATGGAATGTTTTTAACCAAGTTTTTAAAGAGCTGGACTATGTTTTCATTATCTGAGTAAAGTCTGTCTCATTTTGACATTACAAGAAATATTTCATTATCACACAGCATCTGAAAATGCTAGTGGCAGAAGTAAATCATTATGTAGCAATTGTTGGCACCTAGAAGAGGGATTTGCCTTGACTGTCTTCCTAAGAGATGACATCTCTCCAGGGGACCTCTATTAAGCATTCTTGGGCTTTAGAAGTAAGTGCCAGTCTTGGCATTTCACATGGTGCAACCACCTAATACTGCCTTACTGGTCTGTTATTGTTAAGTTACTAGGCTAGGCTAGGGAGAGCAAAAACAATCCTCCCCTGGATTGCTTGGGAAGTCCACCCAGGACTTCTCAAGGATTGCTTTAAACAGTGAGGAAAAGGAAAATGATTTGTAACTAATGTCTATTGTTGGTATGTTTTGAAGGCTTTTAAAAATTATCAGTTGATTAAGAATGCATTTTAAAGGTCTTGTCCATGTCTGGTTAAATGGCTTTTATAAATACATATTTAAGGCACTTGTCATTTTAGTTGAGCAGGGGTAGGTAAAGTTTGTCATCTTTGAAAATAAAGTGTCAAGGTTCAGTCTTCAGACTTCTGTGCTGGTACTTCCTAGGGACACACGTAAAATAGGTCCTTATGCCATTTTGTTTCTTTTTTTTCTTTTTCTGCTGCTTCAGGTCTTAGTTGCAGCATGCGGGATCTTTTTGTTGCAGTGCGAGGGCCTCTCTCTAGTTGTGGTATGCAAGTTTTCTCTCTCTCTTTGTGGTGTGCAGGCTCCAGGGCACATGAGCTTAGTTGCCCCAGGGCATGTGGGATCTTAGTTCCCCAACCAGGGATCGAACCCGTGTCCCCTGCATTGGAAGGCAGATTCTTTACCGCTAGACCACCAGGGAAGTACCCTTTATGCCATTTTTGACACCAGTGTCTTAGGTGCCAACTCCTTCTCTAAGAGATAGGGTTCTAGTTTTAATACAGTTAAGTAAGAATTGGTTATGAATGGTTTTGTCTTTTTTTTAAGTGTTCATAGGTAGGTGCTTTTTTTAAAGGTTTAATAAGATAAAATACAGTAAAATAAGATAAAATACAGTAAAATGCATAGATCTTAAGTGTACAGTTTACTGAGTTTTCACAAATGTATATACCTATGTAACCACTCCTCCAGTTAAGATGTAGAACATTTCCATTACCCTACAGAGTTTTCTCATGCCCCTTTCTACTCAGTATCACCCCACAACCCCTATTTGATTTATCTTAGTTTTGTTTTTCGTGGTCTGAACTTAATATATATGTGTAGAATCGTATCAATACAATGTGTCTGTCATCTTTCACTTGACAGATGTTGTTGAGATTTATTCACATCTTTGTTTGTATTCCTGCAGAGGTACATTTTTTACTGTAAATGCAATTAGGGAGAAATGAAAACATTGCCAAATGAGACTGCTTTAAATAAATATGTTATTTCATGTACAAAACTCCTCTCCCTTTTTGTAAACAGGTTGTTCTGGTGACAGATGGCTGTCTTGGCATTGGTAGAGGGTCACTGCGGCACTCCCTAGCTACTCACAGCCAACGCAGTGAGAGCAACAGGTTCCCATTACCTTTTCCTTTCCCATCTAAGTTATACATCATGTGCATGGCAAATCTGGAGGAGGTAATGCTTTTTACTAAGTTCTTTTTAGTTTGATTAGATACATTTTAGGACTCAGAAATGGAATATATATTTTAGTATATTCCATTAATATTATATTACATATACAGTCATGTCTTGGAGATATTGCAGGTTCCATTCCAGACCACCACTATAAAGCAGGAATCACAATAAAGCAAGTCGCATTAATTTCTTTTTTTCCCAGTGCATATAAAAGTTTTGTTTGTACTATACTGTTGTCTATTAAGAGTGCAATAGCACTGTCTAAAAAAAACCAATGTACATACCTTATTTTAAAAATATTTTATTGCCAAAGAGTGCTAACCATCATCTGAGCCTTCAACAAGTTGTAATCTTTTTGCTGTTGGAGGGTTTGAAATATTGCGAGAATTACCAAAATGTGACACAGAGACAAAGTGAGGAAATCCTGTGGAAAAATTGTGCCAATAAAATTGCTCGACACAGGTTTGCCACAGACCTTTAATTTGTTTAAAAAAAAAAAAAGGCAATATCTGCGAAACTCAATAAATGAAGCATGCCTATAGTATAACATTGAACTCCATTGTTTCAACTGAGACTAATTACTGATTATATTTGAAAAGACTCTATGTCTCAAATGCTCTCTGAAAGCAGAGTGTTGCCACATCTCAGGAAACATAGCTGGAGTTCTTATCCGTCCTACTTCCCACAAAGATTCTTCAGATGCTACAGAGTCAGAATGTTCTTTTTGGTGTTAGGTGTTTCCCTCACTTAGGAATTCTTATGTCCATCACACCAGAAATGTTGACAGAAGTGTGCTTTGATTTTTTGTTGTTGTTAAGTAACATTACTCTGATGTATGTTTTATTAAACTTTTATCTCCTGGTTTTCCCATTTATTTTAGAAAGTTATGTAACTTTTCTTCACCTCAGTTTTTCTATCTTTAAAATGTAAATAATGATGGTTCTTACCAAAAGATGTTAGAAACACTTGGAAGGGAAGGTGCTATGTGAATACCAACTGTGGTCACCTCTGAATCTTTGCAAAACTACTTGGAATGAAATAGCTCTACTGGTATAATTTTATATAACATTCCTCTTTGTTAACCTTGAGTCAAAATTGTTAGTTATTTTCCTTCTCACATTATTAAAAAAAATCACCTTCATTTTGTGACCTTAGTGTACTGATAACAATCTGGCATTTTATGCCACTTTAAAAGAGTCATCTGTTTTGCTTTGTAGCTTCAGAGCACTGATTCCTTGGATTGCCTTGAACGTCTTATAGATTTAAACAATGGTGAAGGGCAGATTTTTACTATTGATGGCCCCCTGTGCTTGAAAAATGTACAGTCTATGTTTGGGTGAGTATATACTTTGAGCTTTTTTGCCTTCTTACAATCCAGCATTATAATTTGATGTCAGACAATACTATCTATTTTACTGTTTCTAATTGTGTCATTTCATTTTCCCCAAGTTGCACATTTCTCAGATAAAATGATTGGTAGTAGTGATTTTTAAGTGTTGATTCCCTTTTAAATTAAGCATGACTAAATCTGTAATGTCTATAGATATTGACTTCCTTACAATAACAGCAATTTCAAAGAGTTAACTTGCTTTTGGGCTTTTCAGAATTGAAATTTCCTCACCAAAAATATCAGATTTTGATCTACTTCACAAATGGTCAGATCATAGCTTTGGAATCAACTTGAAGGGAAAACAAACTTGATATCTTAAAAAGATTACTTGAAAAAAATTATACGTATCATATTATTCTTTCTGTAACAAATAATCATCATATTCTAGAAAACTCATAGATCTGGCATATACACCTTTCCATGCTGTTCTCAAGTGTGGCCACCTAACCGCTGATGTGCAAGTCTTCCCCAGGCCAGAACCTTTTGTTGTAGATGAGGAAATCGATCCTATCCCTAAAGTCATTAACACAGGTAACTTTTTTTATACTTCGTTCTTAGTTCTTCTGTTATCCCTACTTTCTTCTAACTTCTGACTTTTACTGTCCTCTCTCCAGGAGGGTTGGAAAGAAATGTCAGTATACTTTGGATGGGAGGATGCATTGCCTAAGGGGTGGCAGATTAGTGGTCTTCCATGGTGAGGTCATGAGTTAATCTCTAATCCTAGATGATTATAACCACAAATTACTAGAGTTGGAAACCAGGGCCAGATTCACTAGCTTTGAAATCCTTGAGGTAGTTCTTAATAGAGATAGTAAGATGGATTAGCATCATTATTAAGGTCATATATGAAGAGCTAGCTTTTAGACTTGGCTGTGTGACTCTTCCTCTGTGACCCTGGACAAGTCACTTGCTCTAGTTCTCATTGGCTAGGTGAGTGGAATCTCTAGGAGAAATGATGGTCTCTCAGGTCTCGGCTCTGATATATTGTACCCCTCTAATCCTGCAGCTTGTATTATGACTAAAAGAAAGCAGTGTGTTATGGCTTCTACCATGTTGCCAGTGCTGTGCTTAGGTAAATTGGCAAAGCCAAAAATCAAAAGTAACAAGGGGTAGTAGAGAAGAGAGTTATCTCATATTGGCAGGTGGACTCCTTGAGTGGTGGGTATATGTTGAACCATCACTGTTTTGAGTCACCATTGCACACCCTCAGTGCCTGGCTTAGTGTCTGATGCTAGTAGATGTTCACTAGGTAATTGTTCAATCAACAAATGATTAAAATTGGACTTCCCTGGTGGTGCAGTGGTTAAGAACCCGCCTGCCAGTGCAGGGAACACGGGTTCGAGCGCTGGTCTGGGAAGATCCCACATGCTGTGGAGCAACCAAGCCCATGCGCCACAACTACTGAGCCTGCGCTCTAGGGCCCGTGAGCCACAACTACTGAAGCCCGCGTGCCTAGAGCCCGAGCTCCGCAACAAGAGAAGCCACCGCAGTGAGAAGCCCACACACCGCAACAAAGAGCAGCCCCTGCTCACTGCAACTGGAGAAAGCCCACGCGCAACAGCGAAGACCCAATGCAGCCAAAAATAAATAATTAATAATAAAAGATGTAATGAAAAATTTTTTAAATGATTAAAATTAAGTACAGCTAGGGCTTCCCTGGTGGCGCAGTGGTTGAGAGTCCGCCGGCCGATGCAGGAGACGCGGGTTCGTGCCCCGTTTCGGGAAGATCCCACATGCCGCGGAGCGGCTGGGCCCGTGAGCCATGGCCACTGAGCCTGCGCGTCCGGAGCCTGTGCTCCGCAAATGGGAGAGGCCACAACAGTGAGAGGCCCGCATAACGCAAGGAAAAAAAAAAAAAAAAAAAAAAAAAAAAAAAATTAAGTACAGCTGGAAATTCATTTCATTCTTGGGTGTGTAGACTTTAAGGAGTTTTAGAGTGAAGGGCTGTGCACAGGCTTTTTTGTTTTCTGTGCCTTTATTTTCTGCTCCTGCTGGAAGTAGGTCATCCATCTCTTTGATTGTGACTAGACAGCAGTGTGCCAAATGTTTTGTTGCCTTCAAACCAGTTATATTCCATTTCCCTCCCACCCTTTTTGGATGAGTAACTTCAAATAGATCTTTTCTTCCCAGAAGTACATTACTTTCTATGTACTAGATTTCACAAATGCAGTGTTTAGGTGGGGAATTCAAATATGATAACTAGGAAGGTTATTGGAAGTTCTCTGAATGACTCTAATACTTTGCATTTTAAGTAACTAAGAAAATAAGGATAATTGTCTTTTATTTAATGGACTAACTTATAAAAGCTTCTAGTCCAAGATTTTTGTTATAGCTTATATTTAAACCACTAAAACATAGGCCTTTTTCTACTCAGATGAAAAATATATAACTGCTTATGCTGATTCATTCGTTACTCAGCTAAAGTAGGTAATGATAGCAAAACTCCAGAGAAGCAGATTTCCTGATGTATAAGAAGTATGGTATACTCACCATGATCCTGATTTTTTAAAACATTGTTTTGAGAATATGAATGTGTATATGCCTAGAAGAAAGACTAAAAAGCAATTCAGTAAAATATTAATAGAGTTTTCCTTTGATGAGGAATGATGAGTGACTTTATTTTTCTTCTTTACAGTTTTTAGTGTTTTCTAAGTTTTTATACTACTTATATAACCAGAAAAAACTTCCAGGGCTTCCCTGGTGGCGCAGTGGTTGAGAGTCCGCCTGCCGATGCAGGGGACACAGGTTGGGGACACGGGTTCGTGCCCTGGTCCGGGAAGATCCCACATGCCGCAGAGCGGCTGGGCGCGTGAGCCATGGCCCCTGAGCCTGCGCGTCTGGAGCCTGTGCTCTGCTCTGCAACTGAAGAGGCCACAACAGTGAGAGGCCCGCGTACAGCAAAAAAAAAAAAGAAAAAACTTCCAGAAAGTACTCTTTGGGTTACAACTTTTTTTTTTAACTTATTTTAGATTTTCTACAAATACTTTTGGTCTTTAATACAGCTTCTATAAAGCAAAGAAACCATTATCATATGTAGACTGCTACCTTGGTTTTGTAGAGAATGTATTTCTTTCTCAGGGAGACAGTTTTAATGCAAAAGCCTTACCCTCCAGGCATAGCTGCTTGCAGTTGTTGTGGAAGTATTTGACTATGACGCCCCCTGGTGACCTGAACATCCTGACTATTCAGAGAGACTTAACCATTAAGCTTTTGCCTTGGCTGGGGACCTAGCCTCATAAAAATAGTCTAACTGATTTGTCATATAACTTAAGTCCATTAAATAAAAGACAGTTGTCCTTAATTTCTTAGTTACTTAAAATGCGAAGTATTAGAGTCATTCAGAGAAACTTCTAATAACCTTCCTAGTCATCATATTTGAATTCCTGATCTAAACCTTGTGTTTATGAAATCTAGTACATAGAAAATAATGTACTTTCCCATAACACAAATTAATTCTTTGTTTTTAATTAATTTTTATTGGAGTATAGTTGCTTTACAATGTTGTGTTAGTTTCTGCTGTACAGCAAAGTGAATCAGTTATACATACACTCTTTTTTAGATTTCCTTCCCATTTAGGTCACCACAGAGCATTGAGTAGAGTTCCCTGTGCTATACAGTAGGTTCTCATTAGTTATCTTTTTTTTTTTTTTGCGGTATGCAGGCCTCTCACTATTGTGGTCTCTCCCGTTGTGGAGCACAGGCTCCGGACGCGCAGGCTCAGCGGCCATGGCTCACGGGCCCAGCCGCTCCGCAGCACGTGGGATCTTCCCGGACTGGGGCACGAACCCATGTCCCCTGCATCAGCAGGCGGACTCTCAACCACTGTGCCACCAGGGAAGCCCAGTTATCTATTTTATATACAGTAGTGTATATATGTGAATCCCAATCTCCCAATTCATCCCATTCCCCCTTCCCCCCTTGATAACCATAAGTTTGTTTTCTACATCTGTGTCTCTGTTTCTGCTTTGCAAGTAAGTTCATATGTACCATTTTTCTTTTCTTTTCTTTTTTTTTTCTTTTTTTTTGGATGCATTGGGTCTTCGTTGCTGGGCGTGTGCTTTCTCTGCAGTGAACGGGGGCTACTCTTCGTTGCGGTGTGCGGGCTTCTCATTGCGGTGGCTTCTCTTATTTCAGAGCGCAGGCTCTAGGCATGCGTGCTTCAGTAGTTGCGGTGCGTGGGCTTAGTTGCTCTGGGGCCTGTGGGATCTTCCCAGACCAGGAATCGAACCCATGTCCCCTGCATTGGCAGGTGGATTCTTAACCCCTGTACCACCAGGGAAGTCCTGTACCGTTTTTCTAGATTCCACACATGAGTGATATTTTTAAATATTTTTTTTTCCCTTTCTGACTTACTTTACTCTGTATGACAATCTCTGGGTCCATCCATGTCACTGCAAACGGCATTATTTCGTTCCTTTTATGGCTGAGTAATATTCCATTGTATATATGTGCCACATCTTCTTTATCCATTCCTGTTGATGGACATTTAGGTAGCTTCCACGTCCTGGCTATTGTAAATAGTGCTGCAATGAACATCGGGGTGCATGCATCCTTACTGGTTTCTCCAGATATATGCCCAGGGTCACATGGTAGCTCAGTTTTTAGTTTTTTAAGGAACCTCCATACTGTTCTCTATAGTGGCTGTACCAGTTTATTGATACATTCCCACCAACAGTGTAGGACGGTTCCCTTTTCTCCCCACTGTCTCCAGCATTTATTGTTTGTTACGAGTTAATTCTTTGTTGATTCCTTCTTTTCAGATTTGGAAATAGTGGGATTTATTGATATAGCTGATATTTCAAGTCCCCCAGTTCTGTCCAGACATCTGGTCCTACCTATAGCACTTAACAAAGGTGAGTTCTCTTCCTATTCCAGTGATACGTATGAAGTATCTTATTATCTAAAGTTATTCTTAAATGTAAGATAGTAGAATAGCCCATTTTGCAGAATTTGGGGGAAAGGAGTAGTTATTAGATTGGGCTTTTTGTTTTTTGGTGTTTTTTTGCGGTACACGGGCCTCTCACTGTTGTGGCTCTCCCGTTGCGGAGCACAGGCTCCAACGCGCAGGCTCAGCGGCCATGGCTCACAGGCCCAGCCGCTCTGCGGCATGTGGGATCTTCCTGGACTGGGGCACGAACCCATGTCCCCTGCATTGGCAGGCGAACTCTCAACCACTGCGCCACCAGGGAAGCACTGGATTGGGTTTTTAAAAAATAATATGTTGCCTGATATATTAAAAAACTAATTCTGCTGCTTTATAACTATGGAAAGCATTTTGACACATATTTATTGTGTGCTGCTTCGTTAATTTACAGTGGAAATCCTCTTTAGAGGTGACAATGCTTAGTCCCTCATCCTGGGCTCTGCCTTTCCCTGTGGGAGCATGCTGGGGAAACCAAAGTAGTTCTCAGAAGGTTGCCTGATAAATGTGGAATACAGCTTTATAAGGGGAGAAACCACACCTGTTCTCTACTGGTGCCTAGCACATAGTAGATACTCAGTAAATACTGTTGAATGAGTGAATGAATCCAGGTCCTTGTGAGGCCTCATTACTGCAGAATGTATTTCTCCAGCAACTATAAAGTCATATCTCCTACATTCAGCGTCTCTGGAGAATGTTAGTCTCTAGCACTTTAAACTTCTCTTTTCTATGTTTTAGGCTGACCATCTCCTTTATATTCACCAGCTTTCTCCAAGAAGTATATACAAACAGGTTTCCACTTACTGAGTTATGACCACATTCCATTTACTCATGGTTATCTCAGTTGGAGTGTTAGGTATTCCATAACCCTCCATCACATATTCATAGACAGAATCTTTGATATGTTCTCACAGATGACCGATTATGATCCTTTTCTTTATACTTTAACCTTACTGTTATTGTTATTGATATTGATAACAACTGAGTTTACCTTATTCCTAAGGTCCTGGGAATTCTGCGTGCCCATATAAATTGCCAAGAAAGAAAGTGGGCAAAACGAAGAGTTTGTATAGGAAAACAGTGGGAAGAAAAGTATGGGAAGGCAAAATTGAGCCATGTTGTAAGGGCTGTTGAATGTCAAACTGAACCAGGAAGATCTTTCTATTGAATTAGAAAGTCTTTGAATCAGCTTGAGTACACAGATAGTTCCAGAAGGAAGTTAATTGGAGGAAGATTCATTCATTTGTCAGTAGAGTGTATGAGAGAACCTGGAGTTGGAGAATTGAGTCAAGAAACTTATGGAGTAGTCACTGTTCTTTGGGGTATCCCATCCACCTGCTGCCTGAAGGCTGTCAGTTGAGAACACTCTTGACATCTCTGAATCTCTGTTTCTGTTTTGATGGTGCCTGAAACCCCCAGAGAGCCTCTAGCTTAGTGTTCCAGTAGAAACTATGGAAAGCTGATTTTTTGTATAGCAGCTTCACTGAAATATAATTCATATACCATACATTTCACCCATTTAAAGTGTACAATTCAGTAGTTTTTAGTGTATTTGCAAAGTTATGCAACCATAACCACAATTTTTGAATCAGAATTTTAGAATTTTCACTACCTCAGAAAGAAACCTTTTAGCTATCAACCCATAACCTTCCATCTCTCTCAGCCTCAGGTAACTACTGATATCCTATCTGTATAGATTTGCCTATTCTGGATGTTTCATATAAATGGAATTCATATAACATGTGAAAACTGATTTTTATTTGGACATAGGAAAACCAGAATATGAGTTTTTCTTACTTGTTATAATATTCCTTTATAATTTTGTATATTTTCCTCCCAAGGCTAGAAACAGCCAAGAGTACAACTGGAGTTTGGAGTTTTTGTAGCTAATCCCAGTCTGACTGGTTTTCTCTTCTTTTCATAGAAGGTGATGAGGTGGGTACTGGTATAACTGATGACAACGAAGATGAAAATTCAGCCAATCAGATTGCAGGCAAAATACCCAACTTTTGTGTCCTGCTCCATGGCAGCCTAAAAGTGGAAGGAATGGTGGCGATAGTTCAATTAGGGTAAGAAACTTTTTTACCTTTGGTTGAGTGAAAAGGAGAATCAATTTACAGTGAAGTATTCCCCAGACTTTTCTGAAAGAAAGAATAGAAAGGATCTCGTCACTTTTTTTCTCTTTCTGCCATATCCTTCCCACGTACTATCACCTTTTACACTACTCTTTAAAGCATCCCCTAGAATAAGCACAGAGTGAGTCTTCTAATTATATTGCCTTTATATTGTATCTTTTCTCAGTTTTCCTCTTTTCCATCCTATCTAGGAAACCTAGTGTCAGTTTAAGTAATGCTACTAACTTGTTATAGGATCTTATGCAGTATGCACAGACTCCTCAGCTATAAAATGAGGAGGTAAAACTAAATGAAAGGGCTTCCCTGGTGGCGCAGTGCTTGAGAGTCCGCCTGCCGATGCAGGGGACGCGGGTTCGTGCCCCGTTTCGGGAGGATCCCACATGCCGCGGAGCGGCTGGGCCCGTGAGCCATGGCCGCTGAGCCTGCGCGTCCGGAGCCTGTGCTCCGCAAATGGGAGAGGCCACAACAGTGAGAGGCCCGCATAACGCAAGGGAAAAAAAAAAAAAAAAAAAAACTAAATGAAAAAAGATACTGATAACATTGAACATTTTACCATGTGCCAGGTACTTCTCTAGGCACTTTATATACCTCAGTATACAGGAGGTATCAGTATTATCCCCATTCCTTAGATGAAGAAACTGAGGCTTTGAGAGCAAGTCACGGTACTTGCTCAAGGTCACACAGCTAGTAAATGAAAGAGCCAGGATTTTATCCATGTATTGTGACTCCATAGCCCATGCTCGTAACCACTCTGCTGTATTCCTTCCCTATGAGGAAAGCCCTTCTAGCTTTCACTTTTTGCTGTAGTCTCAAAATCTGCAAAACTCTCTGCTCCCCTTTCTATAATACCTGTTGTCAGAGAAGAAGAGGTCATCTTCTGGCCATCACCTGGGATTGACTGGTAGAGAAAATCAAGAGGTTAGGAATGCTCAGAGGAAGCATGGCTCCTTTTCTGCCTGAGTTAAAATTAGCTGATCCAGAAAGAAGGATGCAATTCTTATTAGGTATCAATTTGCTATATTTCTTGGTACTCAGGCTACTTGTACTGTCTCTGAGTAGGAGAATCACCTGGGGCCCTTTGAGAAGTGGGAGCAGAGCTGGGTGATGGCTTTGTGCCCTTTGTTAGAAGGGCTTCTCTCTGTGGTACTGCTGTGGATGATTCGGAGGCGGCTGAAAAGACCTATAGGTCTCAGCCCTTACTCGTCACCACCCCTGCAGCTACTTGCTGCCCTTGTGATTTTTTTTTTCTCTTTTAAGACTGCTTTTGATTTCTATATCTACATAATTGAATAATAATAC
This sequence comes from Lipotes vexillifer, assembly GCF_000442215.2. Classification (NCBI taxonomy): domain Eukaryota; kingdom Metazoa; phylum Chordata; class Mammalia; order Artiodactyla; family Lipotidae; genus Lipotes; species Lipotes vexillifer. Next base: position 316,585 of record NW_006773157.1, on the reverse strand, counting down.
CTGTCCCCAAGGAATGGTAATATTAGGGGACATCAGTATGCATTTTTAGGTTTAGGATTTGACTTTAGTAAAAGTAATGCACCTAATTTAAAAGCTGAAAACCATGTCTCTCAAGAGAAGAACACAGGCTAGAGTTATTTAACTTGACAGTCCCAGGCTTGATGTTCTTCTGATCTTCCATCTTCTCTCCATCTAGTCCTGAATGGCACGGAATGCTCTACTCCCAAGCTGACAGCAAGAAGAAATCAAACCTCATGATGTCTCTCTTTGAGCCTGGCCCAGAACCTCTCCCATGGCTAGGGAAAATGGCACAGTTGGGTCCTATTTCAGGTATAACCCAGATTAGATTTTATTTATCCTGACTTTGTTTTCTCTCTGCTGTTCAGAATGGCTCTGTCTGTGCAGTCAGAGAGCTGCGTGATTTCCCTTATGAGTGCCCTGTGGTTTTTGACGCTGGATATGTACATGGAGAACCCCAAGAGAGTTTGATGTTTGCACTTTTAATTTTACAGCTCAGGGGAAACAAACATTTAGCTTGCTTCAAGTAAAACTAAATGCTCTAAATGCTTGGAGTGAAAAGCTATTCTCCATAAACTTTTTTCTTTAGTGTACTATTTTCAACCCAGGTACCCCTAGTCATTCATAGATAATTTAACCCCACTCCTTCTTGAAACTATTTTCCCTTGGTTTTCCTAACATTGCATTCACCTAGTACTTATCTTTTTCCTTGGCAACTTTTCTTTCTTGTCATCTTGTCTTTTCTTCCTCTTGCCTCATGATTCCCAAGGTGGTGTTCTTTGCCTTCTTCTCTTGGGTTGTTATTCCCTCTTGGTTATTTCATCAGCTGTTATAGCTTCAGAGTCCCAAAAATCTCTAACTCTGGTGCTGCTTGATCTCTCCCTGAAACTTGCATATTATATTTCCAGTTCCCCCTTGGACCTCTCCACCTGGATATTCTGTCACAATCCTAAGCTCAGCATGTTTATTGCAGAAACTATTGTCTCTCCCCGCTTCCCCCATGAACTGTTTCTTCTGATTTTCCTACTCCCTCTGATGGAGGCCTTTGTACTCTAGGTACTCAGGCTCCAGCTGTAGAGTCACCCTTGACTTATTTGGGCCCATTTCAATTTTAGGAACATCTACCATGCAGCCTATTCTGTGCCAGGTGTGGGGGCTAAAAGAGTTAGCAGGAGTTACTCAAAGTCTAGCAGAGAGTGGAGTAATAAACATGAGCTGGCACAAGATCAGAGTTGGCCTGAAGGAGGGGATGGTTAGCTCTGCCTAGAGGACTCAGGAAAATCTGCACAGAGAAGAGACACCTTAGCTGAGTTTTGAAGAAAAAGAGGAGTTTGCTGAGCTAGTGAAGGCAGAAAGGGCATCCTGCCCAAGTGGAGCACAAAGTGTGAGGGAGGGGTGGGAAGGCCAGATGGTAGGTTAGAGATTGGCAGTGGTACAGCAGGGCAGGCCTCATCTGAAATGTGAAGAGCTGAGACTTTACTCTGCAGATGCTGGGAAGCCACTGAAGGGAGTAATATGATCAGATCCTTCTGGCTGTAATGAGAACAGTGGAGATACCAGTTAGATGACTTTGTATTCTAGGTACTGGTACCCCCTGGGTTGTGCAGTATGGCTGAAATCCAAGTGAAGGGTCATAAATTTTGCATTTAGAAAAAGAACTCTGTGGAGTGTGGATTTGAAAAGGTAAGGACATCTTGTAGTTAGAAGTCTACTGTGACAGTCCTGGAGTTGTGAAGATGAAAGGCAGAACAGGGGCAGTGGCTGGCGATAGAGACAATGGGACCCATGCAAAAGGTATTTAGGAGGTAGAAACAACAGTATTTAGATGTGAGAATAGAGGAAAGAGGAGAGTTGAGAATGATCCCAGGTTTCTGACGGGAGCTATAGGGTGAAAGGTGGCACTATTAATTGAAACAGAACAGAGGAAGAAGAGTAGATTTGGGAAGAACATCTTTTGTGTATGTTTATGCCTGTGAGATTTAGGTGGAGGTGCCTATAAACAATTCCTGTGAGCACCTGGAGTTCAGGAGAGAGGGCAGAGTTGAAAATATAATTTTTAATTATAAGCATAATGCTGATAGTTAAAATGATGATAATGAGGGAGATCGCTTAGGGCAATAGTTCACAAATTTGAGTTTCGGTATACAAAAGTGAAACTGGAGAACTTGTTTAAAAATTCTGTTTCCTGGGACTTCCCTGGTGGTCCAGTGGTAAAGAATCTGCCTTACAATGCAGGGGACGTAGATTTGATCCCTGGTCAGGGAACTAGGATCCCACATGCCACGGGGCACCTGGGCCCGTGCACCACAACTACCGAGCTCACGCACCTCAACTAGAGAGCCTGCGTGCCGCAAGCTCCAGAGCCCTCACGCCCTGGAGCCTGTGCGCCATAACTAGAGAAGAGAAAACCCGCACACCTCAACTAGAGAGAAGCCTGCGTGCCGCAACACGGGAGCCTGCATGCTTCAATGAAGATCCCACATGCCGCAACTAAGACCCCATGCAACCAAAAATAAATAAAATAAAAATAAATAAATATTTTAAAAAGAAATTCTGTTTCCTGGGCCCTACCTACAGAGATTCTGACTCATTTGGTCTGGATTCAAGCCAGGAACTTGCAGGATTTTTTCCCTTTTTTATAAATTTATTTATTTTGGCTGCACTGGGTCTTCGTTGCTGTGCACGGGCTTTCTGTAGTGGTGGCGAGCGGGGGCTACTCTTCGTTGCGGTGCACAGGCTTCTCATTGCGGTGGCTTCTCGTTGCAGAGCACGGGCTCTAGGCACGCAGGCTTCAGTAGTTGTGGCATCCAGGCTCTAGAGCACAGGCTCAGTAGTTGTGGTGTACGGGCTCAGTTGCTCTGTGGCATGTGGGATCTTCCCTGACCAGGGCTCGAACCCGTGTCCCCTGCATTGGAAGGCAGATTCTTAACCACTGCGCCATCAGCGAAGTCCCTGCAGTTTTAATATTACCCAAGTGATTACAATCCAGGTCAGTAACCGCGCTTTAAGAAGCTGTAGCCTCAGGAAAGTATATACGTTAAGGAAAAAAGAGAGCCAAGGACCAGACTCCTAAAAAGGACCAACTACTAGCAGCAGTGGAATTGGCACCAGTAAAGGAAAATGAGAAGAGGCAGATGAAAGAGAAAAAGTAGAAGAAAGAGATGTCACAGACGCCAAGAGAATAAAGGGATTCAAGAAAGAGGTACAGTGTCTCATGAGCACACATGAGACACAGCCTACAATGTCTTATACACATGTGCATACATGTCAGTTAAGGTCTAAACAACGTCTTTTGCCATTGAAGCCTAAAGAAGATTTTGATGGAATATAGGCCCTAGAAGCTAGGCCAAGGGTCAGCAGACTTTTTCAGTAAAGGGCCATACAATAAATATTTTACATTTTACAGGCCATTATGGGTTTTGTCATAACCACTACACTGCCATTGTAGCACAATCATAAACCTTTTAAAAATGAATGCAGGTAGATAGCCAGTGGGAAGCAGCCGCATGGCACAGGGAAACCGGCTCGGTTCTTTGTGGCTGTCTGGAGGGGTGGGATAGGGAGGGTGGGAGGGAGGGAGACAAAGAGGGAAGAGATATGGGAACATATATATATGTATAACTGACTCACTCTGTTATAAAGCAGAAACTAACACACCATTGTAAAGCAATTATACCCCAATAAAGATGTTAAAAAAAAAAAGAAAAAAAAGAAACAAAGACCCAGCACAGCAAAAATAAATAAATTAATTAATTAAATTTAAAAAAAAAAAAAAAACATTCTTAGTTCTTAAACAGGCAGCCAGCCATAGTTTGCCAACTCTTGAGCTAGGATCCAGGGGCTGGGCTTTTAAAGTTCACACAGGAATAGGAGATAAGACAAAGAGCTGAAATCTCTGAGTAAAGCTGGGAGTATGGAAGGTCTACCCTCTCAGTGAGAGGATGGTAAGAAAAATTCTACCCATTGTTTCTACCTACTTTTCTACAAATAAAGAAACATAAAAGTCTCCTATGAGAAGTTGAAGCCCAAGTCCTGCACCATGTGGATCGACATGACCCATTCCCAAACCAAACAGTGCAAAAACTGGTCCTGAAGCAATGAAATCCATGGTGCATCCAGAAGCTAATATAAATGGCTGTGTAGGAATTCCTCTGCAACCAGGGCAAAAAGAGTGCTGCAGAAAAAAGAGTCCCCACTGGAAATGAGTTCATGATTTGAAAAAAAGTTTTAAAATCATGTGAGGATTTTCTCTTCTTTTAAGAAAGACCAGTAGGAGGAATAGCACCTTGAGGACTTAATCTGAAAGAGACTGTAGAATGAGTGTTTTAAATGATTAAAGAGTTTTAGAAAGGAATAGAAACCAAGAGGAAAGAAGAAGACACTATGAATCAAGAGTCATTTGATCTTGGGACTTCCCTGGTGGTGCAGTGGTTAAGAATCTGCCTGCCAGTTCAGGGGACATGGGTTCGAGCCCTGGTCCGGGAAGATCTCACATGCTGCGGAGCAACTAAGCCCACACGCCTAGAGCCTGTGCTCTGCAACAGGAGAAGCCACTGCAGTGAGAAGCCCATGCACCGCAATGAAGAGTAGCCCCGGCTCACTGCAACTAGAGAAAGCCCGCACACAGCAACGAAGACCCAACACAGCCAAAAATAAAATAAATAAATTTTTTAAAAATCACATTAAGAAAAAAAACAGTCATTTGATCTTAACAGATAGGAGATTCTTGGTGGCTTTGTAAGAGTTTCAGCAGATGATTAGCCAGGAGACAGGTTGAGGAGTGAATTAGAGATGAGGAAATGGAAATGCCAAGTTTGACCACAAGAGGACAGAATTAGGACAGTAATTGGAGGAAGACCTTGTGTGTGTGTGTGTGTGTGTGTGTGTGTGTGTGTACAGCATTCCTACATTCATTCTGTCTTTTCATTCTCATGGCTCTTGCATTGTTCTGGCTTTCTTTACCTTTCACTTAGATCAGGGGTCAGCTAACTAGGGCATGCAGGTCAAACTAGCCCACTGCTTATTTTGTAACTATAATTTTGTGCAGTTTTATTACACAGTCACACTCATGTATTTATATATGATCTATGGCTGCTTTCCTGCTTCAATGGCAGAATTGAGTAGTTACAACAGAGACCGTATAACCCACAAAGCCTAAAATATTGCGACAAAGAGGGAAGAGATATGGGAACATATATATATGTATAACTGACTCACTCTGTTATAAAGCAGAAACTAACACACCATTGTAAAGCAATTATACCCCAATAAAGATGTTGAAAAAAAAAAGAAAAAAAAGAAACAAAGACCCAGCACAGCAAAAATAAATAAATTAATTAATTAAATTTAAAAAAAAAAAAAAAACATTCTTAGTTCTTAAACAGGCAGCCAGCCATAGTTTGCCAACTCTTGAGCTAGGATCCAGGGGCTGGGCTTTTAAAGTTCACACAGGAATAGGAGATAAGACAAAGAGCTGAAATCTCTGAGTAAAGCTGGGAGTATGGAAGGTCTACCCTCTCAGTGAGAGGATGGTAAGAAAAATTCTACCCATTGTTTCTACCTACTTTTCTACAAATAAAGAAACATAAAAGTCTCCTATGAGAAGTTGAAGCCCAAGTCCTGCACCATGTGGATCGACATGACCCATTCCCAAACCAAACAGTGCAAAAACTGGTCCTGAAGCAATGAAATCCATGGTGCATCCAGAAGCTAATATAAATGGCTGTGTAGGAATTCCTCTGCAACCAGGGCAAAAAGAGTGCTGCAGAAAAAAGAGTCCCCACTGGAAATGAGTTCATGATTTGAAAAAAAGTTTTAAAATCATGTGAGGATTTTCTCTTCTTTTAAGAAAGACCAGTAGGAGGAATAGCACCTTGAGGACTTAATCTGAAAGAGACTGTAGAATGAGTGTTTTAAATGATTAAAGAGTTTTAGAAAGGAATAGAAACCAAGAGGAAAGAAGAAGACACTATGAATCAAGAGTCATTTGATCTTGGGACTTCCCTGGTGGTGCAGTGGTTAAGAATCTGCCTGCCAGTTCAGGGGACATGGGTTCGAGCCCTGGTCCGGGAAGATCTCACATGCTGCGGAGCAACTAAGCCCACACGCCTAGAGCCTGTGCTCTGCAACAGGAGAAGCCACTGCAGTGAGAAGCCCATGCACCGCAATGAAGAGTAGCCCCGGCTCACTGCAACTAGAGAAAGCCCGCACACAGCAACGAAGACCCAACACAGCCAAAAATAAAATAAATAAATTTTTTAAAAATCACATTAAGAAAAAAAACAGTCATTTGATCTTAACAGATAGGAGATTCTTGGTGGCTTTGTAAGAGTTTCAGCAGATGATTAGCCAGGAGACAGGTTGAGGAGTGAATTAGAGATGAGGAAATGGAAATGCCAAGTTTGACCACAAGAGGACAGAATTAGGACAGTAATTGGAGGAAGACCTTGTGTGTGTGTGTGTGTGTGTGTGTGTGTGTGTGTACAGCATTCCTACATTCATTCTGTCTTTTCATTCTCATGGCTCTTGCATTGTTCTGGCTTTCTTTACCTTTCACTTAGATCAGGGGTCAGCTAACTAGGGCATGCAGGTCAAACTAGCCCACTGCTTATTTTGTAACTATAATTTTGTGCAGTTTTATTACACAGTCACACTCATGTATTTATATATGATCTATGGCTGCTTTCCTGCTTCAATGGCAGAATTGAGTAGTTACAACAGAGACCGTATAACCCACAAAGCCTAAAATATTGCTGTCTGATCCTTTGCAAAAAAAGCTTGCTCACCCCTAACCTAGCCTATTGTGAGAGTTTTCACCACAGCTGCCTGTCCATAATCTAAGGTAGTAACATTCACATTCCTTTCTGATTTGGCTGCCAACCTAGCAATGCATGGCTGGTTAACGCTTATTCTTTTTTTTTTTTAATTTATTTATTTATTCATTTATTTTTGGGTGCGTTGGGTCTTCGTTGCTGCGCGGGCTCTCTCCAGTTGCGGCGAGTGGGGGCCACTCTTCGTCGCGGTGCACGGGCTTCTCATTGCGGTGGCTTCTCTTGTTGCGGAGCACAGGCTCTAGGCGCACGGGCTTCAGTAGTTGTGGCACGTGGGCTCAAGTAGTTGTGGCTCGCAGGCTCTAGAGCGCAGGCTCAGTAGTCGTGGCGCACAGGCTTAGTTGCTCCATGGCATGTGAGATCTTCCCAGACCAGGGATCGAACCCATGTCCCCTGCATTGGCAGGCAGATTCTTAACCACTGTGCCACCAGGGAAGTCCTAACGTGTATTCTTAAGTCAGATGGAACTGCTCTTTACTCAGCCCTGTATTCATGTTGTTTTTTCTTCCTGCTATCTGCTCTTCTTTTCCCTGAGGATAATAAGAGCTAACATCTCTTGAATTTAACTTTGTGCCAGGTACTGTGCTAGACAAAATGAAATGTATCATCTCATTTAATTCTCACAGCTGTCCTAGGAAATTGGGATTGTCATTATGGTAACAAGTAATAAGTGATAACAAAACCTATCTTAGAGGGTCGTTGGAGAATTTATTGAGGGAATGTGTATTGGCTACCTGACGCAGAGTAGGCACATTTTAATGGTAGATCCTGCTGTTTTGTTTGTTTGTTTGTTTATTTTTGGCTGCGTTGGGTCTTCGTTGCTGCACGTGGGCTTTCTCTAGTTGTGGCGAGCAGGGGCTACTCTTCATTGCAGTGTGTGGGCTTCTCATTGTGGTGGCTTCTCTTGTTGCGGAGCACGGGCTCTAGGCGTGCGGGCTTCAGTAGTTGTGGCATGCGGACTCAGTAGCTGTGGCTCATGGGCTCTAGAATGCAGGCTTAGTAGTTGTGGTGCACAGGCTTAGTTGGTCCACCACATACGGGATCTTCCCAGACCAGGGCTCCGAACCATGTCCCCTGCATTGGCAGGCAGACTCCCAACCACTGCACTACCAGGGAAACCCTGCTGTTTTAATTATGTTTTTTAATCAAAGGAAAGCTTGCAAAATAGTACTGTTTATACTTATCCCTTCTCCTAATTCTGTTCCTAGAGACAACCATTTTCAAATTTTAATTGTTTCTTTTGATGTTTACTTACATTTCTAAATAATATAAGTATACAGCTGTTTCTTGACTTTTTTTTCTTTTAAAGGTCATTTTTTTGACTTTTTAAGGAAAACTAGTTAGCTCTCTTACTGCTACCATCCCTCCCCACCCATCCACCCAAGAAGCACATTTTTGCCTTCCTCAATCCTTGCAGTGTGGTTATAGCGTTCTTTTTGGTTAAATCAGTATTCCGTCCTTGCTAAGTGAAGTCAGTATTATTTACTACTAAGCTGTGTGGTGTACCACATCACATTTCCTTTGTTTTGCAGCTCTTTGTGGCCTACTCCTGATATTACTTTTTTTTTAATTAGACATTTCTTTTTTCTAGCAGGTAAGATAAATGTATTCTAACTTCAATTAAAAGGAAAGCTCTCTTGGAAAGGCACTGATGTTCCTCAGAGGATGCAGGAAAGAGCTGGGCAGCCTGGCTGTAGGGGAGCCAGCAGCAGATGGGTGCAGCCCTCACTCTAGGCTCTCTCACAGCCTTCCTCTACTTCTCTTTTCTTTTTTCTTGTTTTCCTTTGCTGTTTTCTGTGTACCTATCACTAATTCCTCCCTAAGTAAAATACATCCTTTACGTATTTTTTTGTCAGTTTCTTTCTTTTTTTTGCTTGGAGTCATCTCCCTCCTTGTTTCATGAATGGACTGGTGGTTCTCTAGGCTGGTTGCATAGTTGTCATCCTGCGTCTTCCTTTCATAGCTCTTCTGTGGCTCTCCTGTTTCATGCATCCTCCTGAGAAAAGGGTACATGGGAAGTGAACATTTGAAATGTTGCATATGTGGAAATGTCTGTATTTCATCCCTTACGCTTAACTGATAGTGTGGTTGGATATTGAGTTCTAGGTTGGGAATCATTTTCCTTTAGAGTTTCGAAGCATCACTCTATTGTCTCTTCTGGCTTCCAGTGTTGCTACTGAGAGTCTAGTGCCATGCTGACTGCTAGGGCTTTGACACTGATCTCTGTTTCCTCTGCACACCTTGAGGCTCTTTTAGTGTCCCTAGCGTTTGAGATTTTCAGAATCACGTACCTAGTTTTTGGTCTCTTCACTCATTGTGCTGGGGACTCAGTGGGCCCTTCCATCTAGGAATTCATGTTCTTCATTCCTGGGAACACGAATATGTCTTTGATTTCTCCCCTGTTTGTATTCTCTGTTCTCCCTCTCTAGAACATATGTTTATGATTTGTGTGTGTGTGTGTGTGTGTGTGTGTGTGTGTGTAATTTTCTTATCAGCCCCTACCCATTTCTTTCATTTTTAAAATTTTTTGTTCTACGTTCTGTAAAATATCTTCAACTTTATCTTACAACTGATTTTTTTTAAATTCCTGCTATCACATTTATTATTTCTAAGATCTCTTGTTCTTTTTTCATAAATGTCTGCTAAGCCAGTTATCACATATAGGCTCCAAATAATTAGAGGCAGTACAAGATAGGTTATGATTAGATGTTGAAATGTTTGGTACTGACACTGAGTGCTGTAGGATAAAAGGGACTAGAGAAGTCACTGTCAACCAGAAAAATATGGGACAACTCCATGGAGAAAGTAGGATAGGATCTGGATCTAGAATTTAAAACTTTGGAAAGGTGAGGAACAGCCTTGTTGAGTAGGGGAAGTGTTGTCTTCGAAACCAGGCCCAGCTGAGTCCCTGTGAAATCTGAGCTTCAGTTTCCTCATCTTTAATGAGACTAATAATATCTACCCTCTAGGGTTGCTGTAAGGAGAGAAGTTGTATGTGTAAAGTATTTTGCACATAGTTATAATTTAATAAATTACATTTAATAAATTCTATGAGTTCCTTGAGGCCCGAACATTACCTTCTCTAGCCACACTTCCTAGCACAGTGCTTGCTGCATAGTGAGGTCTTACTATAGTACGTGAGGGAGGGAATAAATAAATGAGGAAAGGAGAGCATTCCAGACAGGGGGATAACAGGAACAGTGGCAGGGAAGTTGAAAATAAACATGTGGCATGGGAAACGACTGTTGGGATCTTGGCCTGACTAGAAAGGTTTATGTATTAACAAGTATTTGTGGAAATGTCTGGAAAGCTGAGCCACTGCTTTTTGGAGCGGGTGGGAGGAGAGGGGACTGACAGAGATAGTATGGGGCCAGTGTAAGGCATCTAAATTAATGACCAGATTGAGGTTAGAGAGCTTCTGGGTCAGTTAGAGAAACTGGGCTAATTCCAGTTTTCAACATGAACATTTGAGCAAGGGATTTAAGCTCCTCAGGCTTGTTGGGAAAATGATTCCTTCTTTGTCTACCCCAAATGATAATAAGGATAAAATGAGCCAGTAGATACAAGTATGCTTTGTAAGTTTGTGGCAAAGTTTCAGTGACTTAGGAAATAGGTAGAAAAGCAAAAACCCTTGTTTATCCACATGACTATAAAACCAACATGGCTTTAAATCCTTGGAAGCAATAAACTAGTAAGCCATAAGATGAGGTATGTTTCACCAAAAAGGTATTTCTTCCCTTGCTCTTTTTTTTTTTGGCTGTGCAGGGTCTTCATTGCTGTGCGCGGGCTTTCATTGCTGTGCAGGCCCCCAAGCAGAAGGGCGACTGAGCACCTCGGCCGCCCCAGCTCGCACCCGCCCACAGACTCGGGGCGGCACCAGAGGCCAACCCTGGGCCTTAAGCCCATCTCTGTCCTGCTTGCTTTTTGTTAATGTTGTTGGTTTTTTTAAGTTGGTTTTCATTTTTCGTTTGTTTGGTCTTATTTTGTAAGAAACTACTTTATATATAGTAGACCCTGTGCGCGAGCAGGGGCCACTCTTCGTTGCGGTGTGGGCTTCTCGTTGCGGAGCACAGGCTCTAGGTGCATGGGCTTCAGTAGTTGTGGCATGCAGGCTCAGTAGTTGTGGCTCGTGGGCTCTAGAGCACAGGCTCAGTAGTTGTGGTGCACAGGCTTAGTTGCCCTGCAGCATGTGGGATCTTCCCGGACCAGAGCTCGAACCTGTGTCCCCAGCATTGGCGGGCGGATTCTTAATCATTGGACCACTAGGGAAGTCCTTTCCCTTGCTCTTTTTCATAATTTGGCTATACGTAATTTTACTTTTAAATTTGCTCAATGCCTAGACCTATGTTGGCTAATCCAGTAGCCACTCACCACAGAGGCTCTTTAAATTTAATTAAATAAAATTCAGTTCCTCTGTTACACTAGCCATGTGTCGAGGGTTCAGTGGTCACATGGGCTATGGCTACCATTCCTCATCACAGAAAGTTCAGTTGGAGAGTGCTGGGCTAGGCTATATAGAATTGCAGTATGTATATATACATATATTTTTATATATACTTTAGTATTATTGTATGTACAACAATTTTACCCTCTCTGACCTTAATTTATAAAGCAGATAAGTGACGCTTGTTTCTTTAAAAACATTAAGCTGTTTTTCACTTGTATGTGTCTCAGTTGATTGTTTAGTGTCTGACATCAGTATTGAGAACAGGTTCCCCAACCTGACTGAAGTTAATGGATTTTCTTAATTAGGGAAGTAACAGGATATAGGAGATTGAATGATTCAAAGCTTCTAGCCTAATTGGAAATGTAATTGATTGTGTTTTGCCAGATGCCATTTCAAGAATGTCTTTTTCTTTTAAGATGCTAAAGAAAACCCTTATGGTGAGGATGATAATAAGAGCCCATTCCCCCTGCAGCCTAAAAACAAACGCAGTTATGCCCAGAATGTGACCGTGTGGATCAAACCCAGTGGCCTGCAGGTAACATTACCATTCACGTTGCTCTCCACTGGGGACAGGAGGAGGGATTCTGGCGGGCAGGAGGACATTTGATTTGATTTTCTTTTCCTTTGATACTTAGTAATTAATTTACTTCTAATGTTTGTCATTATTTCCAAAAAGGATTTGAGGTGGCCTACAGTAAAACACGTACATAGCAGGATCATTTTTTACAAAATTTAGAGCAATATGAAACGTAGAGGAAGAGGAGAGACAATTGTTTCAGGAAGCCAAGGCAAAATGATAATTGTATTTGAGCAATTTGGCTCTGAGCTTCCTGCTACCAAGGTCAAAAAAGAAACATGTTGTTTATATGGTTCTTCTTGTCTGATAAAAGGAAGCATGTCAGTTCTTCTAGAGAGACACATTTTTCTGGCATTAAATTTTAATGTAAAAGTTGTGACATGGTGAGTCATTGAATTACATTATGGGTGTTATCTTTAATAATAATTTTGAGAAAGATGTAAAAATCTTCATGTGGTTATTTCTTCCATCCCCACGGCGTAAGCCAAAGCATTACCCTGTAATGCCACAGAGACACTTTCATGGGAGGCTAAGATTATCTTGTTATCAAGGTGTGCTGCTTTTAGTCAACATAGTGACTTTCTTGTCCCATTAGTCATTTATACCTATGTTTTTTAACTCTTTATTTTATATTGGAGTATAGCTGATTAACAATGTTGTGCTAGTTTCAGGTGCACAGCAAAGGGACTCAGCCATACATATACATGTATCTGTTCTCCCCCAAACTCCCCTCCCATCCAGGCTGCCACATAACATTGAGCAGAGTTCCCTGTGCTATACAGTAGGTCCTCGTTCGTTGGCCATTTTAAATATAGCAGTGTTATACCTATTTTTAAAAATCACTTTTTTATCATTTGAGTGCCATGTTTTTTTTCTCCTTTGTTCTTCCAACGAGTCCAGCCTAAGCCAAATGAGAAGAGGCAGTCAGGCCACCTGACCACAGAAGTAGCTTCCGTTGACGGCATAGTCTCTTCCAGCCCCCTTTTCAGGGAGACTGGACACATCCTGACATGGCTAAGGGGCCTCTTCCCTTTGTTGGAAATTCAAGTTCTCCCTCTTTCTTGCCATCACTGACCCCAACACTTCCCTGTCAGAAAGAGAGCTGAATTTTTCTAAAATTATTTTGTAAATTTTGTTTTGATCTGTGTGTATTGTTTCATTATGGTGAGGTGCACATAACAAAATTTACCATTTCAAATATTTTAAAGTTACAATTCAGTGGCATTTAGTACAATCACAGTGTTACACAACCATCACCACTATCTAGTTCCAAAACATTTTCATCACCCCAAAAGGAAATCCTATGCCCACTAAACAAGTCACTCTTCCCCCAGCTCTTGTCAGCCACTAATCTGCTTTCTGTCTGTAAGGATTTGCCTGTTCTGGATATTTCATATAAACTGCATCATATTATATGTGGCCTTTTGTGTTTGACTTCTTTCAGTTAGCATAATGTTGTCAACGTTCATTCATGTTGTAGCACATATCAGTACTTCTTTCCTTTTGATGGCTAAGTAATAGTCCATTGTATAAGTAAACCACGTTTTGTCTATCCATTCATTCAGTTGGTGAACTTTTGAATTATTTCCACCTTTTGGCTATTATGAATAATGCTGCTATGAACATTTGCCAAACTTATTTTTTTTTGTTGCTCTGCTGTTGTCATGAAAAGAGTTTTATAGTTTTAGCTCTTAAATTTAGGCCTCTGAATCATTTTGAGTCCATTTTTTGTATATGGTATGAAGTAAGAGGCCAACTTCATTTTTTTGAGGGTGGCTATCCAGTTATCCAAGCACCATTTGTTAGAGAGACTGTTCTTTCCCCCATTGGATGGTCTTGGTACCCTTGTCAAAAAGTAGCGGCCATAGATGTATGGGTTTACTGGGGGTATTTTTGTGACAAGTTCATTATTATCACCAAGGGATTTATTATCATCAAGCCTTTTGAAGGAGGGAGATGCTTTACTAATGTTGAACAATGACATTAACTCAGAGGGGATCCTCATCTTGACATTGTAACTCTTTTCTCATTTTCATTTTTTTAATTTAAAGCCGTCCTTTTGTATTCTTTCCCTTTTTACCACAGAATTCTAATGTTGAATTCTTTTTACCCTCGATAGACAGATGTACAGAAGATTTTAAGAAATGCAAGGAAACTACCTGAAAAAACACAGACATTCTATAAGGTAAGACTATCAGAATTATAGGGAATGAGGGCGGGCCCTGGGATGTGTGCCAGAAATAAACAGTTCACAGTAGTGTAGGGTAACGTTGAACATGGACAGGGATTAGAAGTGTATGGTTTGTTTGTGCCTCATTAGTTTTTTCATCAGTAGTCAGTAGAAGTGATAAGTCTGTTGCTGCCCTAAAATCCAGGAATCAGAAGTGTTTAAATGACCTGGTTCTGTGCAGCGGGTCTTCTCTGCGTTGGTGCTGTTGTGAATGGCTGAGGGAAGGAGCTGAAAGGACCTGTGGGTCACAGCCCTTAAACCTCCTCACTGCTCCCATATGGGTATCCAGTCTGACTCCAGGCAACCATTGTATGTGACTTCCAGGGATGGTGATGTCTCAGAACATTCTTACTGTACCAGAGGATCTGCTTCCAGGAATGACTTCTAAAATTGCACATTTATGAATTGCAAAAGGATGGCCCTCCAGAATCATCCCTAGCTAATGCAGAACCATTGGTGGAATGAAGTTACAAGGGATGGGGTGGAGTTGAGGGGCATTTAAGGTCACTCCTTGCTTCTCCCCTGTCCTTCTGGTGTTTGGCTGAAATTAAATTAAGTGGCAGTGTGAGGTATGCTGTATTGGCAATTGTGTCCTAGCTTGCGAATCTTAAAATACAGTACACACAGCCAGCTCCAGGGTAGCATCTCTTCCGGAGAACATATGTGCTTTGTCTGGGTGTTATTACCTTTATGTCTTCTAATTATGTAGCGAGCTGGTGAAATCAAGCAGAGTTCAACCAGAGAGCTGCCCAGCCCACCATGTCCCCCACTAACTGAAGCCCTAGGCCTTTGATGACCACTTCTTGGCTGTAGTCCCTGTCTCCCTGCAGAGCTGTCTATTCAGGGTGGCACACTTGTACTTCGGCCTTCTGAACTTTTCAGTTGTAAACAGATGATAGTAGAGAGGTGGTCAGAAAGTCCGTTTCTCTTTTCTGGTTTTACATAACCTACAGGAAAGGGCCTCTACCAGATGGCTGTGTCAGCTCCTCCAGTGGGCGTGGAAGAGGTTATCTTCATTTTGTGCCACTGACACCCAGAGAGGCTACACAGCTTGCCCAGATCACACTGCTAAGTGATAGATGGGGCATTTCATATTTCTGTGCTTCCATCCACTACTCAACCTTTTGTGGTACTCTTTGGGGTCAGACCTACTGACTCCTCCAGTGCCTCCTCCAAACATGCTCATCGTCATTCAGTCTAAGGCTCCAGCCAGAGAGGCACCAGAGGGTTAAGGGTCCCCTGAGGTTTGGGGCAAGCCTTTTCTGTACCTGAGTAACGGAGGAAAAGTATCCTCCATAGAGTTATGAGTACATGAAATGATGTATGCAAGGCATCTCACCATGTTTGGCCTAAGTGCTTATGCAGGAACGTGGAGAGACCTAGAGGGTATAATGCTAAATGAGATATCTCAGATCAGGAGGATGTCATTTCTATGCAGAACCTACAAAGTACCTCACCATGTTTGGCCTAAGTGCTCATGAACTGTGGTGAGGATGACCTGAGTTTCTTCCTTAGACCTGTGTCTTCCTTAGCTTTCTGATCACTGCAGAGGAACCACTTCCCAGTCATGTCATCACACTCTCTTGTTATTGGCATCTCTGTACAAGCATTTGTTCTCATATAAAAATGCTCATTTAAGATTGGGAATCAAGGAGAACTTACACTAAGCTGAGCACTTAGGAAGTATGTGATGAGGAGAACACATTTCAGGAACATTGGTGTCTTTTGTTTTAGGAGCTGAACCGTTTACGAAAGGCTGCCTTGGCCTTTGGTTTCCTGGACCTGCTCAAAGGGGTGGCTGACATGCTAGAAAGGGAGTGCACGCTGCTGCCCGACACAGCTCACCCCGATGCTGCGTTCCAGCTGACTCACGCCGCCCAGCAACTCAAGTTGGCCAGTACTGGCACCTCTGAGTACGCCGGGTATGACCACAACATCACACCTTTGCAGACAGACTTCTCTGGGAGCAGCGCTGAAAGAATGTGAAGCTGACTTCATTCTTTTTCCAAGTGAAAATAATTTAGGATAAAAACTTTTCTGGTCTGTTCACCTCTGCAGCAGCTACCCAAAGACCTTCCCAAGGCTGCCTCAGAAGCACCACTTGCAGGTTTGACTCTGCTACTCTGAGAAGGGTTCTGCAGGGTGGGCAGCTGCTCGGGCTTTGACCTTAGCTTTCTGGAGCTCAGAGTCTTTGAAACCAAAAGACAACTGTTGCTCCCACAATGGGCACGTCTCCCGAGAAGCCTGAAGGACCGACAAGCATAGAGCCCTCTCCACCTTCCTCGGGCACCCTAACAACCTGGGTTCTCTGTTCCTGAAATGCCCTTCACTCTCCTCTCCCAACCACAGGGACATTTTCAGGTACCTTTGGTTGGGAGAGGAGACTTGCTAAGTACAAGCCCAACATCACTAAGTTTCAGAATTTCCTTAGAACTTGGGCAAAAGGTCGGTGGTAACCCTTAGGTGCTTTTGGTATATCTTGAGATACAGACTTTTAAACAGCAACCATAAATGTATAAAATGATTCTTGTTTCTTCAGATTTTTTTTAATGAAAATAAAATATTTGATTTTCTATAAAATGGTTTCACTGGGAAATTTTTAATGGGTCTTTGCCTTTTGCTCTGTCCTATAACCTAAGTATAATTTTAACTTTCTAAGTAGCATAGATTCATCAATCTTGAAGGTTCCTTGGGCTCCTTACTGACTTCCTTGTTTCTGACACTGGTTAGGCCTCACTGCTTCACTGCCTAAGCCAGGTTCCATCCAGGTAGATTCTGACATCACTGTAGTCAGTTATGGTTCATGAGCTACCTTCATGACCTTGGGCAAGTCATCTAACTTTTCCAGGCTTTATTTACATCATCAGTGCTTTTCAGATTGTTCTGTAAACCTAAGGAATGGTTGCTTCAACCTAAGCAACCATGTTTTATTTAACATGCTGAATTGCTATATAGGCATACCTCGGAGGTTTTGCAGGTTTGCCTCCAGGCCACCGCAGTGAAGCAAATATTTCACTAAAGTGAGTCACACGAATTTCTTGGTTTCCCAGTATATAAAAATGTTATGTTTACACTATACTGTAGTCTATTAAGTGTGCGATAGCATTCTAAAATAAAATGTGTATACCTTGATTAAAAAATATTTACTGCTAAAAAGTGCTATCCATCATCTGACAACACAGGGTTGCCACAGATCTTCAATTTCTAAAAAATGCAAGTATCTGTGAAGTGCAATAAAGTGAGGTATGCCTATACAATATTTTGTCTAAACAAAGGAATTTATCACTAACAATTTGGAAACCATTAGACTAAATGATCTTTAAACACAAGTTACTAAGATTTTAATTGTAAATGTTTAATAGAAATACACAATCTTTAGCGTTCTCAGACAGCAATAAAGGGGTTTATAACAATCAGTCACTAAGAATACAAGATTCTGCCACAAAGATACAGCATAATCTGCTGTAAAGCTGATCTGCCCAATTACACATAGAAAGTCAGTTGAAAGAACACCAGAAATTAATACAAACAAATGTTGACAGAAGTTGCAGACATGCAAAATATCCTTCGGTGCTATGAACTTGTAAAAATATCAACCAGCCTATGCTAATCAGATGTTTTTACTTAGGTCAAACCAGGTTTCCATCTTGGGCTCAGAGAAATAACATAACCCACTGAGTCCCCTTTCCCCCAGGAACAATGGGAATGGCAGAACAGAAAGAGCCGTCATACCTCAAATTCTTATATACAAACATTACTTGGTTTACTTGGAATGTATTAGGGAAAACTGATGTTTTCGACAATGGCCAAATCATAGTGTCTAGAGTTTTTTCAGTTCCTCTGTTGGTGGATTTCCTGCCAGGAATTGTTAAAGGCTCAGCTGGTGGTTCTCCAGCCAAAGATCTCACTCTGTTTTCACTGTCCTACTGCAGACAGGTGAAACAACAGCAAAATAAAAAGCAGGTGTTTTTGAGGCCTAATCAAAAACAGTTCCACCAACTCACTCTGACACAAGTAAATCGACTCAGTCAGTGCAGGGGAAGGAACACTGAGTTTTTTATGTCTGTGCACAGCCTAAGACAGTTTCATAGGTATTTTTACTTGGCCTACTCTGATGTTTCCAATTTGCCACAGGCTGCATGGCCAGTTTGACCCTTTGATCCCTGTAGCACCATTTGCATTTGGAACTCTTATAATCTCATTGTTTTCTAACTAATGTTTCATCTTTCTTTCATGTTGAAAATAGTTCTGATTTAGCTAGGAATGAAGTATATGATCATGGTGTCCCAAGGTTCTGACTGGTTTCTCTCAAATCACCCTGTGCCTCTCCAGTGCCCACGCAGGTCAAGATGTTGTTAGAGAGACCAAAAGATTCAGAGGTAATATGTGTCCTCCAGCCCTACTCGGACTCAAAAATGTTTTATCAATGACTGAGTAAAACTCGATTTCCAGAAAAATCAGTGCCAACCCACTTAACAAGTAGCCCCTTGGGTACAGAATATATTAGGTCCTTGTCTGAGTCACTTTCACGGCCTCCTATACAGCAACGTAGTCTTGCTTTTTTTTTTTCCACAAGCAATAGCTGAAAAGAACAAATCCCAGCTATAAGAATGGTCAGTAGCTGGTAGCTTCAGGGCACTGAAGAAGTATCTCTGGCCTGTGTGAAACAGACTGACTGGACATGGAGTGGGTAGAGGTAGGGCTGAGTCTTTTGCTGTCATTAACAGAATACACAGGAATGAACCTGTCATCAGGTATCAGTAATCCATGTCATGCAAGTACTACACTAAGATAATACAGTAAATTCAGGAATGTTACTGGGGAAAAAGGAAGATAGCCTCACTGAGAATTTAATCATTTAACTTTAAAAAAACTTTTACATCAGTACAAGAAGGTAAAACTAAGAATTATAGATTAGGCTCAAACTGGCAAGAAGTCATCTAAATCTCTCTTTTTAGTGGATCTTTTTCTTTTTTTGTCCAAAGCGCCGCCTGCGCTGTTTATAAAGATGACGGAAATTTATGTATAATCCTGAAAAAGAAAAGAGGCCAATTAGAAATGAGAATCTTTGTCTCTGTTTATAAGCAGAAGCTTTTGGGGCAGGACAGTCCCTAGTTGTCTGTTTTTCATATCCCACGGCCCTGTGCTTACTGCAGTTGCTCAGGAAGTACAACTTAGAACAAATATTAATAATGCACTAGAGACAATTCAATTTTTCCCCAGTGGGTTCTACAATTTAATTTTCTCCCATATTTTACTATCAAAAATTTCAAATATACAGAAGATAAAACCATTGTACAGTGAACACCACCTAGATTTAAACTTTAACTTTTTTACATTTATCACATACCCATTCCCATCTCATTCTTTATGTATTTCAGTGTAAGCTGCAGACATCAGTACACTTCACCCCTAAAAATTTCATTAATTAGAGTTCAGTATTCTTTTTTTTCCTTTCTTTTATGGTAGGATTTATATAAAATGAAATACACAAATCTGAAACAGAGAGAACCTAATTTTTAATTCAAGGCTATGCAATAATAGGTATTAAGCAATAGCCTAAAAGGTATGAGACACTTTTCTAGGAAGCACACAATTCAGTGAACTAGAAAAACACAGGATTTAAGAGCCAGAAGAAAATTTCAATCCTACGTGATCACTGAGTAGTTCTGCAGCTTAGTCTCACCTCAGTTTTCTCACTGTACAACAGGGTTAAAAACACTTATTTTACAGACACTGTGAGAGAACGTATGTTTGATCCATACACAAATATAACTGGTTGTTATACTGCTTCTAAATTATGTAGATTTAGGATTTATTTCATTCTGAAGAATAAGAACAACTACATATTCATTGTAGGCAAACTATGAATACAGAACCTTGTAAGTTAGAATATGCAATAGCTTAAACAACACAAGGAAAAGCCACTAGGGTTAGTGCACATTAAAATACATCTACCTGGGACTTCTCTGGTGGTCCGGTGGTTACAACTCTGCGCTCCCAATGCAGGGGGCCCACGTTCGATCCCTGGTCAGGGAACTAGATCTTGCATGCCACAACTAAGAGCCTGCATGCCACAACTAAAATCATGCCTCAACTAAAGATCCCGCATGCGGCAACAAAGATCCTGCATGCCGCAACTAAGACCCGGTGCAGCCAAATAAATATTTTTTAAAATAAATAAAATACGTCTACCCTTCTAGCTTTTTTAGTAAAATGTTTTAAGGGTCTTTCCAACACTTATTCCTTTTTAACACTTTCAGTAGGCCCACCTCATGGAGCCTAATTACAGTAGTACTAGATTTATCCAGTAATAGAGGTAAAGAGCTCTTTTAATGAGTGCATTTTCCAAATTGAAGCTTACTCCCTTAAAGCGCCAAATGTTTTAACATTTTTGGTTTGAAATCTTTCTGAAATGGAAAAGAAGAACAAATGGAATAAAATTTAACCTTTGGCAGATGACCTGCCCCCATAATGTATATTATTTAACTGCACTTCTGCCATGTGCTGATTCCGAGGGGCTCCTAAAGGGTGTAGGTCTCTTCTCCCCCACTTCTAAATGACCAAGATCGGGAATTCCCTGGTGGTCCATTGGTTAGGACTCCGCGCTTTCACTGCCAAGGGCCCGGGTTCAATCCCTGGTTGGGGAACTAAGATCCCACAAGCCACGTGGTGCGGATAAATAAATAGATAACCAAGATCACTGGGCTTTCCAATTTCTTGGGTTTACTTTTTGTGGTCTCCCTCTCAGTCTGGGGAAGCCAGCCTCCAAGCTGGTCCCCAATAATCCCTACCTCCTGGTATTTCATACCTTTGTGTAGTCCCCTCCCACATTATACAAGGTTGATCTGTGTAAGAAAGAGAATACAGCAAAAGTGATAGTATGTCGGGGCTTCCCTGGTGGTGCAGTGGTTAAGAATCCACCTGCCAATGCAGGGGATGTGGGTTAGAGCCCTGGTCTGGGAAGATCCCACATGCTGCGGAGCAACTAAGCCCCCGTGCACCACAACTACTGAGCCTGTGCTCTAGAGCCCGGAAGCCACAACTGTTGAAGCCCACGCGCCTAGAGCCCATGCTCCGCAACAAGAGAAGCCACCGCAATGAGAAGCCCGCGCACTGCAACAAAGAGTAGCCCCCCAGGGCTTCCCTGGTGGTGCAGTGCTTGAGAGTCCAAAAAAAAAAAAAAAAAAAAAAAAAAAAAAAAAAAAAAAGAGTAGCCCCTGCTCGCCACAACTAGAGAAAGCCCATGTGCAGCAACAAAAGACCCAACACAGCCAACAAATAAATAAATAAATAAATCTTTTTTTAAAAAAGTGATAGTATGTCACTTCTGAGTTTAGGTTATAAAAAGCAGTGTGGACATGATAGAAGTGCTAATTATCACTATAATGGCAATCTTATTACAATTGATAAATGTATCAAATCAACATGTTATACCTTAAAGTTATACAATGTTTTATGTCAAATATATTTCAATAATAAATAAATTTTTTAAAGGCAAAAAAAAAAAACGCAGTGTGGCTTCTGCTTTCTTCCAGACCACTTGCTTTGGGGAGAAGCCATTCATGAGCATCCACGTGGAAAAGTACTATGGCAGGAAACTGAAGCCTCCTGTCCACAGCTACATAAGTGAGCTTGCAGCAGATCCTCCAGCCCCAGTCAAGTGTGCAGAAACTGTAGCCCCAGCTGAGCTGACAGCTTGACGAAACCTCATGAGCGTCCCTGAGCCAGGGCCACCCAGCTAGCCTACTTCCTGACTCTCAGAATACATGCGAGATAATAAATGTTTTCTGTCTTAAGTTTTGGGGTAATTTGTTACACAGAAAAAGATAACCAGTATACTATCTGCTGTCACATCCTTCTGTTGCCAGGAGACCACAGAGCCATACTTCAAGGCCACCTCAAGACTTTTGTGAAATACAACAGGGAGAAATATATGTAAGTATATTAAAATGTGTTAGAACTTTATCTAAAGTAAACAATCCTCATAATTAGGAAGGCTTTTAAATCTCTCATATTTGCAATAATTTAGGTTTACTTCTCTTTCCCTTCTTTTAGTGCTTAGTTTTTATGAGTTAAGGCAAAACTTCATGGCTTTATATTAAAATTAATAAATAAGCAACGCTTTACATGAGGAGGGGGGTGCTTTCCTATTGTTAGGTAGAAGCCTTCTGACGTCTCCTGGCTGCTCGGAGGCCTTTACTGCCTTCCCTCCTTGCTGCCAGCTGTATCACCACCTCTGTAATAATTCCTCTGGATAAGGGATCTGCTACTGAAATTAGCAGAAGTAAAATGAGCTTTTTATTCATTTTTTATTCAGTTTTAAATGAGCTGCTTACATTGTTTTAAACATGAGTATGGTGAAGTCCCAATGACCTAGAGCATTTCAAGAAGACACAACTCAATCACTGGAGATGTGGGAAGAAATACTTGCACACATAGCATATTCTCCTAATGGGTCTGTTTTGCAAAGTAATCATCGTTCTCTAACTTATTTCTACTCTTTTGAAAGTAAGAATACTAAGAAGGACTTTTAAAACTCTGAATCATTTAACTCTACCTTCTAAGAAGTAACAGAAAAAAGGTCTATTACAGAGCCAATACTTACCTAAAAATAATATTATAAGATAAATCTGAAGAAAAAAGGAAAATCTAACTTTGATTTTCACTGGATATGGCAACGAGAAGCTGAATCTTCCTGTTTCATTAAATATTGGAATGGACTGGATCACTGAGACGGCTGAAAAGCAGAAACAAGAACGTTTTAGAAGCAAATGAAATACAGTCACATCTACTGATGGAACCTTCTAACCCCTCAAAGTTTCTGGGTTTGTTGAAAATGCTTCTTCCCCCTCTCTCTGTACAATGGGCTCATGTCTCTTTTCTTTTCCCCCTAGCTTCCCTAGGAAATAAGCCTCCAAGCTGACAACAAGGATAAATGAGGAACAGTCATCTGATAGCACTGGGCTTCCTATTCCATAAAATGAAGAGAAAAATCCCTGACTCGCTCACTAGGTGTTTGTCGTAATAAAATGAAGTCATCAATAAGAACTTACTTTGGAAAATTAAAAGTACCATATAAATAAGAAGCATGCAGGGCATGACCACCCGGCTTCCGAACCTTAACAAAATGAGCTACTTCCTTGGAACAGTCTGGATACCAGGAGTATTGTGGAAAGAAGCCACTAGAAAGAAATTCTTGAAAAGTTCAATGCCCAAATTTCAGACTAAGGCTGGCAGAGGGAGGAAGAAAGATCTGGCCACCCCTTGGAATTAAGGTATAAACCTAGAGTTCCTGAAAGTACCTTCTGCCAAACATCCCAGAGGATATAGGGGAATCCACATAGTGTAACGAAGCCATGTGAGCACCTTCCAATCCATGTCAATGCAGGAAAGCATGTAGAAGGGGTACCTATTGAAAATAAGGAATTAACATGTTAAAAGCCACTGAATGCAACCCTAGAACATCATTCAACAATAATTTCACAATTAGCCACACATGGCTTCTTCTTAGAATTATAAACTCCCATCATGCTCCTCCTCCAATCTTCAAAGGATATGAATTCTCAATAATGGCAGACTAAGTTTAGGTCTCAAAGGAACCCTCTATGAAAAGGCTCAGTATATAGAACAGATGCTCAGAAGCATTTTGGCTTTATTCCTAGTTGATCTACATTCCAAGTAGGTAAAGATGACAGATACTTTGACAGACACTTTATCGCTGCATAAATGAACATTACCAAAATTAAAGTATACAAAAGACCTCTAATCTATAATCAGGAATACTCTGTTTAAAAAGAGATAACATAAAAAAAAAGAAAGTTGCTTCCTCCCAAACAGTGAAAGTTAATATTAAGTACCTATAATCTCTTTCACCTTTGTGTTAAGTAAATTAGAGGGTATACTGAGTGCCATGGGATACAGACTCCATTTAAACACAATCTAGGACTGCTGATGTCTTTTCTCCCTCTTAACTGTCAACTTTACCAAAATACCACCAAACCTAGAGCTGAGGAGTCAGTTTGCAAAACCAACCCTCCACTTGACTGAAAAGGGAACAAGTATGGAGTATGTATGGTCTGGTAAAGAACACATCTACTTTAATTGGATCTTTTTTTTTTTTTTAAGATATTTCTTCTATTGACAACTGAGAAAGGAAGAATCAGATAAGAGGTCAATTCAAACTTCAGTAATCTTGTAGTAAAAGATTCATTTCTATCATCCCTTCTCGAAGGCTAGTCTTTACTACTCCCATCCAATCTGGGATGCTCCTTCAGCCCTATGTTCCTTCAGCCCTTTCAAGAATTTTTCCATGTGAATGAGTCCTCTCTTTCCAACAAGACAGCAAGATCCTGAAGGGTAAGATCCTTTCATTTCTCTGGATCTCTCCCTCTGCTCTCCAGTGCCCAGGCTGGTATTATGATCCATTGACTGTTTAAAAAAAAAAAAACTGCCTCACCTTTACAGAGCACACAGATGCAGGTAGAACTCTCCACACATAGAACCTTAATCTCAAATCAAATGAGACTCTGGATAAGACAGCAACTCCCTCAAGAAGAGAGCTGCTCCAGAGTGGGAGAAGCACTCAAACACCACCCTGGCATTTCTACCCACCTCAAAATTTCAGCTGTGCTCCATATATAAAACACAAAGAAAACCACAGCTTTGTTTTGCATTTCTTCCATGGTACCAAAGACGATAAACAAAATGAAGTTTCTTCCAAGAAGCTATTAAAAGGACCCAAAAGAGAGAAAGAAGTTTAAAATATATTTTCAAAAAACAACATATAAATGTATTATCTGAAACGTAACCCCACTAAATTCAAGGTAAATAGAAAAAGACTGAGAAAACTCAGAACAAGTTAAAGTGCCCAAGCCAGTATTGGTGGATGTGTGTGTGTGTGTGTGTGTGTGTATTACACACGTTCAAACACAGTTTAAAGAATACTGCCAAGTGAACATCTGCATCTGCATAACACAAGTTAAGAAACAGAACGTTACCAGTGTGGCACACCCCCTCCCTCCCCGTAGTAACTACTATCTTTTTTTTTTTTTTTTAATATTTATTTATTTTTGGCTGCTTTGGGTCTTAGGTGCAGCATGCGGGATCTTTCGTTGAGGCATGCAGGCTTCTCTCTAGTTGTGGCGCGCAGGCTTAGTTGCCCCACAGTATGTGGGATCTTAGTTCCCTGACCAGGGATCGAAACTGCGTCCCCTGTATTGGAAGGCAGATTCTTAACCACTGGACGACCAGGGAAGTCCCAGAAACTACTATCTTATGTTAACCATTCCACTGCTTGTCTTTATAGTTTTACTACTTATGTATGTATTCCTCAACAGTATATTGTTTCATTTTGCTTGATTTTAAACTTTCTGAAATCATACTCTGTATTATACTCTGACTTGCTTCTTACTCAATGTGACATTCCCAAGATTCAACCATGTTGGCGCATGTGGTATTGCCCAACTCCAAAAGGCTTCATTCACATTGTATTCTACACGAATGGCATGCACTGGAGGCATGTGATGTGATGACACCAAACCTATCTTGCCCTAGAAATTCTACCCTGATGCTTATTTGTACCAGTCTTTGATATAAAAAAATATTATTTCATATTAGTGGGTCACTCACTATCCGCTTTTATTTTTTTGAACTATAAAAAACAACCTCTTTCCAAGGACAGAAAACCAAGAAATAACAAGGCTATTGTATTAACACCCTTTACCATGCAAGTGATACTATCAGAATGCCAGAGTTGATATGCCAGAAAAGGGCTGAACTATAAAAACAGCATCCAGAAGAGACTAACCAACAGTCACCTGATTCCCCGAGTCTGGGTTGGTGGTATCTAAGAATGTATAACTGCATGTAGTTAGGGAACAAGGCAAGGAAGTTGAAAGGCTTTGATGTCCCATTCCTGAGAGCAATCTTCCAAATATTAGGAAACAACCTAGATGTACTGGGGGTGGGGGGGAACTCCCCACATGAGTCAGAAGAGCCACCTTCATACATGGAAGAAAGTGCAAAGTGAAGAGAGTTCCCACGTATTACACCACCTTCAGTGACCTGAGGTGGTAGGAGGCCAGGCACACCCCTATCTAAGAAGAGGTTAGGGTTTTCCACTCCTGCCTGAGAATCAAGCTTCCCTAGTTTTAAAGCTCTTTTTATAACTTTGTGATATCACGAAGATATTATAAAGAATAAAACAGACCTGAAATGGCAAAAGTCTATTTTAAAAATATCCCTCAGGTTTCACATTTTCCAACCTGTTCAGATAAAACAATGCTATTCCTGTGCAAATAGGTATTTTTACTAACTGAGACTTCCCAGCAAAGTGTGGATACCTACTAAATAAACATTGAAACCTTTCATTCCCCACCCTCGAGCTCAACTGTTCAATACCTGGAAAAGAGAAGGTATCACTGGTGACTTAGTGACTCCAATTGCTGCATTGATAGCTTCCACAACTGCCAGCATCTGGCAGAAATACATCATGTCAGCCACGGTGTGGAACGTGTCATAAAAGGACTCTATGGGACAAATACACATTAAGGGTAAATCAACTGGCAAATTCCAACAGAAGTATTTTGCAAACTAGATAACTCTTTACACGAAAGGAATTTTAGGAAAAGTATACTAAACATCCAGTCAGAGTCAAGTTCACTATTCACCCCTCCATGGGCCTGAATAGTAAATTCTACTGTTTACCAGAAAGTTAACACATAAACCCTGTATGCCCTTCTCAGTTTTAAAAGGCAAGAAAAGACATATACCTAGACTTCACTCAGTTATTATATGCTGAAAAATCTATGTATCAAGCACAATGATAATTCTTTTCAGATCCATTATCTCATTTATACATATATCAACTGCAACCTAGCCTTTTAAAATCTCAAAAACTGTACAATCAAATAAATGGGGGCTTCCCTGGTGGCGCACTGGTTGAGAGTCCGCCTACCAATGCAGGGGACACGGGTTCCTGCTCTGGTCCGGGAGGATCCCACATGCCGCGGAGCGGCTGGACCCATGAGCCATGGCCACTGAGCC
The DNA here is from genome assembly GCF_000442215.2 of Lipotes vexillifer. Lineage (NCBI taxonomy): Eukaryota > Metazoa > Chordata > Mammalia > Artiodactyla > Lipotidae > Lipotes > Lipotes vexillifer. The sequence continues at coordinate 289,436 of NW_006773157.1, read as the reverse complement.
TGCGCGTCCGGAGCCTGTGCTCCGCAACGGGAGAGGCCACAACAGTGAGAGGCCCGCATACCGCAAAAAAAAAAAAAAAAGAAATGGTATAAACCTAAGAGTATGGAAAGTTTGAGTAAACCATAGTATATCTATTTCATGGAATATTATATAACAATTTAAATGATAGTTATTCCTTATATGAGGACAACAAATGTGGTATCAATTTGGAGTGCTCCATAATTTAATATCCTTCACTTTTCATACTGATCCTCACTTGACATCCTGCATTCGTACATTCCTCTTTGCAGTGTTTCTCAGCCAGGGCACCAATGACATTTTGGGCAAGACAATTCTCTGTCCTGCACATTGTAGAAGGTTCAGGATTCTTGCCTCTCTGCCTATTAAAGTAGTGCCTCTAAGAAATGGCGGAGTTAGGCACCTTACCAACAAAGATGACACTGCAGGCACCTCAAAAGAATACAGTTTAAATATCAAATGAATAAAACAAGCCCCTTGCAAAAACTAAAAAACTCTCTAATATTCTCACAAAAATGATCCACTTTACAATCCTGCTACAAAGTCAAACGCAAAAAAATGAAGAATGGTATATAGTGTTATTGCATAATTTTGCTGGAAAACTTCCACCGATAAGTAAGTTCAAAATTTGACCAAATCTTTTTTTTGAGGAAGTAATGCAAAATTACAATTTAAATTTTTCTATATATAAGATAAAAAATGTATTCATAATTTTAAATGTCCCTTGTCAAGACAAAATCCCAATCAAATCTTTTTGTTGCCATTTACAATGAAATTCTGGTATCCTTTTTCAGGGGATTCACTTATTAATTTCTTGGACAAATTATCTTTGAAGAATGAGGTTCTCCATTACTTTGAACTAGAAAGTTGTGACTTAAGATTGGGCATATGGTAAATAAAAATAAGATCTTGTCGCTTTGCCTCTGATTTTACGGGAAATTCATCCTTGTTTCAATTCAGGAATAGAAATCTGATTTCTAAAATGACTGTTATAAAGAATATTAATAACATTAACATGCTTATAATACTGTTTTAAAAACAAGATGCAAAATTGTACACAGTATGACTATAATTTTTAACTGCAGGAGAAAAAAAAGACTAAAAGGAAACATATGGAAATATTAACAGTGATGGACAATGGCTTATTCACCTCCCCTTCCATCCCACCGCACCTCCTCTCTGGTTTTCTCCCATTTTCCAAATGTTCTTAAATCAGCCCAATTACTTTTATGATTTGAAAAAACTTTTTAAAAGTTCTAAAAGGCACTCATATGTTAATGGATATAGATTTAAATAGTGGTAGTATAAAATAGTATACTCTTTCTGGGCAGTATAAATCAAAATCCTTAAAAGCTATCTGCCCCTAACACATTGTAAAGCAACTATATTCCAATAAAAATTCATTTTAAATAAATAAATAAATAAGATAAAATAAAAATAATCTGCCCTTTAATCTCGTAATTCCACTTTAGGAACTGTTCCTATGAAAGTTATATGGGTTTAGAAAGATATACAACAAGGTGCCAAGAATCTGTTGCTCTGATAGATGGGATTATAGTAGAGCTTTTGTTTTGTTTTATTTAAGTCTTTAAGTAATTAACACATTTTTATAATTAGAAAAAAAATTTTATTTAATAAAAAAGTATTAATAGAGAGAGAGACAACAGTTTCTACATAAGCCTAAGAGTTTGCTATTTCCTTCGCATGAGAAGTTTAGCACATACATGTTTACGTGAAAAAAACAAGTACATGTGTAGAATCTGCCATTCACCAACATCCTTTATTCAAAAAGAGAGAATTGCAAAGGGCAAACTATGACCCTGGGTACCAGGCCCAGGTCCTTATTACACCTTTGAGGACTGATAAGAATTACACCAGCAGCTCCATTCCTAGGTGGTTTAGGAAGGGGCTCAGAGCCAAAATAGAAATTACAAATCCAGGCACCTTAAACACATGACCCAGATAACTTAGCAGCTTTTGGAGTGGATCACCTAACAGTTAGCAGGCTTGAACATTCAGAATCGATCCAACTATGTTAGGTTAAATAAATTATTTATGAATTTGAATGTACCTAGTCATTCCATGGGACTTGTGATAAATTCATACTAGTAAGAGCTACAGATCTGAGAACAACTGTCTGAGACTTCCTTTGTTTCTTTAAATAACTCATCTGTAGACCTCTGGTTACGCATGACTATAAGATACTCAGCATTTGGGAAGTTTTTCACTAGCCTGCTACTGTGCTTTACAGAATTCCAAGGTATTAAGAAGGCTGGAAAAACAACACGCACTTCTTTCACAAGATTCTGGAGCTAATTGCAATTCACCTTTACAAAACTCAGATGGGAAAATTTAGGACTGAAGAGTAAAATAGTCTACAGGATTTTTTTCTCTTTTTAAATAGTTTATATTTTCCATTATGCTCATATTTTTCCTCATATTTACTTTATAAAATAGGGAAAAAATTTTAAATGATCCTTTCAAACCATTTGAAAATGGTGCCTTTTCTTCCAATCATTTCACATTTATTGGTTCAGCATTTTTTCTCCTTTTTATATTGGTGTGATCAAACTGGAAAAACAAATTTATGTTACCTTTTTAGCCCATCATAAGTATTCTTCCGTATTATTACAACCTCTTTAAATACTTTATATTTGCTTTACAACATTCCACTGAGTGAACAATCTAAACCAATCCTTCATTGCTGGACATTTAGGTAGTTTGTAATTTGTCACTAATATAAATAATGCCATAATGTATATCTTTTTGAAAAAGCTTTTCTTGTAGTTTCAATTATTTCTTTAGAACGTATTTCCAGAAATGAAATAACCAAGTTCAAGGATATGAACAGTTAAGGTTCTCAATGCACCTTGCAAAATGATTTTCCCAAAGAGCTGCTGTACTTATGGACCCTCCCAGTAGCCACTGTTGTGTTTATTTTAGCATATGTTGTCTTGAATTAGGTGTCTTTTACAACTTTGCAAACTGATACATAAAAAATAATATTTTTCATTTCCTTCACCATTACTGAGTTAAACATTTTGTTGTGTGCTGAATTAGTTTTATTTCCTCTTATGAACTGCCTGTACATGACCTTTATTTATCTATTGGGTGGAGTTTTCACATTTTAAAATCAATTTGTACAAGTTCTTTATATGTAAAACAATCAACAACCCTTGCCGATATTTGTTGCAATTTTCCACCAACCCTGCCCATCCCCATTTTGCTCAACTCAATATGCTTTTAATCTTTAATGTTGTTTTGGCTGGATGTTTTTACATATATAGAAATTTAGGCATTTTATGTAGTCAAATACATTGACCTTTTTCTTCATGATTTCTTCTATCACTTTTAAGGTTAGAATGTCCTAACCCTCCACATGTGATTTTATAAAAATTTACTTTATCTTCTATTATGACTTAACTTTTTGATATATGGCTCCTAAATCCTTTGGGGGGATTTATTTTTATATACAGTGTGAGAAGAGTCAAACAGATTATCTGCCTCCCAATTTTTAGAAACATTTCCCATCTAATAAAAAAAAAAAAATGATTGGGGCTTCCCTGGTGGCGCAGTGGTTGAGGGTCCGCCTGCCGATGCAGGGGACACGGGTTCCTGCCCCGGTCCGGGAAGATCCCACATGCCGCGGAGCGGCTGGGCCCGTGAGCCATGGCCGCTGAGCCTGCGCGTCCGGAGCCTGTGCTCCGCAACGGGAGAGGCCGCAACAGTGAGAGGCCCGCGTACCGCAAAAAAAAAAAAAGATTGGAAAATACTTTCCACTGATGATTCCTTTTTTTATCATATCCATAATCTGGAGATATATATATAAAATGTAAGACCTATTTCTGAGCCACCTAATCTGCTCTATTAATTACTCAATTTTATTATCTATTTATTGTTCACAATAAAATTTCAGAATACTTTAGATCACATTCTCAAAAATGTGCTGTTGTCATTTACTTTGGCCAGAATTCTGTTAAACATATAAATTAATTTAGCAAGAACTAATATCTTTTTTTAATATAAATTTTTATTTATTTATTTTTGGCTGAGTTGAGTCTTTGTTGCTGTGCGTGGGCTTTTTCTAGTTGCGGTGAGCGGGGGCTACTCTTCATTGCAGTGCATGGGCTTCTCATTGCAATGGCTTCTCTTGTTGCGGAGCATGGGCTCTAGGCACGCAGGCTTCAGTAGTTGTGGCACAGGGGCTCAGTAGTTGCAGCTCACGGGCTCTAGAGAGCAGGCTCACTAGTTGTGGCGCACGGGCTTAGTTGCTCTCCCGCATGTGGGATCTTCCTGGACCAGGGCTCGAACCCATGTCCCCTGCCTCAGCAGGCAGATTCTTAACCACTGCGCCACCAGGGAAGCCCCAAGAACTAATATCTTTATGATAGTCTTTTCATTCAGTTTTACAATAGTCCATTTAGTCTATTTAGGCTCCAAAGGGGTGAGATCCCTTAAGGACTTGTATAACTTTGACACTGTGAGTATCACATCAATTTATTTAGTTATAAATGAACTATCAAGCAGTGAATAAGAAAGGGATGTCAGCCCAAGATGTACCCCTGGCTAGCTGTGTGGATGTGGACCATTTCTTTGACAATCTCCAAGCCTGTTTTCTCATCTATTATATGGACAGAACATCCAGTCTGCCTGTTTCACAAGGCCAAGGGAAGTGAACCATGTGAACATACAATGAAAGGCATGAAGTGCTACACAAATATGGTGGGGGGTTAGGGGGTGGGAGTGGTGGTATTGTTAATACCAAAGGCAGAGACTGTTACTTTTGGTGAATAGGGGGCCAAACTACTGAAAAAAGAAAACTAGCCTTGAAATTTTGCACTTGCCTTTTCCCAAGATAAGGAACCGCACAGTCATGTTGACAAATATCCAGGAGAATCCCAAGAACTGCACTAGATTATACATGAATAGGTATCCTTTCTTCAAGCTTGCAAGAGCTGAAAAGCAAAGCAAGGTGGTAAGCTGTTAAAAGCAGTAGTCACAGCAAGAGATGGGTATGTGGGGCATACTTGGATGACTTCATCCCTCTTTACTACTTGGGTGCCCTAAGCTCCCCAAAAAATACCTGGCCCAGGTCTGCACCAACCTGGGCTCCTGGTCCCATAGAAAAACAGATAAGGAAAAATTATAAGGAACATTGTATTCCAAGGTATGTGTTCAGCAGTCTTTCCCCTCACAGCATTGAAGAGTAAATATACAGACTTAACAAATCCAAGAGGGAAAAAGAAAAATTACTTCTGGCAAAGAATGACTGACTAGCTAAGGAGGCATTAAAAGGAAATAAAGCTATACTCAGCTCTTGCTCTTGTCATCTTAATATAATCTACAGTTTCTTCTTTTCTAGAATTCTTTTAGGTCATGCAGGTCAAACTAGCTCAAAGAGATAGAAACTGTAATAAAAATTTCTGATATTTGCTCATATATCCATCTAAACAAGCATTAACTGAACACCTACAATATACAAGATACTGTGAGTAGCACTACTGAGATTCAAGGATGGTTAAGACATGATGTGCCCTCAAAGAGTTTACAATCTAAAAACCGTATTACAAGATTGAGAGTGACAGGTAATGTCTTGTGAAAATTTCAAGGTGAGAAAAATGACTTTAGGCTGGAGAAGCATGTATCAGGCAAGTCTGCATGGATGAGATGGTATCTGATCTGGGCTTTGAAAGATGGTAGAATGAGGATATAACCAAAGGAGGAAAATTACAAACCAAGAGGCAGGAAGGAGAATAAGGGACATTAATTTTGTCTGCAGCCTAAGGGTTTGTGAAGACAGAGCCAACTATGGAGTTAAGGAAGGAGTAAGGAGCTTAGACAGAGTCATGGTTGAGTCAAAGGAGTAGGGCAAAGGAAAGGATAATTCTTGAGAAGAACTACAGAGTTCAGGTGTTGCTGCTACATATGTATTCCTACCTACATATATTTGTAGCTACATATCAGTGTTGCTACAGAGATATTCTGCATAGACACTTGGTTGATGCTCAAATAATCACGATTAGTGTGGTCAATCAAAAATAGCCTTATCCTAGGGGGCTTCCCAGGTGGCGCAGTGGTTGAGAGTCCGCCTGCCGATGCAGGGGACACGGGTTCGTGCCCCAGTCCGGGAGGATCCCACATGCCGCGGAGCGGCTGGGCCCGTGAGCCATGGCAGTTGAGCCTGCGCGTCCGGAGCCTGTGCTCCGCAACGGGAGAGGCCACAACAGTGAGAGGCTCACATACCGCCAAAAAAATAGCCTTATCCTAAGAAGCCAAAAAAGTCAGACTTGTAGAAACATTTAACTAATTAAATTTTTTTTCTTCAAAACTACAAAAATTTATTACACTTCCCCATATAAAGAACTTCTTTCATCAGGAAACTTTACGAATTTAGATAAAACTGTTAAAGCTTTTTCTAAGATCCTAAAAAATTCATATATAAGAATTTTTACATATTTCAGAAGTTTATCCCTCTAAAACACCAAAAAATTAATTCAGATCTCAAGGTGGCCTTTTTATGTTGTTATTCTTCACCTCCACTAATCCTCTCCCCTCCTCTGCTTTTCTAAAGCAGAAAGTTCCTCTAAATTAGTGGTTATTCAGTTTTTTTTAAAAGCAATAAAATGTCTTTTAAAAAAGAAACTTTATTCAGAACCCTAATACATAAAACACAAAAGCCAAGCTGCTCTGATTGAAGTAGAACTGCTTGCTTGGTCTATCCCTCCAAAGCATCTCTGGAAACCCCTGGGGTACCATGGAACATAGTTTGAAAACCACTGCTCTAAAACTTTCCCCTTTCCTACTTATGGCATGTCAAATAAGTGCCACTAAAAGTGAAAAAGTTCAATTTAGGACATACGAGGAACGCTTATTCTATTCTACTTTTCAGCATTAGTTTTGTATAGACCTGCATGGTCCTCCTACTAGAACAGAAGCTCTTTAAGCACAGGTGCTCTGATGGAGTCACTGTCTCCACATCTCAAGGGCCTAGTGCAATGCTTTCCATACGCCACAAGTGTAAGATAGCTGCTGAATTTAATCTACGATACCCAGACGATAATACACTTTCAGAGCTGCTTGCTTAGGCAGAAACAGAAATAGAACTGGATTTTTAAAAGGTTAATGAACAGCAGGACTATACAGAATACTTTCCATCTTTAAGGTTGACAACCACAGCCATTATGATCTCAGTTGGGACAAAAACACAAGGCTGGAAGAAATGCAATCATGGACCTATGCAGTAATCTCCACACCTCTGCAGGAACTGCTGCCACCTAGCACCCTACCTAGCACCCACCTATTAGGCCAGTCCAGGAGACTGAGTTTCTTCCATTCTGCTTTACTAACCTTGGTGTACTCAGATGATGTTAGGCCCCCAACAGAAGGAAAACCTTAAAAGTAAGACTTTTGATGTGGGTGCGCACAGCTTAAGCATTGGACATTAAGGATTTCTCATAAACTCCCCTACACAATGCGAGCACTCCTGTCATATACACTCATCTATACCCCCATCTCTGTCACAAGTTAACTGGTAACTACCACAACAGCAGGGGCAACTTACTTTCAGGGGAGCCTTGGCTTTCAATTCTGAGTTTATTTAGGCGTTCTTCTTCCTAGAATTCAGACAGAAGTTTTCTAAGAACACAAGTTAGACTACAGTATAGCACAGGGAACTATATTCAGTATCCTGTGATAAACCATAATGGAAAGGAATATGAAAAAGAATACATATATGTATAACTGAATCACTTTACTATATAGCAGTAATTAACACAACACTGTATTTCAACTATACTTCAATAAAAAATAAATTTAAAAAAAAAGAACACAAGTTAGAATTCCCAGATGCTTGCAGAAGTCCACATGCTGGATAAGTGATCTGGCTCCCTCAAAGCCACCTCCTTGCTTCCCTGGGGAAAATGTCCTAGTTCATGGTGCCAAAAAGCCTGACTCCTGACTGGGTAGCACTGATATCACAGAATGCCCATCCAGTGCTCACAGAATTAAACCAATCAGCTGGCTTCCAAACTACAAAGTGGGCAGCCTTAAAATCCTGGAGCTGGAAAGACATCCAGAAAATTTGTTATGGTTGTAGAAACAAAATAGAAATTTAAGGTGGGAAATAGATTGCTATTTTATTTTTAAGACCTCTATAATATAATTTTCCAGAAGCTAAAATTACGTCTCCAACATCAGTGTGAACTTACACAAGGTTAATATAGATATAGATAGATATATATGGAAATATTTATAGATAAGTGTATGTGCATGGGCTATAGTATACACACATAGATTTCCTTGTTCTATCAGCTGAGAGGGCCTAAAAGCAATGACACCCCAGAGGCAACGAGCGTACCTAGCACCCAGATCTTGGTTTCCACTACCATTCTCCAATAAAAAAGAACAGAGCAGGGAATATACGAGATAAACCTGGTGCAGCTTATAGTGCCAGAAATTAAGGATTCATTTCTTTAGGGGGGAAAAAAAAAAAAGGCCCATGATGATGGAGCTGTGTCAAAGGGACACAAGAGCCAACTGCAAGAGCTTCCAGTGGCCAAAGCTAGAACAATCTGAGCAACAAAATAAATAACATAGTATTGGATTATAACCCAAACTATAAAACAAATATTCATGAGTCCATACTGATATAAATGACTGAAGAAATAAATGAGAGAGAACAGAAATAAATGAGAACAGAAAAATCTCCCATGCAGAAGAATTCCAAATAAAGTATACAGACACTCCACTCTAAGAATGGGAAGTATAACTCCTGACTCCTTAAGTGTGGACTATGCAAAGTGACTTCCTTCCAAAGAGAACAGTAAAGGAAGGAGAGGAGTAACATTACAGTAGAGAAAACTTACAGTGGAGAAACCTGCCAAAAATTACCTCAGCCAGATGATCAAGATTAATATCACCACTGATAGGTCATATTGATCGTACCTATTCTTGATATGACATGATAAGAATGGCACTTTACCTCTGTGGGCTTCCTCCCCAAAACCCATCGCCCTAGGCTAATCACGAGAAAAACATCAAACAAATCCCAATTGAGGGACAGTCTACAAAATACATGACCAGTACTTCTATAAAACCACATCTCCAGGTCTTTCAGGGAATTTACAACTTTGTCCTTAGTCTATCAGATTCTGATAGATATCTGAGGTGGCCCAAATAACTTGGGCTCCTCATGACTTCTGTCTAGATCCTAAGGTCCTTACTGACCTTGGCTCTGAGCTCCATTTCAGCATCAGACTCGTCCAGCCAACGATCAAAGTCAGGGGCCAAAAACAGTGGGCGCTTCTCCTGCTTGGTGAGTCTCTCCCACCACTGGCTCACCTTCTTCTGTACCGTGATGTTCACCTGCCTCTGGGTCAGTTTGTAAACCAGCTAGGAGAGAAAGCAAGAACATGAGAATGCCCTCCCACATCCCCGGCTCCTTGCCCTGAAACTGTACAAACCACTGTGGCCATACAGAGAAGCTGCACTGTATACTTACTCCCCTTCCTTCTTTGTTCCTAAAAGTCCTGAAGCAAAGAAAACATCTAGACCAAGGCTGGTACAAGAAAGAACTGGTAAAAACAGCCAAGTCTTTCTCTTGTTCCCCCCATGAATGACGCAGGAGGAAAGCAAGATAAGAAAGGCAGATAGTTCTTGGTTATCCTAGCAGAAACTGGCATGAACGTCCTACCAGATCTACATCATGCAAGGCACTACATCCAATCACCTTCTCAAGTGCACCATTACCTTCCAAATTTTCCTCCCATGAAGATGACTCAATTCAAATGGTCAATGGTTTCTGGCATTGTTTTAGAAAGGCCTGCCTCAAGGCCAGAACTGTACTGTATCAGTTACAACTTTTTCACAGGGAGTCTTTCACTACAGAGTCTTCTCAACTAAACTCAAATTCTTAGGGGCTGTTCCAGCTCATTATTCTTCTATATGGCCTCTCCCTTTGCCTCCAAAGCAAGCCCCAGACAGATTCTCTACCCCTTAAACCACTGCTGACTATTAAGAATCTCAGAGCTGGAAAGAACCATAGAGATCACTTAACCCAATTCTTCACGTAACACATGAGGAAACTGAAACTCAAAGAAGTGAGAATTATTCACACCACTAATAAATGGCAGAACCCAGATCCGACTCAGGTTCTCCAACTTTCCTCTTCCTCTGAAGCTAAAACCTGGGCTCTATTCCAAACAAAAGTATATTCTACTTTGGTTTATCTTCTTCTTCCCCACAATCCTTGCTCCCCATTTCACAAAACTATGAGTATATATTTCTTAAAATGGACAGGGAAGTGAGGAAGGAAAGAACATACCTCTGGCTTCACAAGGTCTAAGAACTCCAGGTGAAATTCATAAACATTGTCTCCTTTGGCACCATGCCCCTGAGCTATAAAGAAAGAAATGTGGGTTACTGTGAACTTCTGCAGAGCGAGGCCATTCAAATGTTAGCTTAGTGCAGTTCTTTCAGGGGTATGCAAATATTAATGGGTCCTGCAAATGAGTGGGGGCTTGTGAGCAGAGCTACTCAACAGCTAGATAAGCTAAATCCTGGACAAAAGTTTATCTCCTTATGTCTTTCTGGTGAGCAGTTCCAGAGTATTTACTTAATCTTCGAATGCGGCCTCAATGATGCCCAGTACAAATAACAGGCAGGAAAAAGAACACAGAAAGCAAAGCCAAAGGTAACACATAGATATAAATTTAACTTTCACATTTACTTTGGCTCTGAATCCACAGCAGAGAAAAATCAAGTAGGTGTATCATCTTGACTGCGGTTAAGGAAAGCCACAGGATACATAGAAATGCTTGACTGTCTCAAAGAAAGCTGTAAATTTAACACCTTCCAACCAGGGATAGATGATGGAGCACCTGACTGTTCCTTTAGCACATCCCAAATGGAACAAAAAAGAAAAATAACATTTTCTCAGCTCATTCCTGAGAAGACAAACGGAAGTCGGATGAAAGTCCTCAGGGTGACCATCATGCCATTCCTGTGCCTTGACATGGCTCCTTTCCCCAAAGCAAGCAGGTGCTGTGCCTAGGAGCCAGTGACTGCGGGACATCCCTGTCCTCTAACTCTCTCACTTGGTTCCCTCCTGTGATTATCTTTCTTCATCTGGCCATATGTGGTTATGATTTGCCTAATACGTGCTACAGGTGGCTATCATTCTCTAAGACCACAAATTCCTTAAGGTAGGACAGTCTATAAGCTTCATGTGGGGCAAGATACACTTTTATCCTTTTATTCCTTTTATCCTTTTATTCCCCCTCAAAATCTGAGCTGCTACCACCATTGCTCTCACCTGGAAAAGTAGACTCAAAAGCCAGGTTGTGCTTTCAGGCAAGTATATTAAGGTAGATGGAGTCTCATGTAAAGCAGAAACTCTTCAATCTCCCATAATCGCAGTCACGTACTAATGACATTCCAAGGAACCAGAACAGAGAGAGAGCAGGGAGAATCCCACCCTATTATCACTGTTACCCTACTGGGTAACAATGAATCCAGACCTACCCTCTTAGGCACAGCAGAAAATTTGCTGGTGAACTGAGGAGGAAGGAGATGGAGACAGATTCACAGAATCAAAGACTGTCAAGAGCTGGAAAGCTTTTAGATGTCATCGAGAGTGCAGTGCTTATTAAACTGGTCTGTTACGTATATCAGGGAGCCACAAAGTCTCATTAAGAAATTTTCTATTTGGGGGGTTTTGTTATAATATTTTTAAAAAGAGGCATATTCTGGGTCATCTAGATGGCTACCTTATAATCAAGTACTACCGCAGGAGTTCAGTGTTTGCAACTGTGTTCACAGCTGCAATGGAGCTAAATATCACTTAAAGTGACCATATTTAATCCATAACACGTTTCTTAATCTAGGGTCTGTGGCCCTGGAGGATCCTGTGGACGTGTGTTCAGGTGTCCATGGATCCTCAAGTTTGAGAAACACAGATTATAACCCAATACCCTCATTTTATAGGTCCAGAGAAGTGAATAAGTTGTCCGAGGTGGTCGCAGATTTAGAGCTAGAAGATATAAATCTATTTTCTAGCCCATGATACCTTTTCTCTATATCTACTGCCTCTCCCAGGGGAAAACAGGATATTAAACAAATTATTGACTTTTCTAATCATACATCTCAAAACATTCTAGCTTATCCCACAAGTATCAGAGTGGTAAGCATCAACAGAAAGTGAATAAAATAAACAGATAAAAATAAAAAGCAACCACCACTATGTCTCTTTAACTGTGTAGAGGACTGAGAACATTTGCCCGGATACTGACCTTTGAAATGCAGCACATTTTCAGTGATGCTGATGGCAGGATTCTGTAGAAAGAGACCAAGGATGCAAGAAGGGCATTTTAATGAGAAAAATGGAATTAAAACCAGGGGCTTACTTCCCTCCATCCATCTGCCTTGGGCACTTGACCTCCTGCCCTGTGCTTCCCCCAGAGAATATATTTGGTCACTTATCCACATCTCTGTGCAGGGTTTCTCTATGTCTATCTGTACCCATCTGAGATTGCAGGCTCCTGCAAGAAGGACCCTAAACTGCTCTGCTGTGCAGAACAATCAAATACTGAGTCAGTCCATTCTGCTCATGGTAAATGGTACATGGTACCGTGTGAGGTGCTACGGAGGAATACACAGATCTCTAAGACTCAGTCCCTCAGCTGTGGAGGCAGAGAATCTAGTAGAACAGATGAGTCATTTCCTGTGAGAAGAAACGATATAGTATCAAGTAACATATGCTCAAGACCAAAAGAGTAGTAATAAGCAGTTAAGTGTTACAGTCATTAAGAAGAGAGTGAGCACAATGGGAACAGAATGGCTGGGGAGCACCTCACCAAGGAGTGAGACCCATGCTGCAACATGAAAAATAAGTTAATTCCTACAGGTTAAGGCAAGGGCTGCGGATTACAGGCGGTTGGATGAAAATGAAACATGCAGTGCCTCAGCCTCAGGCTCCACACTCTTAACCCCTATCCAAACCAAGACTAGAAGAGATGGAAATTCTCCAAATTGTTCATTTATTCCCAGAAGTCGCTACATGCCTTTTAGCAGCATAATTTAAAGTGAAACAACTGAACTCTTTTTTCAGTGGATGAGAAACAGTTTATCTCCTAACTCCCAGCTCAAAATTATAAGCAAGAAGCAGCCTGTTTCCAGTGCCATAGCTAGTTCATTTATTTTTCTCCTGTAGGCTCCACTGGCTGTGTTCCATCATGCATCAAAGGAAACCAACAAGACAGACAGAAGGTGAAGGGGGGGTTTATACTAAAAGGCAGTGGGAGCCTAGATGCTCTATTCATAGCCAAGAGCATTAGGAAAAGGGGGAGCATGAAGGCTGGGTTGGGGGAGCATTTGAGACAAGCTTCAGGTTAAGAACTTCCCCAGGTGAGAGTACAGACTTCAGGCTGAGAAGCTTACCCAAAGGGGCTAACAATCTAGATGATCTTCTCTGTGCCAGGAAGATGGAATTACAGAACCTCATCAAAAAAGGCTACACTTTCAGGGACATGGTTCCTCTATAAGGGAAACAGGGTTTTGGTATGAATATTATCATGAAAGCTAGAGTTCTGGGAAGTCTTGGTGGTACACTTCCTACCTAGGTCACTTCTTGCCCCACTCTGTGTTCCCCATATCTTAAATCACTTGGAAGGAAAAAAGGAGTTTGGGGGGCCCAGTTTATTCTCCTCAGACATAGATGTGTGAAACCAAGGTTTAAGCATCGAGCCACAGCACAGGGCCTGGATTTCACTAAGCATTCTATGAGCCAGATTTCAGATGCTAACTCCTACCCAGCAGTACACTGAGCATGTCAGGTCCAGCTTCTCCAAAGGTGGTAGTAGTTAAGGAATACATTTCAGTGGGGGGAAAAAAAAAAAAGAAAGAAAGAAAGAAATAATACCAAGAGATTCCTTGTCCTCTTTGCCCACTTTCCTGCAGTGGTAACGTTTTACAAAACTATAGGATAATATCACAATCAGGATATTGACATTGATACAGTGAACCTATCTTGTTTGAATTTTCCTAGTTTGACTTGTATTCGTTTGTGTGTGTAAGTTCTATACAATTTTATAACATGTATACATTCGTCTACTCAACATCACAATCAAGATACTGAACAGTTCCAGATCCCTTATGGTGCCCTTTTATAACCACACCCACCTCCTGCTCCCCTCTCTTAGCCCCCAAACTGGTCTTTATTTCTTTTTGACTATCATTATGGACTTGTGGATTTCCTTTTTAATCCACTCTGCCAAAATCCAATATTATTCTTATTCATTTTGGTGTTCAAATTGTTACAAATTTGGTCACAAATTGTCACAAATTTGAAATCCCTTCAAACCAGCTCCTGTATTATTCTGATATGACCTTGTAGCCTTTGAGGATGTTGTACTTTCTCTGGCACAGACCTGGAATAATTGGCCATTTCTTCAAGGGGCCTCATAGTTCCTCTACTGTGGAATGGTAATTTAGAAGCCATGATCTGGGCACATTGAGGTATAATCAGTGTTCATCTTTAGTGTCTAGCTAGGACTTTAAAAAATTATGTTGTCATACCGAAATGCCCAATTCAAAATTATGGGACTTCCCTGGCGGTCCAGCGGTTAAGACTCCATGCTTCCAACACCAGGGACGCAGGTTCGATCCCTGGTCGGAGAACTAAGATCCCACATGCCGCATGGTGCAGCCAAAAAAAAAAAAAAAATTACATTATAGGGCTTCTCCTTATCTTCTGTTATTTAATATTTGTATTTCCTTATGGTGAATATCTTGGTTCCTAATAACATTATCATATGTACTTCTTTGATCCTAAAAGTTTCAGAATTACATCAATATTTTTACAAACGATAAACCTATAAATAAAGTACAATATTTATTTGCAGTTCTTTTTGTCCTTAGAGTATATCTACTAAAGAACCAGAGTACTGTGTTCAAATGTTACTTGTACTAAGTTATTTATCTGTATGGTTATGTTATCAATTTGATATACAGTTAGGTCCTTTTGATTGTATTTAATTTCAAGATTTTTCATTTTATCCTTTTTTATTGAATTTTAGTTTTGAATATGTAAAACATTTACATCATTCAAAAGTCAAACTTTACAGACAGGTATCTTCAGAAGTCCTATTTCCAAACCCATCCCCCTCCACCACATTCCCACTCACCACCCTTATGTAACCACTTCAGGGGCACCTGGTTTATCTTTCCTCTGTGTGTATACATGTTTGGGAAAATAAATAAATATATTCAGACATTTTTATTTCCCCTTCTTTCTACACAAAAGATAGCACAGAATATACATTGTTAGGCACCTTGCTTTTTTCACCTAAATCAATCCTTACCAGTTCACAGAGATCTCACTCCTTCTTCTTTTTTTTTTTTTTCACTCATTCTTTTTGGGTGTATATGACAGTACATATTCTCTTTAATCCCCTTTTTGGATCCAAATTCTACTTATACTTAAAAACACAGCTCAAGGTCCACATCCTTGGCCATAGTGATCTCTCTATTCTCTGAACTCCAAGACCACTGATTTCTTTGCTCATCCCTTCCCTCCACCAAGAAAAACTTCTTTAAAAGTTATCTATAATTGGGGCTTCCCTGGTGGCGCAGTGGTTGAGAGTCCACCTGCCGATGCAGGGGACACGGGTGCGTGCCCCGGTCCGGGAAGATCCCACATGCCGCAGAGCATCTGGGCCCGTGAGCCATGACCACTGAGCCTGTGCGTCCAGAGCCTGTGCTCCGCAACGGGAGAGGCCACAACAGTGAGAGGCCCAGGTACCACAAAAAAAAAAAAGTTATCTACAATCATCTGTTCTTCCCTACCACAAATACTCTGAAATCTACTCTGATCTAGCCTCCATCCTCACCACTCCACTGAAACTATTATTACCAAGATCATCAATAACCTCCACATTGCCAAATCCAATAGACACACAATCTCGTCTTATTCAACCTCTAAGCAGCACTGGACAGAACGGACCACACCCCACTGAAATATCCCTCTTTCCTGGCTTCAAGGACACTACAGGACACTGCACTGGATTTAATGCCTCATAGGCTACTCCTTCTCAATCTCCTCTGCTGGTGCTTTCTGCTCCGCTCAACTTAAATGTTTAAGTGTCTCAGGACGCAGTCCTGGGCTGCTTCTCATCTCTATCGGTTTTGGGGGTTTTTTAGTTTTTATTTAGGCTGCACTAGGTCTTAGTTGTGGCATGCAGGATCTTCATTGTGGCAATGTGGACTCTTGGTTGCAGCATGCAGACTTCTTAGCTGTGGCATGCATGCGGTATCTAGTTCCCTGACCAGGGATCGAACCCAGGCCCCCTTGCATTGGGAGTGCAGAGTCTAACCCACTGGACCGCCAGGGAAGTCCCTCTCTATCAGTTTTTAATATCTGTAAGTTTTCTGATATAAATTGGCATCTTGGGCCAAACTGAACCCACAATATTTTATATGGCTTACAGAGAATATTTTTTATTTATTAATTTTTAATTTTAATTCACCACAAAGTACATTGCACCTTGGAATTTTGCAGTAGCTGTTCCCTCTTCCTATAATATTCAGTCCCCATAATTTTGCACGGCTTCTTAACATTTAGATCTCTGCTCAAATGTCACCTCCTCCAAGAGACCTTCCCTGACTACCCAATCTGAAATAGTTCTTGAGATTCCTTCTCATATTTTTTTTCTTGCTTTACTTTCTTCATAACATTTATGGTTATCTGAAACTATCTGATGAATTTATCTGCTTCTATTGCCAGTCTTCCTCCACTGCCACCACCACTCAGTATATAAACTTCATGAGAGCAGGGACCTCGTCTGCCTTGCTCATGCCCAAGTCCGAGTCTAGAAGACTACCAAGCACACAGTAAGCATTTATATATTTGTTGAATAAGTATAAAACTATGAGGTTTTTTCATTTTAAAAAATCTGGATTTTCAGCTTCTTCTTCAAAAATTAGAAGAATTAGATGCCAACCTCAGATCTGCATTCTTGAATGACAATAGCTACCCCCTTAATATGAACCCCTATCCTCTCCAATTAGCCACTTTCCTCACCCAGTTCATTTCACTTTCATTGAACATTCACTATATGCCAATTATTTTTCAAAGTGTTCCACATTATTATCACACACACATACAAAAACCCTATAAAATAGGTAGTATTTATATAACAATTTTACATGCAAAGAAACGGAGGCTTACATAGATTATGTAACTAGTTTAGATTACAAAATCAGCAAGTAGTTTAGATTACAAAATCAGCAAGTGGCAAAACCAAGATTCAAACCAAGGCAAACAGCCCCAGGCTCCTAACCATGACATGTTTTGGGCATTGATTTGGTAATCTCTGATCCATATTCTCTTCCTGGTGATCTCATTCTGCCTCAGGGGTTTAAATACGAAAACTTATTAACTGACAACTCCAAAATGAAATTAATATCTCACTAATTCTAAAATGTACATTTTTCTCACATTTAATATCTCTAAAATCAGGATACTAATAAAATTGACAGCAGCACCTTACACTTGCTTTGGCAAAGTAGCAACCATGACATGGTTGTCACTGTCTAGCATATGGGAGCTTGGCTGTTATTCCAGATGGCATGACTACACAGCTGCAACTCAATATTTCAGTCAAACCACTTAAAAGCCATTTAAGGAAGTAGTATGACTCCTGGTTTGTGTCTCAAGAATGTGCCAGCATCAAAACTTAGAAATAGGTATGGATGGCTTGAACAAAAAATGAGATAACAGTAGAGCATTCTTTCAGAAATGCTGCCTTTAGTGCTCTTAATGGCACAGAGGATGATACTATATGGAAAAACATGGACAGTGACATCTCTGAGTAGAAATGTGATTCAGAAGACTGGATTCTGGGACTTCCCTGGTGGTCCAGTGGGTAAGACTCTGAGCTCCCAATGCAGGGGGCCCGGGTTTGATCCCTGGCCGGGAACTAGATACCGCATGCATGCCACAACTAAGAAGTCCGCATGCCACAACTAAAGATCCCACATGCCGCAACGAAGATCCTGCATGCCACAACTAAGACCTGGCACAGCCAAAATAAACATTAAAAAAAAAAAGAGTGGATTCTGAAATATGAAGATGGTTTAGAACACCTCCACCAATTTTTCTGCTTATATTTTCATATTTATGTGTAAAAGAGTGAGATTATACAGATAAAATGATAGATTTTATAATTTTTTCTAATTTATTTATTTATTTTTGGCTGCGTTGGGTCTTTGTTGCTGCGCACAGGCTTTCTCTAATTGCGGCAAGCAGGGGCTACTCTTCATTGCTGTGCACGGGCTTCTCATTGAGGTGGCTTCTCTTGTTGCGGAGCACGGGCGCTAGGTGTGCGGGCTTCAGTAGTTGTGGTGCACGGGCTTAGTTACTCCGCGGCATGTGAGATCTTCCCGGCCCAGGGCTTAAGTCCATGTCCCCTGCACTGGCAGGCGGATTCTTAACCACTGCACCACCAGGGAAGCCCAACCACTATTCTAGAATTGGAGTTTATCATTCCCACTGTATTTCTTTACTCATGTACAACATGTTGGGTATTCATTACAATATAAACTTTTATTTTACATGTTACATAAATGGTTTCATATATATAATATGAATATATATAATTCTTCAACTTGCTTTTTTTTTTTTTTTTTTTTTCCTTTTGCGGTACGCGGGCCTTTCACTGTTGTGGCCTCTCCCTTTGCGGAGCACAGGCTCCGGACGCGCAGGCTCAGCGGCCATGGTTCACAGGCCCAGCCGCTCCGCGGCATGTGGGATCTTCCCGGACCGGGGCGCAAACCCGTGTCCCCTGCATAGGCAGGCGGACTCTCAACCACTGTGCCACCAGGGAAGCCCCTTGCTTTTTATTTGATATATTTCTAAACTTTATCCATAGATACAGCTGGTTCTGTTTCATTTATTTTAGCTGTTGTACAGTGTGCTGTTGTATAAATATACCAGTTTATCCATTCTCCTGTTGATAAGTACTGAGGTTGTTTTCAATTTTTTTTTGTCGTAATGAACATACTGTCTCCTTGGGCATATAAGGAAGAGCTCAGTAATACATGCCACAAATATCTGCCTCAAGCTTGTCTTAAATCTGTCATCTTTTTTTTCAGGGTTTATGTTTTTGTGTCTTGTTTAACACATTCTTCCCTGTTCCAATATCATAAAGACAGTCTCCTATATTTTCTTTTAGTAGTTTTGCTTTATGCATTTAGTTCATTAGCCCACCTGAAATTGACTTTTGTGTACGGCATATGGCAAGATCTTACTTTATCTTTTTGCCACTTAGATTACCAATTGTCCCAATACAATCTCCTGAATGGTTCATCCTTTCCCCTATTAATTTGTAAAGCCACCACTGTTGTTCAATAAGTTTTCATATATGGATAAATCTGCTAACAGCCTCTACTCTGTTCTATTGCTCTTTGTGCTTCTCTATCATGTAAGGTTTAGTATCACAATAATAATCCCTTACACTTGAATAAAACACTAGAATTCCCAAAGCACTTTCAAATCCATTATCCAATTTAAGGCTCAAAACAATCCTGTGAATTAGGTGTTATTATTCACATTTATTTGCATGAAAAGACACAAGCTCATAAAGGTTAGGTGAATAATCCACGGACAACAGATTATTAAGTGGAAGAGAAGGACCCAACTCATGCCTTCAGTTACCCCTCTTTCCACCAGACTCTCTATTAGGTAAGGTCAAGAACAGTATCTTTCAAACAGCTCCCAAACAGAGCTATGCACACTGCCCTCATATAACTGAAACAAACAAAAACCTTGATAAATGAACAAATGCTTTAACAGCTATGGTTGTTGGCACAAATCTGTCCTTCATGCTTATCCTGAAAACAAACTCTATTCTGAAAGTAACCCTGCCCTAGCCCCACTGTCTGCAGCTCCAAAGACAGAGTAGAGATGTGAAAACCTGATGGTTCTCTGTGTCTCAGAAAGGGAAAGGAGCAGGGCTGATGCCCCCAAACTGGAATTCAACATCAAAACTCATTTACACATATGCTACAAAGAGCAGGGGACGATAGAGAGCTGTCCAACAACCCAGCAACTAGCTTAAGGTGAGACAAAAGTAGGTGCTCCACAAACGGTTTTCATTGAACGAGTAAACGAACTGCTTCATCCCAAGCCAGAATCACCAGTTTCATAGGCCCTGCAGAGAACAATTAATTGGGGAATTTTTAAAAAGAAGCAGCCCGTGACATTCAAAAGCTGGCCTGGCACTCCCAGCTAGAACATGTTATTCTGTTATTTATTGGACATAAACAATCTCACAGAATACCATGATAAAATGAGACAAAGGCCATTTCATAATTTTGTGTAAGCACAGATAAAAACATGGCCACAGTGCCACCCACAAAATACGAGACACCCTTCCTCTCTTGGCCAAAATAAGTTGACTGCCACTTCTCTACCAATTAGTTTTATTCTTGTTCTGGTCTCTCTTTCCTATATATAAGATTTATTCAGATACCCAACCATAGAATTGCCTGCTTTCTGACAGCATCTAATCTAAAGTGAATCCTTGCTTCCTTAGTCTGTCCCCCAATCACCAAAGTCCAAATTCTATAATCAATTTTGAGCAAACCCATGGAGTATGCTCTCCTTTGCTGATATGAGCAATAAACACAACTTGTTTAACTAGAGGTGTGTTCCTGGAACTCTTTGGCTGTAGGGCATTGACACGTACAACAAGTTGGACAATCTGAAAGTCTATGCCGTCCTCTTTCTGGGAAGTTCTCCCAGTCTCAGTTTGACAAGAATACTTCACTTTATTTCTGCAAGTCACCTCTAACTAACGAAAAGAGAGGTACCAAATTCCTTTAACACCAGGGACCTGGTTCAGTATTCAACTCCGACTCTACAAATAAACATACTCATGCACAAAACTTTTTGTTAGTATATAATATGCTTCCTCCTAGATAGAATGCCGTTGGAAAGCTGAGTCTGTCTGACTCATTTTTGTAAATCTGTAGTATTTCACACATGTGAGGGGGTTTCTTTTATGAATGGTATTAACATGTTACTTTAAAACTAATGGTAGGGCTTACCCAGTGGCGCAGGGGTTGAGAATCCGCCTGCCGATGCAGGGGACGAGGGTTCGTGCCCCGGTCCGGGAGGATCCCACATGCTGCGGAGCGGCTGGGCCCGTGAGCCATGGCCGCTGAGCCTGCGCGTCCGGAGCCTGTGCTCCGCAACGGGAGAGGCCACAACAGTGAGAGGCCCGCGTACCGCAAAAAAAAAAAAAAAAAAAAAAAAAAAACTAATGGTAGTTGAAATGGATGCCTCAGAATTACAGATGGGAAATCCGAGAAAAACCAAAAACTCAATTGGGGAAAAAGATTTATTTTTTCCCAAAGAATAAAAAAAGGATTTCTCTCTCCAAAAGAAAATTCCATTTTTCCCTCCACCGTTACATTTCTTTAACTATAATATATTCCAAACACATACTTTTATGTTTTAAAATACACCAAAGATGATTAACACATGTGTTCATGTTTCTTAACTAAAAGGTTTAGATCTTTCAGGAAAAATTTAAGTATGATGCATTCTTTCATTTGCCCAACTAATTTCCATTTTTTTCCACCAACACCACCCCACTTCCCCTAAAAACATCTTTTCTGTTTGTAGCTTCAAAAGTATCCCAGAATATTACATCCTTATTACAACTAGAGAGGGCCTGAGTTTATTTAATTGGTCTACACAATGTTTAACTTAATACTTAAGAGAGATTGCCATGACACAAGTTCTGTACTTTTCTTATTGACTGATGTTAGAATCCTCTCTAGAAGGACACTTTGATCCCCATCTACAAAGATTTTGTTTGTTTTTTCCTTTTTTATTAAAACACCGTGGAGCAGAGTAGAGGGACACAGCAAAGAACATTTATACATCCTCTGACGCAAAAGTGTAATTCAGCCTGGTTTAACACATTAAATGACACAGGCTATTTAAAGGCATTCTGGTCAGTATTGTCTTAAGTTTCAATGGGAAAACAAGTTTCTATTCCAGAAGAAAAGATTAAATTCAACAAATTCAAGTCCACACTCAAAGAGCACCTACACCTTGCAAGACAGTATACCAGATGGGCTGACAGATCCGAACATAAACGCCTGACTCCGAGGCAGAGAGAGTTAAGGGGAGTGAAGGAGGTTACAAAGTGCCACAAATGTCAAGGAGAGTAGGGAGTAAGAATGTAGAAAGAACATTCCAGACTGAAAACTCCAGTTCCTCAAAAACGGGAATCCTGGATGGTTTGGACCGAAACAAAGGGGTACACAGGTCCTGAGAGCTCCACCATTTAGGAGGCCTCAGCTTGTTCTCATGAGGGCAAATGAGATCAAGCAAAAATACTCAACATAACTTAATTTTGTAGTTATCTATGCAACTCAGCAAACCTGAGCTCACAGTCTTCAGAACAGGGTGGGGGGGAAATCACTTCTTCGGGGTCTTATGGACTTCAGAACTAAAATTAACAAGAATTATTTCCATCACTTAATGGTTGGGAGGTGGGTGTGACCCCTCCAAGGCAGCGGCTGGCCTCGTGAAGGTCCGAGGGGACCCGTTAGACCTCTTAGGCCAGCGCTAGACGGCCAGCCACGGCCCGGCAAGCCACTGTCACACTGCACCCCGAACCCAAAGACATCCCACGCCTCGAAGAGTTTCGGCAAACACGAACTCCGACGGCCAGGCCTTCAGGGCCAGGCTCGGGCTCCACCAGGCCTCAGACTGCGAACAAAGAGGAGGCCCGGAGTAGCCTCCGAGGCCCTCGCGGGGCTCACGCAAGCACCCGAGGTACCTGAAGCCTTCAGGGGGTCGCGCCCAGGGTCTGCCTCCATGTGGGCCAGCTTTTGCTCGGGCCTGGACGCCGAGAGCGCACCGAGTCCTGGATCCCGTTGGCACGCTACTGGCTCGCCGGTACGCACCCGGACAAAGGAGACTGGGGTCCCAGCGGTTCCCAGGAGCCGAGACCCGCGCACGTGCCGCCGCCCTGCCTTTACCTGCACATCACTCAGCTCCACGCGCAGATACAGCTCGCGGTGCCGCTGAGCCCAGTAGACGTGCGGCGTCAGCACCTGATTCTCCATGACCACACTGCCCAGGGCGCGGGGAGACTAGGCTCGCTGCCTCAGGCAGGTCGTGCGCGGCTGGAGCTGGCCGAACACAGGCCGCAAGACCACCTCGCTCCGGAGTGCCGGCAGCCCGCAGCCTCTAAACGACCCACGCTCGCGGGACGCGCCTGCGCAGTGGCGAGCAGGGGGAGGCAGCGGCGCGGGCTCCGGGCTTCAGGGCGAGCCGGGTGGGGGCGGGGTGGGGCGGGGCGGGGCGGAGGCGTGAGGGGGCGGGCCCAGGAGCGTGTGACGCCCCTGCTTGCTGCTGCCGCCTCCGGAGTCGACAGGTGCTGTGCAGTTACCTCTCTTCTTCTGGAGGACGGTTAAAAATAAGCGTAAAAATTAAAAAACGCTGGAGACTGATGAGGAACCGATCAGCATGGAGAACGGGCTTGGACTGGTGTATCTGGAAGGTTCCTCCCATTTGTCATTCATTAATTCAACATTTACTGAGCGCCTGCTGTGTGCCCGGGCTTCAGAGCCAAGCACCGGAGCTTCAGGAGTAAGACACAGCACCTGCCGTCCTGGAACCCGTAGTCTATTAAAAGACGCAAGCAATTACAGACATAATAAGGATGATGATGGTTATAGGGGAAGCGGTGTGGGAGAGAATGGAAGAGTGTGCTAAGAGGGGAGAGTAAGCGTAAAGGCCAGAGATTTCCAGCGCTATCCCATAGAACTTCATATGATGATGGAAATACTCCATTCTGCGCTGTCCATGACGGTAGCCACTAGCCATATGGGGCTTCTGAGTACGTGAAATGTGGCTAAAGAAACTGAGAAACTGAATTTTTTGTTTCATTTACTTCTAATTAAAGTCACAAATTAATAGCTATTCTATGGGACAGCACAAGAGACTTGTCTCCTTTGAAAAGGAAACCCAAACTATAGACAACACTAATTTATGTCTAATTTAAACTATCTCGTCTGTATCCACTTTCATCCCCAAGTCTGCTTTCAGTGAAGAATTTAATAGGAAGCAACATTACTATGAAAACCAGAAGTCTGGGACAAAAATGAACCTTATTATTCGGTTCGGTTAGCACCCATTTATTTAGCAAAGTTCTGAGCCCAGGGATCCAGAGATGAAATGATGCCAGTTCTCAGAAAACATTTAGCTCAGGGGGTAGGTCATATAAAATATAGAGGGTTTTAATATGGGGAATATACTGAGCTCAGAAAGAGGCAGGAAGGTAGGAGCTAAGGGTTGTAGGAAACAGTGGCAGACATTTGAGAGCAAATCCTTGAGAGCTGGACAGTGAAATGGAGGAGGAATTTGATAGAGGAAGAAGCAGAGGTAGGGCAGTGGATGCACAGGGCAGGAAACCAAAGATGAAGAGGTATGAAATGTTCTGCATACTGGGGATTAAGGGCATGGAGGGGAGAGGTTGCACTGGGTCTGGTAAGACGGATAGGGAGTGGATTAAGAAAGTCTTTGTTTCAATGAGGTGTTTGTACTATATCCCACAGACACTTGAGAGTCAAGGAAGTTTGTTACAGGAGATCAGCAAAATCAAATATGTGCTGGGCAAAACAACCTGTCAGTGAGGAGAAACTGGTAGTAGGCAAACCAGTTGGAGGTGATGCAATCTGCCTGTTATGAGATAATGAAAACGGTAACCCTGATAGCCTTGAATTTTAAAAATAATTTTTTGAAATGATAAAATTATTTTTATTACATTGCTTTTACTATAATATAGATGCTATATAGGGCACTTTAAAAAATTTGAAGTATAACTTATGTATAGGACCCAGGCAAATTTCAAATGTTCCACTTAAGCTGAATTTTTGCATGTTTATGACTGTGTAATTAATTACTATCTAGATCAAGATCCAGAACATTTCCAGCATCCTACGGGTTCTCTCATGTCAGTGTACCTTTGCCTCCCATCCCCTACACCCCAATAATTACTATCCTGACTTCAATCACCATAGAGTAGTTTTTGTCTATTCTTGAATTTCGTGTAAATGAAATCTACCAGTATGTACACTTTGTGTCTGGTTTCTTTCATTCAACATAATGTATTTGAGATTTATCTATATTGTGTGAATCACCAGTTCATTCTTTTTTGGGTTTTGTTTGTTTTATTTCACTGTATGAATGTATCACAAATTATCCATTCTCCTGATCATAGACATTGCATTGTTTTCAGTTTTTAGCTAGGAACATTTATGTACTTGTCTTTTGGTGGATATATGTGCTTAATTTTCTTGGGTAAATACCTAGGAATGGAATTGCTAGGTCATAGAATATGTATGTTGAGCTTCTGTAGATACCGTTAGGCAGTCTTACAAAGTGTTTTGATCAATTTACACTCCCACAAGCAATATTTAAAAGTTCTGGTTGCTCCATTTCCTTGGTATTTTCAGTCTTTTAAATTTTAGTCATCCTGGTGGCTGTGTAATAAAGAAAAATAATTTCAGTTTAGCATATTTGAGCCCTGAAATTTATCAGCTGATCTCTATCCAAGGCGAATTGAGTCCAAGTCTATTGGTAAGCAAGGAGACTGAATGACATTTTGCCTCAGATGCTCCATAAGAAAAGTCCAGTGGAAGGGGGTTTATCCAGCCTGGTTCAACCACCACTAACCTACTAGATGACTTCTCTGGGCCTGAGTTTCCATATCCATCAAATGAGAGAGCTGGACTCACTCCCCTCCAACGTTCTTATCAGCTATTCCTAAATTTTCCTGTGAGAAGGACAGCTATTGTGGAACTCTCCCTCTATGAGAAATCCAGTAAAAAAAAAAAAAAAAAAAAAAGATATTAAAATAAAGTAAGATTCATGTCCTTACACAGCTAAACCCAGATAAGTAGCAGCTTTCACCACTGACAGGAAGAAAAACAAGAAACCGCCGAGTAGTTTTCTAAAAGCATGTTGCTCAGGAAAGAGTAGCATCCAGGTAAACTATAAAACTAAAAGATGGCAGAGCGGCTAAAAAGGCAGAGCACAAGTAGCCCTGCCAAGCTGAAACTACAGGTAGGGCTGATGGTTTTATGATAATGCTAGTCAAATTAAAATGCAAATGAAGCACTGTCTTTGTGTTCTCCCTTCCAGATGCAGCCTTCCCAGCCTCGTGTGGCCCAGGGTCACCTCTTCTTTCTCTGGCCATCAGAAGCATTTGCTGAGTGTTTCCTCTGGATGAAGCACATGCTCAGTGCATAAGTCTGTACTCCTGCTTTTGGCAAGTGATCATACACATTCTCCTTGTTCACCTTTTTATAGAATCTTTTATTCCTGGAAGAAGTTTTGGAAAATGAGCTGTAGAATTTGGCTGTTTTGTGCCTCACCCAGGATCACCCAGCCAGATATCCTTAACCAAAATCAGGTTACTATCTAGATGGCACAAAGCTGAGAGTGGAGAGAGACTGACAGATCAGCCCAGGCATCTAATGGGGAATTCAGGCAGCCAGCTCATATCCCTGTAACCTCCTAACTATGCCAGAAGAGTGGTGAGCATTGCAGCCAGTCATTGCCAGAAAAATCTTCCCCTCAGCCTGTCAATACACAGTTCAGAATAATATGCAGAGATGGCCCCTTCCTTGAGTGCGGGGAGTAGCCTTTCCACCCTATCCAGTTTGACCTACCTGATAATTCTTGGCTTTCTGGGCTGCCTACATGGTTGCCAGGTACAGACAGTTGGCATGCCACCATTTATGTAAAAATAGTGGAGTAGTGGGAGGAATAATACATTTGTACATAAGCATTTGTTTATGTATCATAAAATATTACTGGACAGTATATGCAAGAAACCAATAACATCAGTTTCTTGTGGGGAAGGAAACTGGGTGACTGGAAGACCAGCATAGCAGAATATTTTTTACTATATACCCTTTTATTCAAAAACTTAAATATGCAAAAGAAAATTAGCTGAAAAGCTCTTTTTTGTTATGGCAGCTTGGTTTATACTATGCCTCCAAAAGGTATAAAATATGGAGGAAGTAGAAAAACAAACTCTAGCCCATCATACCCTGTAATCAACTGCTATTAGTGTGTACATTACATGCTTGCGATCTGTTTCCTCAACTAGATTATAAATCTCCCTGGAACACAGATTGCTTCCTTTTGGTATCCTGTAGCATCGAGTACAATTGTTTCAGAAAGTAGATGCTTAAAATATGCATGTTGATGATAATGCCCAGTGCTAGAAAAGTTTTAGTGAAATTGGCACACTCATGCTGAATGTAACTAAGGGCAATGTGAATTTGTGGAATCATTTTGGAATGCAGTTTTGCAATATGTAACAAGATAAATGGAGATGTTTATGCTGATTGCCTTGTAATTCGCCTTTGGGGATTTTATTCTAAGAAAATAATTTCAAGGAAGGAAGATGTATATATGAAGATGTTCATGATGTTACATGTTGAAACATTGGGACTTACTCAGGAATGACCAAATGTACTGTGGTATAACAACTCAATGGAAAACTATACAGCTATGCAAAATGATGAATAGGAAACTAGCAATATTGAAAATGTTTATGATAAGAAATACAAAAATTTTGATTACAACTTTATATAGTGCTAAGATACTGGGGAGTAACTTGTCTTTTTGTTTTCTTTCTTTATAACCCTTGATCCTTCCCTACATAGGGAGCTAGCATGAGGCAACCATGCTCTCTGGGAGTTATAACTCTGGGATTAGAAAACAGACATCAGATTCCTCTCTTTTAAGCTCAGTTGCACATTCAAGACAGAAAATATTTGGAATAATATGCAGACTAAATAAAAATTATCCAAGCATAGGAGGGAAGAAAAAGTCATTTTACAGATGAGAGAAATAAAACTTAGAGAGGCCCAATATTAATCTGTTAGTAAGGAGAGGAGCCAGGATGTGAACCCAGGTCTGCCTGACTCCAGGAATCTGTGCTCTGATCCATGAGTACCTGAGCAAAATTACCACTGCCTGAAGGTCGTGGAATGGTAGATGCAGAAGGACTGGGAGACAGGTTGGTCTCTGATGAGGCCCCATGTGAAAAGATGTCAGGTTCTCTAAAACATGAGGTCAGAACTGGATGAGGGCCTGATTACCTCAAATAGGCACTGATTTCAAGATACAGCCCAGGGTACCCTGGGAAGAGTTCTCACTTGTCCACCCTAGCTTTCACTCACACCAGCCTGCTGTCCATTATGTCAAAATATGATTGTTTCATGATGCTTTGCGATTTTTTTCAGTCTACAGCAGGGACAGATTTGTATCAACCCCACCATGCTACTTATTCAGACCACGTGTGCTAGATAACTTGCCTTTTCCTGAGGAGTTCCTAGAGTGTAGGGCAGCATAATATAGCTAAGTAGGCTTTTGTCAAGCACACAGTTTGCTTGTGTTTGGCAAGGCCCAGGCCTGCCTGATTCAGCCAGTAAAGATCCAAGGAGCCAGTTTGGGGACTTCCATGGTGGTCCAGTGGTTAAGATTCCGCCCGTCCAATGCAGAGGTGAGGGTTCAATCCCTGGTTGGGGAATTAAGATCCCACATGCCACGAAAAACAAAAAACAAAAAACCAAGGAGCCAGTTTAGCCTCAGACAGTTTATTACTTACATGTATAACAAAGGGAAGAATGCATCAAGGTGCCAGTGGTCCTTGTCCCATGTATGAAAAAGGACACTACTGAAGCAAAAGAAGGGGCCAGGTGACTGCAATGTACGTTCTGGGATAACTGGCTTCTGAGGAGCCAGTTCTAGGCTGCAGCCAGTTCTAGGTTTTTATATTCTCAGCTCTATTCTGATGGGGGTGGGGTAGAAAGCCCACACCTCATCAGAACCTGGGAGGGCTCTGAGAGAACCCTCCTGGCTCTCCCAGGGGAGAACCCCAGGGGAGATTGCCTCAAGGTCTTCATAAGACTGTTCCTTTCCAGTTCTGGAAAGATCACAAAGCATTCTGCTACAACTCAGATAACCGTTGGTTCCAGCCTTTGCCTAGGAGGTCTATGTGGATACATGCAAGGTGGCCAGGGTGCGTGATGGAGCTGTTCCCCCTACAGATTTCTCAGGGTTAGAGGCGTTTTAACCCTGCCATAGAAAGAGAAAATAACACTGAAAACAAAGAAATCTGAATTCAAATCTAGTTCAGTCTGTCATTAGACATATGACTTCAGTACATCCTTTACCTCTCTGGAGCTTGTTTTTTTTTCTTTTTTTTTCTTTTTTTTGGTGTTTTGTTTTCCCCTGAGGTTTGCTGTTAATCTCTCTCTTTTTTTTTAATTTTTATTTTTTATTGCAGTATAGTTGATTAACAATGTGTTCATTTCAGGTGTACAGCAAAGTGATTCAGTTATCCATATACGTTTCGATTCTTTTTCAAATTCTTTTCCTATTTAGGTTATTACAGAGTATTGAGCAGAGTTCCCTGTGCTATACAGTAGGTTCTATTGGAGCTTGTTTTTTGAAATCCATAAAATTACATATTTTTTCTTTGCTTTTGGGGAGGTCTTTTTCCTCTTATTCAAATATAAACTGCACAAAGTCAGGGATTTTGCCTACTTTATTCACTGTTGTAGCACCAGTGCTTGGAACAGTGACAGGCACATGGCAGAGATTCAGTAAACATTTGGATGAATGAAATGAAGTGCAAGATGTTTCATTGTATTTTGTTAGCATATGCATCTGCATTCAAAGCCTTAAAACGTACTTTCGGGTGTTTGTTTTTGTTTGGGGTTTTTTTGGGGTTTTTTTTTTTGCACAAATTTCATAGAGGAATCCCAGTGAAAACATGACTGTACTTTTAGAGGAACTCAACTAAAAAAAAAAAAAAAAGCCTGAGCAAAGACTCATTTAACCTCAGAGTGAATAATTGCATACTGAGGAGTAGAACATGGCACTCAGATGGAACTTTTATTACAATAAAGCCTAATTACACACACCTCTGACAAATGGGTCCTTGTAATAATATAAAATAGGGAAGGCCCAGCTTGTCCACTGTTTTGTTCTACACCTTCCACTTTCCCAGTCATCTCCCAAGGCTCCCCTTTTCTCTTTCTCTCAGCCAATGTATGGTGTAGAATAGGAAATAAATTACGCGTCAAGAGACCTGCCTCTGGTCCTAATAATAGCAAACCATTCACTTCCCTGCCCTAGGTCCCAGTTCCTTCATCTTTATGTGTTTGTATGACACATGTGGTTTTCCTTAAGTGCAATTAAGTGACGTTATTACATCTTTTTCACAGATAAAGAAACCATGGCTCAAAGAGACTGACCTGCTGAAGGTCATTAATTAGTACTAGAGCCAAGCTTTCTGATTCCAAGTTCAGGTTTCTTTCCACCATAACAATGAGACACCCAGAAAATCCCCAAGGTCCTGGTCCTTCCCTCTCCATGTCATCTCCATGAAGGGGCAGGGATTTTTGCCTGGCTTGCTCCGTGTTCTAATCTCAGTGTCTACAGCTCTGCCTGGCACATAGGAGGCACTCAATATATATTTGTCGAAGGAAAAAAATAGATGACTACGTACGTGCCACAGTTCGTCCTGTGATTTCCAGCAAGTTACTGCCCCTTTCTGGATTTCTTCTCTGTCCCCCACCCCCGCCCAGTTTCCTTCCCGCGCCTCGTTCGCTCCTCCGGCCACTAGACGGCACTGTCGTAAGGGAACCCCGCCGAGCAGAGAGCGGCGCTCTTCTTGGCTCCGTTGCGCCTTCCCCCGTTGAAGGGCAGCGCGCAAGAAACCGGAAGTGCTGGAGCCGCCGCCGCCGCCGCCTTTAAGTGCCGCGTTCACCGCTTCGGTTACAGCCGGCGCCGTAGCCAAGGAGGCCGCTGCCCCCGGGTCGGGAGTGGAGGCCGCGCGGCATGAAGCGGCGCAGGCCCGGTCCTTAGCGCGCGTCAGGACGGTCCGGGCGGGGCCGGGGGGGGAAGGTGCAGTATCCGCCCCCTCTCCTTCCCCTTCGCCCGCGAGGCCTGCGCCCCAGCCCACTCGGGCCTCTCCGCCTCACGGAGGAACCGCCCGGCGCATTCTCCCGGTTAGCCCGCTCTGCGGTTTACCCGGCGCGCCGCCCTGCGCGGGCCATAGCCGGTGGCGGGGCCCCACTTGCCGGAAGAGGAAACCCAGGCTCTCAGATTCCGAGTCAGCCAACGTTCACTGGGCGCCCCCTGAGCGCTGGGTGCTGGCCTCCGGACTTCCACGTCCGTTATCTTAATTGAGCCTTGCTGGGGTTGGGAGCCGGGTATTGTCCGGGCTTACAGATGAGAAACGGAAGCCCACAGAGGCGAAGGGATTTGCCTAAAGTCCGACTGTGGCAGATCGCATTCGGACTGAGATTTTCTGGTTTCCCAGCTCGTGTTCTTTCTACTGCCCCACTTTAGGTCGATTCCCTCGTTTACTGTCCCCTTCTCATTCTGTTTCACCTACCTGGCACAGGATAGGTGCTTTTCTTTCCCTTTTTTTTTTTTCAAACCTCTCCCCTCACACATTTTTTCTTCTAAGACTTGGCATTCCCCCAGTCCCCCTTCTTAATATTCTCTGCTACACCTCTTCTCTTCTTCCGCATTCTAGCTTTCAAGATCTTTGCCCACTTTGTGATAATGAACCTCTCAACTAGCTGACGAGTGAAATAGCTAGGTTTCAACAAGGCTTGGGGTGTTTAAGTGGACAAACTGGCGCCTGGATTAAAAATTAAGGAATGACATTTGAGTGGGTCCAAATTCAAGAGTCCTGAGGCTATTTTCTAACCCTACATGCTCTTCTCTGAATGAAGGGCCTAGTGAATGGGGAGGTGTCTTGACATCGTAGTCCGTTGTTGCTGTGTTAGCACAACTTTTTTTCCCTCCATTTGCCACTGAGCCACATCTCTCTCCATCACCTATCTGGGCTCCGAGAGCCCAGAATTAAAACCGATAACAAAGTGACAGGTATAATCACAGACCCTGCTTTTCTTCTTTTACTAAGCCAGAATTTCAACAAACTTAACACTTCCGTTTCTAGAGAAGTTACCTAGTTCAGTTATTTTCAGAGTATATGTGGAAAGGAAATGAGCAAAAATGGAATGCACTGAAAACGGGTAGTACATTCTTTATCTTGTGAAAATCTTGATGTTAACTGGAAGTTAGTTCTCTCCGCAAAAATGACTCTAGTTCTTAGTAGTTATTCTATTGAGTCTGTTCTGTCTCCAGTCAGCTAAATATGTATTCTGTAAAATAATACAAATTGGTTATTATATAAAAGGCAGAAGAACAGGACCAGGCACATAGAAATAAATTTTATTATTAATCATCTGTCATTTTTGAAGATTTGCAGTAGCCACTGAGTAACCTCACATCTGTATGCCTTTTATACTTTTAAATGTTCTTCCATAATTTACCTTTTAATGTGTATCTGGATGTCAGGATTTACACTACCGTTTGGATATTCTTTGGAGTAAATTGGGCTGTACATTGCTGAAATAAAATCAGTTTATAATTTTCATAATTAAAGTGCAGATACAAAGTAATTCAGGCATTGTATATTATATCAAAAAGGATATGCATCAGTTTCAAGTACTATTTGAGACTTTAGGTTTAATCTTTTGGGGCACATATGATCCATTTTAATAATGATCAACAGCTTTATATCTTATTTCATTATCCTGGTGAGCAGGATTGGATGGTGAGAAAAGGAAAGACTTCTGTGAGAAGAGAGCAGGATGAGCAGAGGGATCTATGCTTGAAGTTGAGTCACTTCAAAAAGATCTCTTTGAATGTGGAAGAGATCTGAACAGATGAAAATACAATCAGGTAGGCACCAGGGAAGGGCCTTAAGTGAAGAGGTAGGTGGGGCAGTGAAATATAGGCACTGTGCTAAGAACATGTACTGACCTATTTTCTAATTTTTGCAATTAGAAAACTCGGGTCACATATTTTGAGAATGTATTTGTATGTAAGGTGTTACGGAAATCTGGAAATTAAATCAGTTAGTTACACATTTGTGTAAATTACTAAAATTATGTAATATCAGGTCTAGCCTAGGAAATGCAGGATATACATTGACCATAAAATACAGAATAGTGTCATTTGAACTGTAAAGTGTGTGTGTGTGTGTGTGTGTGTGTGTGTGTGTGTGTGTGTGAAATAGAGAAATAGTCCAGGGACCTAGTACAATTTAGGAATACCAGATAGTTTTGCTTAAGTGCAAGGTAATGGCAACTTTTATGTAAGAGACATGTCAAAATAATGACTCAAGAAGCTGGGCAGTAAGCTTGGGAAGTCTGTCTGAGCATCCCTGTTCCATCCCCAAGCTCTATTGTTTCAAGCAGTGGTTTGGAGATGAAGTTCCAAGTTTAACGAAGGGGAGTTGAGAAGAATGAGCCCAGTTTGTATATCTCCTTGTCTCACCTGTCCCTTACTCTGTTAGGAATCAAACTAGATCCATTGACAAATTTGATAGAAAACGACCTCCACCAGCTTTTAGATGGGCAAACAACCACTGCTGTCATGTACTGCTACTTAATATCAATATGCTGAATACCAGTTGAGCTAAATGACTTTTTCTCTGTCGAGCTGTTTGGATTTTAATCATTGGAGGTAAATGCCCACTTGTAATAATATTACAAGTTGTATACTATAGAATTCTCCAGTAGATTTTCTGGCTGCTCTTGCTACTGTTATATTGAAAACGGTAGTGTAGTTCACTGTAGCCTGAAAAAAGACAATATCGTGGCCGTGGCCTCACAGTTCTGTTCCTTTCGAATGCCATACAGCACACCAGCACACCTGATGGACTAATTCACAACCCATACCTGCTAATGACTTTTTCTCTGTGGTTGGTAGTTTTTACCATGAACTCCTGTTAACCTGTGAAATTAAGGTTTAAAAAAGACATCATGTTAAATATACAGCCATGTATTGATTTTTGTTGTAGAAGTAGTTAATAATTATGTGAATTGGTTACACAAATGCAATCTAGTTTATCTCCTAAGTCCACGTTTCGGACATTTATTAGTTCAAAAAGAGGAGGTTGCCCCAGAATTTTTGTTTATGTTGCTCCTTTTTGGTAGCGTTATGAATAATGCCTGTCAGAATATCATACAGTGGCTTATGATAACACTTCTTGTTATTTTCTCTGATACTTTGCACCTGTTACATTTAAATATTGAAATAGATAAAGGAAAAAATTATCCTCTTCTGGATTTGTAAAATGAAAGAAACATCATTAGTAGATAAAATCTTAATACTGTTTTGGGGTTGAAGTGGTAAATTGGGTTTGGACTTTTATCAAAATATTGATATTACGAACATTAAATGTTTTGTGCATAAACTACAACTAAAGCCACTTTTTTCTCATTTAATCATAGAATTTTTATAATCTGTAGTAATAGTCACATAAATTCCTTATAGTATAGAGTTACACAGGGGATCATCAGATAGTGATGTCTAGGCAAGAGCAAAAGACAAAGAAAAAATGTACCAGCCAGTTAGGTCTTTTGTTGTTTGGAGTCTCATTTAAAAGGAAACAGTATTTATATTATCTTGGGTAAGCTCCCTAGAAAGGTTATTAGAAGTACATTGTTTGCCACAATTTTATAACTGTTCTAATTGGTCGTGATTATTTCTGTTCTCTGAAGAAGTCCACGTTTATCAAATGAGTTACTTTTTTTAAGTGCAAAAACACTTAACTCCCTTGGCACATTTAGCTTCACTATTGACATACTCTTTGAAGGAACATAGCAGCCAACTGGCATATGGCCCGTTTCCTTCCAGTGTGGGAAAGAAAAAGGAATTTTGGCAAGAGATACTTAAGGAGAGCCTTTTATAAAAGTTCCCCAAGAGATTTATAGTCAACTGTGCAATAGACATGACCTCAATTTTTTTTAATCTCATTTTTGAAGAAAAGGGGGAGCTATTGCTTTTCTTACAAAGTTTAATTGCAACTGTACTGAAAAGCATTTTTTCCCCTTTTTGTGGGGGTTGGGGGGCCCTATCAGACTGTCATTCTGATTAATATAAGAGAAGGCAGACCTGTGAACTTCATGTGCCTTATTTTTCTAGGAAAATGCAACATGGCAGCAGCGATGGAAACAGAACAGCTTGGTGTTGAGATCTTTGAAACTGCAGAGTGTGAGGAGAATATTGAATCACAGGATCGGCCTAAATTGGAGCCGTTTTATGTTGAGCGATATTCCTGGAGTCAGCTTAAAAAGCTGCTTGCTGATACCAGAAAATATCATGGCTACATGATGGCTAAGGCACCACATGATTTTATGTTTGTGAAGAGGAATGATCCAGATGGGCCTCATTCGGACAGGATCTATTACCTTGGTGAGTATGAAGTCATAGTTTCTGAAAGGAAATGCTTTCTTAATTCAAACAGGCTAGATGCAATTGGCACTCAAATTTTGGTGAATAAATAAGTGAATGAATCAGTGATGGTTCCACCAAAGGAAAAAAAAAATAATTAAAAGAACTTCAGTTTTGGTGCTGTTTTCATTTTCTTTTGTCCCATTAACTTGATTTTTATTTGCACATAACAAATCATGAATTGATCATGATCTTACTTTCAAAGTAAAGATGCTAGATATTACTTCTTCCTAAAGCTAGTTCAAAATGCCTTTCCTTAGGAATGGTCAGATTAGGAACACAAATAATAAAAACAGTAGTTTGTTCCCACTCTCAACAGCTACTGCTTTCATTTTTTTAAACCAAGGCTGGTTTTGGTCTCTTATTCCTGAGCCCATTCACTCCAGGTTTAAGGTCTGTCTTCATTAAATGCACGATACCACTGATTGACTTTTTTGTTCCTTTGTTTGTTTATGCACCGTAAATGCTTTACTAAGATGTTGTGGTAAAAGGAATAGGTAGTAAATCCTGAGCAACTATCATGCTTAGGCACAGATTAGTTATTGACTAACCTAGCACATATATAGACAAAGGGCAGTGGATAAAGAGCTAGTCTTGGAATCAGAAGCCTAAGCTCTGGTATCTGCTCTTTGCTGACTTGTTTACCCTGTGGGTCTCAGTTTCCTCATCTATCAAATGAGGGTAATGTCTATCTCATGGGATTGTCTTAAGTATTAAACATTTTACATGAAAATATTTCCAACTTAAACCAATATTAAGAAACACAATACTGTTCTTGTACAGCCAAACCAAGTTTTATTGTACTATGGCTAGTTTGAGGAAGGAAACTAAAAAGGGAAAGAAAAAAAATTTGTAGACCCCATTCCCATCCCCCAAGCAGCTGTCTTCATTACAGTATTATTATTATTTTTTACAGTATTATTTTTTAGGATTGGAAATAATACTTGTAAATTATAGTATGCTGCCTAGCATTCACCAACTGGTAATTATTATTTGTATTAGCTTAAGTCCTAAAAGCCTATTCATTAATTGTTGCTCATTGAACACATTTATTGAGAGATGATGCTAAAATATTTAGGTAAGTCATCTGTGTAGGAAATATATATATATCTTTCTCAAGAAACATATGCTGTGGTTTTTTTCGGAGGCAGAAAGTCAGACTTTCCTCAGATTGGAGAAGCAATATAAGAAAAGCCCATCCATACTTGCTAAATCAGGCAGCTTGGTTGGAAGAGAGTTTGGGCACAATTAGGGGAGGAACCCTTATATTTAGTATAATAGTTAAAAATTATAGCCATACCATCCATAATTCTTAACTATAAACAAATGTCTCACAAAAATGTTTATGAATTAACCATTAAAACTGCTTAAAGAAAGGGATTTCACTCCCAGTACAATAGTTGAAATGGAATCACAAGCCCATAAGTTTTGGAGTTTCCTTCCTGTAGTCACACTATTTTATTTTCCTAACCCAGAGCCTGAAGGGAATGAATGGTTGTTAGAATAAGGAAGAAAGGATGTGCGAGATGGGAACACTGGAGGAACTGAGGCCTGAGTTGAGTCCCACAGCTAGGGGTTGGGTGGGAAAGGAAGGGCTGAATAGCCAGAGATGTGTTTGAGGGCCGACCTGCTAATGTGCCTTTGTTTATTAAGTTTTTAAAAATAGGTTTTCTCCCGTCCTCCAAAGCTGTTTGACAATTTTTTTTTAAAGAGATGTTCTCTGCATGAGTCCACATTAGTAATTGTAGATTCATTTTTTTTTAAGCAACTCCAGAGTATTCCATTATATAATTGTGCCATCTTTTACTTAACCAGGCCTCTAATAATGGGCATTTAGGTTTTTCTATTTTGGTATTAACAAAAAATGAGGGAGCAGATATCACTGTATTAGATCATTTTTGTACATGTGTGAATTTACTTAATAGGACTAATTCCAAAGAGTGGAATTATTGGGACAAAAGGTGTACAGATTCTGAATTTGTATTGATATTGCCAAATTGCCCCTCCATTGAGATTATAGAGTTTACATCCCTGCCAGCATTGTCTCAGAGTATTTCTCTACACCTGTACCAATAGTGAGTAATAAAACTTCTTTTTATCTTTCCCAGTCTGATTGGTGAACAGCAGTTCCTCACTGTAATTTTTTTTTAATTATTATTGTTTTTTTAATTGACATATTAGTTTCATGTGTACAACATAATGATCCGATATTTATATACATAGTGAAATGATCACTGCAGTAAGTCTGGTTAACATCTGTCACCATACATAGTTATAGTTAAAAAATTTTCTTGTGATGAGAACGTTTAAGATTTATTCTCTTAGCAACTTTCAAATATGCAATATAGTATTGCTGTACATTATATCCCCATATTTCATTGTAGTTTTAATTTTATTATGAGTGAGGTTGAGCATGCTTTCCCATATTTACAAGGCATTTGTATTTCTTTTTCTGTGACTGATCTGTTTGTAATCATTGTCTATTTTTTATTGGGTTGTGGGTGCTTTTCTTATTGACATAAAGCACTTTTTTGTACAAGAAGGGAATTAACCCACTGTAGTAATTTTCCCTGAGATTTAATGTCTTTTGCCTTTAGTGCCTTTTGCCCTTCTGTAGAAATCTGTGATTTTTATTTTTTGGTAGTTAAATTTTTACTTTTTATGTAGTTTTGCATCACATCTAGAAAGGTTTTCTCAGCTCCAAATTATATTTTTTGAAATCTTTATTTACTTTGGACTTCGTTTTGTTCCATTGATCTGTCTGTCAAATCAAGTGCCAATGTCACACTGCTGTTACTATTATTTTTATCGTAACTTTGGATGTTTTACTATTTTATAGTACTAGTCACCCTTCATCACTCTTTTTCATACTTTTCTTGATTATTTTTGTTTGCTTGTCTTTCTGTGAGAGCTTAAAATTAGATTAGAGCTCCTTTCTCCCAATCCTATTTATACTGTTTTAAGATTACATTATATTTATAGATGAAGTTAGGAAAATGGACAATCTTTGTAAAATATTGAGCTTTTCAAGAAAGTTGTATGCCATTTCATTTGCTCAAGTCTTTTATATCCATCTGAATATTAATATTTTTCCATGTAAATCTGTTGTTTCAGAAGTTTTAATATAGTTCAGACACCAATAAATAGCAGTGTGTCAACAGGAAAGAAACAATGGGAAAAGGTCATTTTGTGTTTAACCAGAACTGGTGTGTGTGTACATAGAATGTGTTGGAAATTTTTATTGGTCAAGGTTGAAGCCAAGGAAGACATTATGGAACAAGGAGCAGTTTTAAGAGGAGCATTTGAAGTGATTGTGGATGGCTCTCATTTGAGGGTAGATGAGAACCAGCTTTTTCATATTTGCAGGTTGAAAGCTCTTAGAAGGAAAAGGCTTAAGGAGGATATGATCATATTTTGTAAGATTATGAATGGTATGGATAAGTGACTGCAGTCTTAAGAATTATGTAACAAAGTAACTCTGGAATGTACAAAATAGATCTAAGGCAAAACTAAGTGCTGAAGTAAGTATCAGCTGATACCTGACTTTTTTACTCCAAAAGGCAACAAACTAAGAAAGGTTTAAGAAAAGTTTAGGATAATAAAAGGATAAAGGAATCTGTGGGTATTTGGAGAGTCATCCCCCACCTTTGCAAGGGTTAGCATGGAAGTTACCATGCCCTTCCACAGACTGCCTTCTCTGCAATTATCAGAAACACAAGGCTAAAGATTTGTTCCACTAGAGAGAGTTTCTGTTCTTCCTGTGTGATTTATTTTCTCTTTCCTTCACTCTCCCCTAGCTTTTTTTGGAAGTGATACCTTCTAGCACCTTTTAGAGTAGAAGGACTTTGTTTTACTTTGAGTTTTCTTTGGTTCCCCTCTTCATAACCATGTTGTATTTCTATTACTTCTCTTTGGTATGTAGTTTATTCTACACTGCTGTGATCTTCCCATTCAGTTATTGTATGATTTCACAGAATAGATCTGTCTTCTACTTAGTGTAGACCTCTTTCTTTCACAATTCTCGAATAAAGGATGAAGAGACTTTTAACAAATCAGATATCAGATTCTGTGTTGTTTTAATATGAATGTACTTTCATTTGAAACTTATTAGTGATTATAATGGTAGAACATTTATAGTGAAGAAAAACTCAAATTGTTAGACCTATGTATATTTCTAAGTAAATACTTTAAATGATTCATAAAAAGAAGAAGCTTGGTAGTCTGAAGTTGTCACAAAGTACCCCCATTTGGAATCTAATGAGTCTGTTGCCAACTTGTAAGACACTAACAATTAAAAAAAAAACAAAACTAAAAGTGACACTTATCCTTACATCATCTTATACACTTTTATGTTTGTTTTGAGAGGGACTAAAATTTGAATATCAAAAGGAAACCTGAGGGCTTCCCTGGTGGCGCAGTGCTTGAGAGTCCGCCTGCCGATGCAGG
>NW_006773157.1:230725-249494 GCF_000442215.2 Lipotes vexillifer | reverse complement strand
AAAGAAAAAAAAAAAAAAAAAAAAGGAAACCTGAGGATTTTTCTGGGAGCCTGGGTTTTACTGAAGAAAATTACCGTGGCATATGGCATGTGCATCTCCTACTTGTTAACATTCGTTATAGGTCCCATAGAGTACAAAATTTTGCAGTATATAGGAGGCATTATATACTTACTACTACAATTGTGGTAGGTTGCTATTTTTTAAAATAACAAAAAATGATTGTTTCCTTTTATAGCTATGTCTGGTGAGAACAGAGAAAATACACTGTTTTATTCTGAAATTCCCAAAACCATCAACAGAGCAGCAGTCTTAATGCTCTCTTGGAAGCCTCTTTTGGATCTTTTTCAGGTAGGTTAAACATTGTTATTCCTGTGATTTTGTGTATGTTTTTAGATACTGCATTTGTTTAGGGACAGAAATTCAATTGGGGTTTTATATTTGAAGTAGAAATGAATCAAAAGGAATTAAAACATTTTTACGTTTTTGCATTTATGACCATGAAATTTCATTAAATTCTCAATATCTGAAACTAGGGATAGTAGCTATTACAATTCAGAATTTTTGTTTGTTTGTTTTGTTTTTTTTTTGGCCGCCCAGTACGGCGCGGCATGTGGGATCATAGTTCCCCGACCAGGAATCAACCTGTGTCCCCTGCAGTGGAAGGGTGGAGTCTTAACCAATGGTCCCTGGACCGCCAGGGAAGTTCCCAGATTTTTTTTTGGCTACCTTTCTCCCTGTTTAACTATCTTTCCCTTCTAAAAACTTGCTAGTTATGTAATTCTCACATTTTGGTGGAAGAGTTATTCACATAAAAGAAGTAATGTATATTTCTAGAAAGCTTTTTATTCAAATCTTTAAATTGAATTTTTAGTTCTAATATTTAGTAACAGTACTAATGTAAGGGTTAAATAAAGGTACTAAGTTCAGTTTTTTTTTTTCTAAATAGCATAATTCAATTTATGTAAAATCAAAGGTTAGGTTTGTTTTTTTTTTTCAATATTTTGTCTTTAGACAATACGTAAATGGTTCAAAACATCCCAAGAACATGATAGTTTGGGTGTGATTGTTTGCCTTTTTAGTTCTCATTTATTATTTTTACATTGAGTATTGAATAGAATATTTGGACTAGGAACTAAAATGTGATATTTCTCTTAGGAAGTAAAAAAAAAAAAAAACTTCCATGACAACTAATCATTTTGACTGCAACTATTTATCAGGGATGTTGTTTCTTACATTGGTTTGTGACTTTCCTTTAAAACAAAAAAATTCCTTATTCTAAGAACAGTGTGTTGAACTGAAATAATGGTAGTTTTCTCAGGAAAAGGTTGCAAATTAGTGAGTCAGAGTTGTTGTTTTTTTAAGCTTTATTATGGAAAATTTCAAACCATACAAAAGTAGAATCCTATGCAAACTAGTTTTAACAATTTTCAAATCTTTGCCATCAGTGTTTCACTGTAGCTTTACCAGTCCTCCCTCACAATCCCTATCCCCACTTCTCAGATTATTATTATTATTTTTTAGAGAGTTGGCATTCTTATTTATTTATTTATTTGGTTGCGCCAGGTCTTAGTTGCAGCTCGCCAGCTCCTTAATTGCAGCACATGGACTCCTTAGTTACAGCAGGTGGGCTCCTTAGTTGTGGCTCCAGGACTCCTTAATTGCGGCTTGCCGGCTCCTTAGTTGTGGCATGCGAACTCTTAGTTGCGGCATGCATGTGGGATCTAGTTCCCTGACCAGGGATTGAACCCAGGCCCCCTGCACTAGGAGTGCAGAGTCTTATCCACTGCACCACCGGGGAAGTCCCACATCTCGGATTATTTTTAAAGAGTTCCCAAATAGGTCATTTCACTCCTAAGTAAGTCAGTATGTATCTCTAAAGAATATAGATTCTTTTTAGATATCATCACATCTTAAAAAATCATTGATCATTTCTTCATATAAAATATTCAAATTTCCCTGATTTTTAAATTTCTCTGTTTTTACACTTGATTTGTTAAATCAGAATCTAAGTAAGGTTCATATATTACAATTGATTGATAGGTTTCTTAAGTTTCTCTTACTTTTAATCTATTGCTTTCCTTTCCATCCTTTTTTTCCCCACTGCTGTTTATCTACTGAAGAAAGAGGGTCTGTTTTGCTGATTGTATTCCTGTGGTGTTATTTGATATGTTCTTCAGTCTCCTGTATTCTCTGTAAATATAAATAGGTAGTCAGATCTCGAAGCTTCATCAGACCCAGGTTTCCTCTTTTTTTCCCCCCCAATAATACTTTACAGATCAAAAGAATTGAAAGCAGGGTCTTGAACAAATAATTCTATACCCATATCCATAGCAGCATTATTCACAATAGGCAAAAGGCGGAAGTAACCCAAGTGTCCATGGACAGATGAATAAATAAACAAAATGTGTCATATGTTGGGTTGGCCAAAAAGTTCGTTCAGGTTTTTCCAGAACATCTTTTTTTTAATTAATTAATTTATTTATTATTAATTTATTTTTAGCTGTGTTGGGTCTTCATTGCTGCATGCAGGCTTTCTCTAGTTGCAGTGAGTGGGGGCTACTCTTCGTTGCAGTGCGTGGGCTTCTCATTGCGGTGGCTTCTCTTGTTGCAGAGCATGGGCTCTAGGCGTGTGGGCTTCAGGAGTTGTGGCACATGGGCTCAGTAGTTGTGGCTTGTGGGCTCTAGAGCACAGGCTTGGTATTTGTGGCTCATGGGCTTAGTTGCTCCGCGGCATGTGGGATCTTCCCGGACCAGGGCTCAAACCCATGTCCCCTGCAGTGGCAGACGGATGCTTAACCACTGTGCCACCAGGGAATTCCCTCCATAACATCTTATGGAAAAATCTGAACTAACTTTTTGGCCAACCCAATACATGTGGTGGAATATTATACGGCCTTAAAAAAGAAGGAAATTGTGACACGTGCTGCAACATTGATGAACTATGAAGATATCATGATAAGTAAAATAAGCCAGTCACAAAAGGACAAATACTGTCTGATTCCACTTACATGGGGTGCCTAAAGTAGTCAAATAGACTACTAGAATGGTAGTTGCCAGAGGCTAGGGGAAGGAAAAATGAGGAGTTGCTGTTTAATGAGTTTAATGGGTATAGAGTTTCAGTTTTGCAAAATGGCAGAGTTCTGGAGATGGGTTGCACAGCAATGTGAGTATAGTTAACAGTAGTTGGGCTTCCCTGGTGGCGCAGTGCTTGAGAGTCCGCCTGCCGATGCAGGAGACGCGGGTTCGTGCCCCGTTTCGGGAAGATCCCACATGCCGCGGAGCGGCTGGGCCCGTGAGCCATGGCCACTGAGCCTGCGCGTCCGGAGCCTGTGCTCCGCAAATGGGAGAGGCCACGACAGTGAGAGGCCCGCATAACGCAAGAAAAAAAAAAAAAAAAAGAAAAAACAGTAGTGAATGGTACACTTAAAAATTGTTAAGATAGTAAGTTTTATGTTACATATTTTACCACAATTAACAAAATAATATTTCATAGACAATGTTGTATGCCTCCATCAAAAGTCGTATAGAGCCTTATTTATCTTCTT
Source organism: Lipotes vexillifer (assembly GCF_000442215.2). NCBI lineage: Eukaryota > Metazoa > Chordata > Mammalia > Artiodactyla > Lipotidae > Lipotes > Lipotes vexillifer. The sequence goes on along the minus strand of NW_006773157.1, from coordinate 245,949 downwards.
GTGATATGATAGCACCCTTTGATCATTACCTAGATCCATTATAAAACAGTGAAATTTTATCATTCCTTCTTCATTTATTAACTGAAAAACTTCTATAAAGAGAAAACTGCTATTCAACAACTATTCACTTATTCTGAGTTCTAGTTCACAATAGAAAGGTAGGATGTTTCTTGTCCTTTATTTCCCATTTTTCAAATAATCTATGTTCTACTGTCTTATATACGTGATCAGTTAGGGGTTTTGGAGGGTATTTTGTTTTTGTATCTTTATAAACTTACAGTGTAAGCCTGTTTGGTATCTTTTGATCCATTGGCAGTTATTATTCTTATTGTACAAATGTCTTATTTTTGGCTGTTGGAATCCCTTTCATCTTGACATGTCAAATCCTTTTGACGTGACCCTGGTAATGGTTGATAGTGCTCTTGCTTTCTGCTGTGAAGATGTGTCATGATCATCTTTCACATTGCTTATCCCATGCTTAGAATCAGCCATTTCTCTCTAGTTCCTTTAGGGGAAAGTGATGATAAGAGACCATGATCTGGGTACTAGAGATGCTTATTATTATTGGGTTGTTAATTGTTTCTAGGTCTTTTCATTGGGCAAACTAGGGAATACATACATTGTGTGTGTGTGTGTGTGTTTGAAATGTACAGATCACCATGAAGTCATATCAATTCAGGTAAGATATAAGGTCAGACTGATATATCCAGTTAAGATATTACACTACAGGATTTTTCTTTAACCTCATTTATCCTACATATGAATTTTCTTTCTCTGGTGCCAAAGGTCCTGTTTTAAACAATAGTATGATTACTCATTTGCTTTACTCTATACTACACACAAAACAGTTTTAAAATAACAAATGAATCAGTGCTGATTACTTAACAGTAACTTGGAATTGGTCTTCTCTGTGTGGTCATGCTATCAGTTCTATACAATTAGATTCATTTGCTTCATTTTGTTTTCAAGTGTTAGGAATTCCTTTGTTTTTAATTTAATTTTTGTAGAAAATAGTTATATGGTTCCAAAGTCAGATCTACAAAACCAGAAGTATTCAGAGAAGCTCCCCATCTCCTCTACCCTATTTCTCCCCTTCTCCTTCTAGATAATCTTTGTGTTTTTAAATGGCTTATCCTTCTTTTTTAAAAAATATAAGCAACTACATAGATATTCCTATCCCCCATTAGATAAATAGTAACAAACAGTATACATTTTCTCCACCTTGCAATTTTCAATTAACAATGTATCCTTCAAATCAGTCCATAAGAATATATAGTGAGTCCTCCATAGCCACAGGTTCAGCATCCTTGGATGCAGAACTAAGCTGCATCTTTGGATGCAGCTGTACTAAGCCATTTTATAGTCTGAGGGACTTGAGCATCCACAGATTTTGGTATCCATGGGGGTGGGGGGTGTCCTAGAACCAATCCCCCACAGATTCTGAGGGACAACTGTATACATAATCTTTATTTCTTTTTACATTTGTGTTGTACAGACAAATCATGTTCAACCAGTTCCCTCTTCATGGACATTTTATTTTCAATCTTTGTATTACAGATAGTAGTGCAGTAAAATGGCTTGGGCTTTTTACATTTTTGCCCGTGTATCTTTAAGCTAGATTCTTAGAACTGAAGTCACTGGACCAAAATGTATATGGTTTTGTAATTTTGCTAGATATTATCAAATTTTCTTCCATAGGAGCTGTGCCATTTTGAATTTCCATCAGTAAGGTATAAGTGTGCTTGTTTTCCCAGAGGCTCTCCAACACAGTATGTGGTCAGACATTTGGATTTTTTGCCAATCTGATAGATAGAAATGGTATCCCAGTGTAGTTTAATTTGCTTTTCTTTTATAGGCAAAGTTAATCATCTTTTATCTCTAACTCATTTTTCTGTGGAGTGATTGGTCTTTTTCTTCATTTTTAGGAGACTTTTATATACTGGAGATATTAACCCTTTGTCTGTGATATAGTTTCGGATATTTCCTGAAGTTGTAATTTGTATTTTTACTTTCTTTATGGTGTGTGCGTGTATGTGCACACGCCATGTGGAAGATTTTTGTGTAATAAAATTTATCCATCTTTTTGGTATTGTTTCAAGAATTTGTGTCTTCTGTCATAGGACAGTTTTTCTACACCCAAGTTATAAAAGAATTTACCCATGTTTTCATCCAGTGCTTTATATGGTTTCTTATATGGTTTCATTTTTTAAAGCTTTATTGAGGTATAATTGGTATATAAAAAGTTGCAAATATTAAAGTGTACAAGTTGATAGATTTGGATGTACATATGATGTACCTGTGAAACCCTTACCTCAGTCATTACCCTCAAAAGTTTCCTTGTACTGGTTTGTATTCTCCCCTTCCCACCCATTCAGGGGTACAGGCAACCAATGTACCAGTCTTGCATAGTCGTTCATAAGATTTATCTCTAAGTATTTCATATTTCTTTATTCTATTGTAAATGGCTTTGTTTTCTAATTTCAGTTTCTGGTTGATCATTGCTAGTATTTTTTTTAACTTTCTAAGTGCTTTCTCACTTTTTTTTTTTTTTAATTGTAGTTGATTTACAATGTTGTGTTAGTTTCTGGTGTACAGCAGTGATATATAGATATATGGATACATAGATATATATATTCTTTTTAGATTCTTTTCCTTTAGAGTTTATTACAAGATACTGAATATAGTACCCTGTGCTATACAGCAGGACCTTGTTGTTTATCTATTTTATATATAGTAGCTTGTATCTGCTAATCCCAAACTCTTTATCCCTCCCCTACCTTTCCCCTTTGGTAACCATAAGTTTATTTTCTATGTCTGTGAGTCTGTTTCTGTTTTATAAATAAGCTCATTTGTATCATTTTTTTATATATTCCATGTATAAGTGATATCCTATGATATTTGTCTTTCTCTGTACTTCACTAGTGTGATCATCTCTCAGTCCATTCATGTTGCTGCAAGTGACATTATTTCATTCTCTTTTTTATGGCTGAGTGGTACTCCATTCTGTGATGTATGTATATCACATCTTCTTTATCCATTCATCTGTTAATGGACATTGAGGTTGCTTCTATGTCTTGGCTATTGTAAATAGTGCTGCTGTGAACAGGGTTTTTCTTTTTTAATTTGTTAATATGCTAAAACAAAACATCACTTGATTGTTGAGTGTTAAACCAATCTTACATTCCTGGGATAAAGCCCACTTGGTTCTAATTTATTATCCTTTTAAATATTGTTGGATTCAATTTGCTAATACTTTGTTTAGATTTTTTTATATCTATGTTCATGAGGAATATTGGTCTGTAGTGTTCTTTTCTTGAAATTTGTCTGATTTTGGTAATAGTGTTATGCTAGCCACAGAATAACTTGTGAGTTATTTCCTCCTTTTTAATTTTCTAGAATTGTTTGGTAGAATTCACCAGTGACGCCATCTGGACCTCTAATTTTCTTTGTGGAAAGGTTTTTAACTACAAATTCAATTTCTTCCTTAGATGTAGTGCTATTCATATTATGTATTTCTTTTTGAGAAAACTTTGGTTGTTTATGTCTATTAAGAAATGTTTCAATTTCATGTAAGTAATCAAGTTTATTGGCATAAGTTTCATAATATTCCCTAATCTTTTCAATGTCTGTAAGAATTTTTGGTGTTGTCCCTCTCTTATTCCCGATATTTTGTGTAATTTGTGTCTTCTCCACTCCCAGCCTTTTTTTTTTCTGATCAGTCTGGCTAAGGGTTTATCAGTTTGGTTTCATTTATTTTTCTCTGTCATTTTGGTTTTTTCTATTTCATCATTTTATGCTCTAAACTTTATTAATTCTTCTCTTCTGCTTACTTTGGATTTTGTTTGTTATCCTTTTTCTAGTTTCATAAGGTGGTAGCTAAGGTCACTAGTCTGAGACCTTTCTTCTTTTCTTATATAGGCACTTAATGTTATAAATTTCCCTTTAAGTACCACATTAGCTGTAGCACATACGTTTTGATATGTTGTGTTTCCATTTTCATTTCGTTCAAAATACTTCCTATTTCCCTTTAACCCATAAGTTATTTAGAAGTGTACTATATATTTTCCAAATGTTAGCATATTTTTCAGAAATTTGATTTCTAATATAATTCCACTGTGATCCAAGAACATACTTTGTATGACTTAAATCTTTTCAAGTTTTTAAGTCTTGTTTTATGGCCCTGAATGTAGTCCATCCTTGTACATATTCTGTGTTCACTTGAAAAGAATATATGTTCTGTTTTTGTTGGGTCTATAAATGACCATTAGATCAAATTGGTTTATTGTATTGTTAAAGTCTTCTATGTCTTTACTGATTTTCTATTTGTTCTATCAGTTATTGAGAGAGAATGTTGAAATCTCCAACCATAATTGTAGATTTAACTGTTTCTCATTGCAGTTCTATTAGTTTTTCCTTTAGTATATATTTTGAAGCTATGTTATTAGGGGTATAAGTGGATAGGATTGTTATATCCTATTCGTAAATCTACTGCTTTCTTGGTTTGAAATGACCTTCTTTATTTCAAGCAATATTCTTTACTCTGAAATTTACTTTGATGTTAATATAGTCCTTCTAGCTTCCTTTTGATTACTGTTAGCATAGAATAAGCTTTTCCATTAAAAGATTTTTTTACTGGCTTTGTTGAGATATAATTCAAATACCATACAATTGACTCATTCAAAGTATACAATTCAATGGTTTTTAAGTGTATTCAAAGGGTTGTGTCACCATCATCACCATCTAATTTTAGAACTTTTTGTCATCTGCAAAAGAAACCCATTAGCAGTCATTCCCCATCCTTTCACCCTCTGTACCCCGAGGCCAAGGCAACCACTAATCTACTTTGAGTCTCTGTAGACTTGCCTATTCTGAACATTTCATATAAATGAAATTGTATAATATGTGGGCCTTAATGACTGGTTTCTTTCTCTTAGCACAGTATTTTCTGGATTCATTCACACTATAACAGGTAATAATGCTTCGTTTATTTTTATGACTGAATAATATTCCATTGTATGGCTAGACTACATCTTATTTATCCATCAGTTTATGGAAAAAGTTGGGTTGTTTCAGCTTTGGAGCTTATATGAATAATGCTGCTTTTAACATTCAAATGCAGGATTTTGTATAGATTTGTTTTCAGTTCTCTTGGGTATATATCTAGGAGTGGAATTACTGGGTTATGTGGTAACTCTGTGTTTACATTTTTAAGGAACTACTAAATTGCTTTCTACAGCAGCTGCATCATTTTACATTCCCACCAGCTATGTATAAGGGTTCTAATTTCCTGCATCCTCACCAACACTTGTTGTCTGTCATTTTGATTATAGCCATCCTAGTGGATGTGAAGTGATATCTCATTGTTATTTAATTTGCATTTCCCTAATGACCAGTAATGCTGACCATTTTTTCATGTGTTTATGGGCCATTTGTATACCTTCTTTAAAGAAATGTCTGGGGAGGGCTTCCCTGGTGGCGTAGTGGTTAAGAATCCGCCTGCCAATGCAGGGGACGCGGGTTCAAGCCCTGGTCCGGGAAGATCCCACATGCCGTGGAGCAGCTAAGACTGTGCGCCGCAACTACTGAGCCTGCGCTGTAGAACCCGCAAGCCACAATTACTGAGCCCACGTGCCACAACTACTGAAGCCCGCACACTTAGAGCCCATGCTCCACAACAAGAGAAGCCACAACAATGAGAAGCCCAAACACCGCAACGAAGGGTAGCCCCAGCTTGCTGCAACTAGAAGGAAGCCCACAGGCAGCAACAAAGACCCAAAGCAGCCAAAAATAAATAAATGAAATAAATTAATTAATTTTTTAAAAAAGAAAAGAAATGTCTGGGGAATTCCCTGGTGATCCAGTGGTTAGGACTCTGTACTTCCACTGCAGGGAGCCCAGGTTCGATCCCTGGTCGGGGAACTAAGGTCCGGCAAGCTGCATGACAAGGCCTAAAAAAAAAAAAAAAAAGGTCTGTGCGAGTCCTTTGCCATTTTAAATTGAGTCTTTTTAATGTTGCATTGTAAGTGTTCTTTATGTATTCTAGATACTGGACTTTCTTTTCTCCCATTCTGTGGGTTGTCTTTTTATCTTTTTCTTTAATTGCAGCAATCATTAATTTATTAGTAGAAAATCAGTCATAATTACCTTTGGCAAGTATTTAGTACTATAATCATTAATTTAAATCTATACATTTAAACACATTTTGATCTCTCCTTTATCGAGATAAGACATTTTTGTTACTTCCCCTTTTTTCTATTCTTCATTTACCTTACTCTGAAGTTCTTATACCTTCATTTAAAAAAATTGTGGTCATAATACACATAATATAAAATGTATCATCTTAACCATTTTTGAGTGTACATTAGTACATCGGTGGCATTAAGTACATTCACATTGTCGCAAGCATCACCACCATCCATCCACAGAACTCTTTTTGTCTTGCAAAACTGGAATACTGTACTCATTAAACAATAACTTCCCATTACCTCTCTGCCAAGCCCCTGGCAACCACCATTCTACTTTCTGTTCCTATGAGTATGACTACTCCAGGTGCCTCATAGAAGTAGAATCATACAGTATTTGTCCTTTTGTGACTGGCTTATTTCACTTAGCATAATGTCCTTAAGGTTTATCCATGTTGTAGCCTATGTCAGAATGCTAAATATTATTCTACTGTATGTATATACCACATCTTGTTTGTGTATTCATCCATTAATAGACACTTGAATTGCTTCTACCTTTTGGCTATTATAAATAATGCTCCTATGAAGATGGGTATACAAATATCTTTTCATGTCCCTGCTTTCGATTCTTTTAGGTATATACTCAGAGGTGGAATTGCTGGATAGTTCCATTTTTATATCTTTGAGGAACTGCCATACTGTTTTCCATGCACCATTTTACATTCACACTAGCAGTGCACAGGAGTTCCAATTTCTCCACATCCTTGCCAACACTTACTGTTTTCTGGCTTTTTGATAGGAGCCATCCTAATGAGTATGAGGTAGTGTCTCATTATGGTTCGATTTGCTTTTCCCTAATGATTAGTGATATTGAACATCTTTTCATGTACTTATTGGCCATTTGTATATCTTCTTTGGAGAAATGTCTAATCAAGTCTTTTGCCCACTTTGTTAACCAGGTTGTTTGCAGTTTTTGTTGTTTACTTTCTTGATGATGTCCTGTTGTTTGAATAGGGACCACCAAAAGGATATGTCCAAGTCCTAAAAGTGTCTGTGAATGTGATCTTGTTTAGAAATAGGGTCTTTGCAGATGTAATTAAGTATCTCAAGATGAAATAATTCTGGATTTAGGGTGGGCCCTAAATGCAATCATTGATTGCAAACTCTACTGAGTAGAGTTTCCTGTGCTATACAGTAGGTCCTTATTAGTTATCTGTTTTATACATAGTAGTGTGTATATTTCAATCCCAATCTCCCAGTTTATCCCTCCCCACCCCCCTTACCCCCTGGTCACCATAAGTTTGTTTTCTACATCTGTAACTCTGTTTCTGTTTTGTAGATAAGTTCGTTGGTACCCCCTTTTTTTTTAGATTCCACATATAAGCGATACCATACGATATTTGCCTTTGACTTACTTCACTCAGTATAACAATCTCTAGGTCCATCCATGTTGCTGCAAATAGCATTATTTTGTTCTTTTTTATGGCTGAGTAATATTCCATTGTATATATGTACCACATCTTCTTTATCCATTCCTCTATTGATGGACATTTAGGTTGCTTCCATGTCCTGGCTATTGTAAATAGTGCTGCAGTAAACACTGGGGTACATGTATCTTTTCGAATTATGGTTTTTTCTGGATATATAAACTTGGCTACTTTTATTTTTTTTTTATTTTTAAAATATTTATTTATTTATTTTTCACTTTGGCTGCACTGGGTCTTTGTTGCAACGTACGGATGCGGGCTTAGTTGCCCCACGGCACGTGTGGATCTTAGCTCCCTGACCAGGGATCTAACCTGCGTCCCCTGCATTGGAAGGTGGATTCTTAAACACTGGACCACCAGGGAAGTCCCTGAACTTGGCTACTTTTAAAGTATTAGTCCTTTGGGAGTTCCCTGGCAGTCTAGTGGTTGGGACTCTGCGCTTCCACTGTGGGGGGCCGGTGTTTGATCTCTGGTCAGGGAACTAAGATCCCGCAAGCTGTGGCACGGCCAAATAAAATAAAATAACATAATATAACATAACATAACATAAAATAGTGTTAGTCCTTGGTAGCAGAAACCATGTCTGTTTCCCTTATTTACCATTCGTTTATTTATCCCCTTATTTATCATAAAGAACTCTTAGTGAGGGAAGATGTGGATGTAAATTTTTAAAACTAGCACTTATTAGATTTTTTTATATATTTTTAAAAAAATTTTATATATGTGTCAAATAATATTTTTAGTTTGGGAAGGTCCTTTTTCATCATCAATCATTGATTACAAATATTCTTTGAGGGAGATTTTAACAGATGCTTTAGCTAGGAAAGCAAAAATCAGATTCTGCTCTTAAGTTGTTTTTTTTTTTAAATTCTATTGCTAGTCAGAAATACTGAAAAAAAGTGAAAAACAAAACCATAGCTAAATGAGTAAAAGAGATAGTAACTCATATAAATTTCAAAGAAGAGATCACTGTATACCATAGTGCATCAGGAAACTTTCCTGGCCAACGTTGAATTAGGGCTAAGGTTTTGGGATATCAGTAAAACTTGGATGGATAGAAAGAAAAATGGTCTCGGCTGGGGGGGGGGGCGGTGATGGAACAAAGGCCAGGAGCAGAACACCGCATATTGGGTTTTACCTCATTGGTGTGACAAGCCTGACCTAAGGTTTTATTAAAGCAGAATTAGTTGATTAGTGGAAAAGTACTAATGACAGCTGATATTTGAGAACTTTACTCTGTGCCAATCATTGTGCTAAACATTTTACATATTTATATCTAAGTTAATCTTCACAAAGCTGAAGTAGATGATTTATTACTACTTTGAAAGTGAAGAAAATTACTTTTGAAGAAATTAAACTACTTGCCCAAAGTCAGACTTCTAATGAGAGTCAAAGCCTAGATTCAAACTGCTTGACTTCAGAGTCTGCTCTTAAGTGCATGCAGAACTGCTATATTACATTTAAGTTGTAGAAGATCTTGAATGCCAAGCCAAGGTGATGAGACTTAATTCTTGCTCTCTAATGTATACAGTAATCGTCTAGGGACCCTTTACCAAGAAATTTTTCAGCAGACTTCCTGAAATTAATCTGTTTAAAGTTGCTGGCAAATTTGGGGATCACTCAAAATATAAACCCAATAATATTGGAGATGCTAGAATTTCAGTGCTAAAAGCAAAAAGCCACCTTTCAGAAGACTGGAATGTGAGACTTCCTTTCTGTATTAGGCAACACTGGACTATGGAATGTATTCTCGAGAAGAAGAACTATTGAGAGAAAGAAAACGAATCGGAACAGTTGGAATTGCTTCTTATGATTATCACCAAGGAAGTGGAACATTTCTATTTCAAGCTGGTAGTGGAATTTATCACGTAAAAGATGGAGGGCCACAGGGATTTACTGTAAGTTGATGTTACTACTTGATAAATCTGTTTTTGGGTCCTAAAGTTATTTGTGTCCAAATCAGAAAGGTAATTAAACAAACTAAAAAATTCTTTTCACTAATTGTTTACTACTAATTTAGTAGTAAAGAAAATAAGAAATATGGGTATTAATTTCCAATTTTAAGAATGAATAATTTTTTCAGTGACATTAGTATACAATTTAAAATGCTAAAAACACTTGCTGTGTAGGAAGAATTAGTAAAGGGCATCAGTGCCATTTTTTGAGTAAGTGCTGAGGTGGATTTTCAAAGATAATGATATCACAGGGCAATCCCTCTTTGGTTCCCCTAAAAGCTTGATTCATCTCAGTAAATGGTTTTAAATGTTTGATTTTATTCTAGGCAATTTTAATGTGATATCAGAACTATTCTTCTGATAGAATTGTGATGATTCTAGCTTTCATTACATTTTTATGAGCAAATTATTTTATACTGGTAAAATTAATAAGAAATATTTAATAAGTGAAATAGTCAAATAAGTGTTTAATAAAAGCATGTAACAAACGATAATTACTCCGTTTAAACAGGTTTGGACAACAGAATTTATGAAGTGCTCTTATTTTGTCTTTATTTCTGCTCCTGTTATGCTTAGCTTATTAAGTCATAGAAAAAAAATGAGTCCTTTCTTATAAGTTAAGGCATATGAAAGTACATTTTTCTGGAGAGCAGTTATTATAGTTGATATTGTACTTGGGATTATTATTCATTTTATAGGAAGGGCGCTGGTAAACAAATATGTATCAGCCTGATACTTGCCTTTAAATATTGTTTACTTTTCTAGCAACAACCCTTACGGCCCAATTTAGTGGAGACTAGTTGTCCCAACATTCGGATGGATCCAAAATTATGCCCAGCTGATCCAGACTGGATTGCTTTTATACATAGCAATGATATATGGATATCCAACATTGTAACGAGAGAAGAAAGGAGGCTTACGTATGTGCACAATGGTAATTCAAGTTCTTCAAATCTACTTTCCTGAAAAGTATTTTTAAAATTTAATTTGCTTTTGCTTACATTTTCCAATTGAAACTTGCTGGGTGATCTTTATATTTTAAACTTAAATCTTTAAAATGAAAAAAGACAAAAGTACAATGGATAACTGGTATGTACCACCTATATAATGCTCCCTTGTTTTAAGGGTCATTTTCAGACAGCACAACAGTAGCACCTCTGACCTGGTTGTTTTAGCCTAATAAGACTAGCAGAATTTTCCCCAAAACGGTTCTTTTTTTTTTTTTTTTTTTTTTTTTATTTCAAAGTTGCTACCAGTGTTTTCAATGACGGACAACAGAGAGACGTACTGTACAGTGTTTTACTGAATAAAACCAGCAGAATTTTCCCCAAAACGGTTTTTTTTTTTTTTTTTTTTTTTTTTTTAATTTGTATTTTTGGTTGTGTAGAGTCTTAGTTGTGGCACACGGGATCTTCACTGCAGCATGCGCGATCTTACGTTGCGGTACTCCGGCTGTTTGTTGCGGTGCACAGGCTTCTCTCTAGTTGTGGCGTGCGGGTTCCCTCTCTAGTTGTGGTGAGCAGGCTCCAAAGCGCGCGGGGTGTGTAGTTTGCGGCTCACGGGCTCAGTTGCCCTGTGGCATGTGGGATCTTAGTTCCCCGACCACGGATCGAACCTGCGTCTCCTGCACTGAAAGGCAGAGATTCTTTACCACTGGACCACCAGGGAAGTCCCAAAACTGTTCTGAATAAATTAAAATTTAATTTTAAAAATTAATCTTGTTTTTAGGAAAACAAACAGAAAAATCTAGTACACACTATAAGAACTACTTAAAAATTTGTCTCCCCTTTTTGCAGAGCCTGCTTATTTTGTCCTAATAGGAAAAATAAAACTTCCTGTATTGTGGAAATATTTAATTTTTATTGAAGTGACTATAATAATGCTAAGCAGTACTGAAAGCACAGAAAAGATGTGTATGTTTTTCTCCAAAGCTTTTATACAAATGAAAGATGGGAAATAGTGTGCTGCTTTTTTTTTTTTGAACATGTGAAATAGACCATTTTTTTAAATTTTTAATTAATTTTTTGGGGGCTGCATTGGATCTTTGTTCCTCCGCGTGGGCTTTCTCTAGTTTTAGAGAGCGGGGTCTACTCTTCGCTGCGGTGCGCAGGCTTCTCATTGCCGTGGCTTCTCTTGTTGCAGAGCATGGGCTCTAGGCTTGCAGGTTTCAGTAGTCTTGGCTCATGGGCTCTAGAGCGCAGGCTCAGTAGTAGTGGCGCACGGGCTTAGTTGCTCCGCAGCATGTGGGATCTTCCTGGACCAGGGATTGAACCCGTGTCCCCTGCATTGGCAGGCGGATTCTTAACCACTGTGGCACCAGGGAAGCCCTAGATAGAAAGGTAGGTAGAGAGTAAGCAACATCACTCTTACCCCTCTTATTCACAGTAGGCTTCCACGTGAAAGTCCCCTTTGGGGTGGGTATAGTCGGTTGGCATGTGCATTTGTTTATTCTCTGCCTCCTATAATAGAGGAATTTAAAGGTAACTTAATACCAACCTCTACTCTCAAAGGACATACCTTATTGGGAGAACAAAATAATACCATTTATTCATCTAAATAATCTTAGTAATTGAGGTCTGTAGTAAGTGATAGGAAGATGTAAATGAGCGATACATAGTCTCACATCTAAAGGAGAACAAAATACAAAGCAGTATAGAAGGTATAACTTTGGAGTAGTTGAAAGATCCAAGAAAACTGAGTGCTGGTTTTGGCTGTATCATTAATTCCAAAATTCAGAAACTCTGAAAACTGAGGTTAGTTTTCATTAGGTTGGTGCTAAAACTCATTTGGTGGCAAAACCTGACCTGAACTGACCTGAGGATATTTATAATCTTAATCCTACTTAGTGTGCCTATTCCTAAATTTGCTGCAGGAATATTAGTATATTTGATTACAGGGTATTTGATTACCCTGCTGGAGAGTGACATAATTATGCGTAGATGTATGAATATGAAAAAATCCCCCTAATTCTGAGTTCAAAACTCAAAATTTTTGGATAAGGGGTTATTGGTTCATATTGCACATTTGTTTCAGACAACATACAGAAAATACGAAAATACAGATAAGAGAACATAATAGAGTGAAACCTGCCTATAAAGTTAAAATCACTGTGAGATATTACTACACACCTGTTAGAACACCAAATGTTGGAGAGGAATTTTCATACATTGCTAGTAAGAGTATAGAATAATGCAGATACTTTGGAAAATTGTGTGGCAGTTTCTTATAAATTTAAAGATAAATTTTTTACAGTACCCAGCCATTCCAGTCCTAGGTCTTTATTCAAGAGAAGGGAAAACACATGTCCACATAGATTCTTATACAAGAGTAATCGTAGCATCTTTATTCATAATAGCAACTAGAAGCTGCTCAGATGTCCATTAACAGATGAATGGATAAAAGAACTGTGGTATACAATGAAATACCACTCAGCAACAAACATAAAGTGTATACTGTATGATTTCACTTACATGAAATTCTGGAATATCCAAAACTAACCTCTGGTGATAGAAATCAGATCAGTGGTTGCTTCTGAGGCAGGAATGGACATTGACTGGAAAGGGGCATGAGAAAACATTCTGGGGTGTTGGAAATATTCTGTGTCTTGATAGTGTGTGGTTATGCAAGTATATGCATTTTTCAGAGTAAACAGTACACTTAAGATTTTGTAAATTATAAAGCAATTCTTTTTAAAAAGGTTGTTCATAGTCTCACTATTTGGAGAGGACCACATTTTGATTTATATCCTGACACTTTAAAAAATATGTATTTGTGTTACACTTTTATAAATGGAATCAGTATACATGTCATTTTAGTAATATGCTTTTTTAAATTCAAGTATATTGTAAACATTTTCCCATGTCATGAAATCTTACATAATTATGGCTTTGTGGTTTTTTAGATTGATTGACTGCTTGATTTTGGCTGCACCGGGTCTTAGATGAGACATGTGGACTCTTAGTTGCGGCGTGCGGGCCTCTTAGTTGCAGCATGCATGTGGGATGTAGTTACCTGACCAGGGCTCAAACCCAGGCCCCCTGCATTAGGAGTGTGGAGCTCTACCCACTGGACCACCAGGGAAATCCCTAGATTTTGTTTTTAAAGCAAGAGTTCCCTTCAGACTATTTGCTGGAAACCTAAGTGTAAAACAGATAAAAGCTCATCTGCTTTGGTTAAATAAGAGGAAGGGGAGGGAGGGGAAATGGTGAATTACATGATCTGTTAGACCCCATTCTTGGTCTAAAGATGTGCTTCTCTGTGTAGGAGAGTAAAAAGTCACCATGACCCTTTACATGTATTCTTTTTCCCATGGTCCTAGCTAAATGGGAAAAAAATAACTAACATTTATGGAACACATACTATGGCTCAGGCTTTTTTCTAAGTACTTTATGTAAAATAACTCATTTAATCCTCATAACAACCATATAAGGTAGGTTCTTATTCCCATTTATAAATGGGTGCTGCAGTGGAATGTGATCAGATGCTTTGCCCAGGGTCAGTCATTTAGTAAATGATGGAACCCAGATTTGAATTCAGTCCATTTAGCTCCACAGTTCACCACTATACTATAGCTGCCTTTCAGAATAAATGGAATCATTCTGCTTTGTACCTATGAAAAGATAGAGAACTTCTGTGATAATTTTGCTTTTATGTTTGTCTAGAGCTAGCCAACATGGAAGAGGATCCCAGATCAGCTGGAGTTGCTACCTTTGTTCTTCAAGAAGAATTTGATAGATATTCTGGTTATTGGTGGTGTCCAGAAGCTGAAACAAGTAAGAGACTTCAAAATAATATATTACAGGTCAATTAAAGTATTATGAGATTCAACTACCAATTAGTTAACTGCACAGATTCTTAAAATAGATTCTGAAGTGATGAAGACTGGATCCTACCAGTAGTTATTTACAATATTCAGGCTATATCTCACCATAATGAGTTCTCATAAAAAACAGATGTATTGTGGTTCAGTACCCCAAGTCCTTCAACTCTCCTTGCCAGTTTTTCATCTAGAAGCTGGTTGGTGGCAACATTGGTGGCAAAATAAAAAATACCACCCCTTAATGGGAGTTGCTATGAAAAACATAGGATTGACTAGAGTCTGCATGAACAGATGGCCAAATTAGTGTATGAATGGATCAGAAAAAAAGAGCACAAATTCCTCCTTTTTCTTGGTGTATTCACAAGGATTTTACTAGCTGAGAAACAGCTCTCTAAAGCAGTAGCTTTCAAACTTTTTGACTGTGATCTGGTTAGAAATTTGTTTTACATTCTAGCTTAATACATTGTACATATTCTCTATACATAAAAGGCAGCATGTTTTATGTATAAACTATTTTTCACTATGGGAGATATAATACTAGAGGGAATGGTCAATTATGATTACTTTCTGGCATAATTCTCCTAAATTTTCAATATTTAATTTCGTTTTAAGCTCCCAGTGGCAGTAAAATTCTTAGAATTTTGTATGAAGAAAATGATGAATCCGAAGTGGAAATTATTCATGTTACATCCCCTATGTTGGAAACAAGGAGGGCAGATTCTTATCCTAAACCTAAAACAGGTACTGTATTCCATTGGCATTTATATTCACTCATTCCTGC